>NC_044982.1:35543564-35884865 GCF_008728515.1 Papio anubis
TTAAAAAACAGTGGGGCCTTCATCCATTTCAGAGACAGGAAAAGTGACACTTGCCCAGGATACTCTCAACTACTGTTTCCCCATTGGGTCAAAAGGGCCTGGGAAGCCAGAGGCAGTGGCTCACACCTGTAATCCCTGCACTTTGGGAAGCCTAAGCGGGCAGACTGTTTGATCCCAGGAGTTCGAGACCAGCTTGAGCAACATAGTAAGACCCCATCTCTACAAAAAAATGCAAAATTAGCTGGATGTGATGGTGCATGGCTGTAGTCCCAGCTACCTCGGAGGCTAAGGCAAGAGGATCATTTGAGCCTGGGAGGTCAAGACTGCAGTGAGCTGTTTTCACCGTGCGCTAGCCTGGGCAAAAGAGCAAGAGGCCCTGTCTGGGGAAAAAAAAAAAAAAGAGGCTTGGGAACAGGCGTTAACTCAAGCCCTCCACACTTCTCTCTTCCAAGTCACCTCATTCAATTAGAAGGTGAGAAGAAAGCTGGCAGGCCAAGCTGGGAAGCCAAGAAAAGGCTGTTTCTAGTTCCAGTGAATTTCAATCCCTGTGCATCCTGTGGACTGAGGCTCCAAAGCTTCCAAAACTCAAAGCACCTGCCAAAGCCAGCAGGTAGGTGATCCCCTCAACACAGCTGATTCATCAAGCAAACTTCCGAATGTCCAGGCAGAGCCAGAGGCTGGGAGGAGAGTATTTGCGCATACTATTTTCCCTATGCCTGTATTTTACTCTAATTACTTCTGATTGATCCATCGATTGATTCTTTTTTTCTTTTTGAGATGGAGTCTCGCTCTGTCACCCAGGCTGGAGTTCAGTGGCACAGTCTTGGCTCACTGCAACCTCCACCTCCTGGGTTCAAGTGATTCTCTGCCTTGGCCTCCCGAATAGCTGGGATTACAGGCTCCTGCCACCACACTCAGCTAATTTTTGTATTTTTAGTAGAGACGGGGTTTCACCATCTTGACCAGGCTGGTCTCGAACTCCTGACCTCATGATCCACCCGCCTCAGCCTCCCAAAGTGCTGGGATTATAGGCGTGAGCCACTGGGCCCAGCCTGATTCATTCTTTTATTCATTCAGTACAATTTTACCGAATTCCCCCTTCAGGGCAGATCTAACTTTTGTGGGGAGCTGATACTTATTTGGGAAAATTCTGTAAGAGAAATTATGGCTGGGAGTGATGGCTTATGCCTGTAATCCCAGCACTTTGGAAGGCTGAAATGGGAGGATTGCTTTAGCTTAGGAGTTCAAGACTGGCCTGGGCAACATAGTGAGACCCCCATCTCTAAAACAAATACAAAAATTGGGCCAGGTGTGGTGGCTCATACCTGTAATCCCAGCACCTCGGGAGGCCAAGGCAGGCAGATCACCTGAGGTCAGGAGTTTGAGACCAGCCTGGCCAACATGGTGAAACCCCATCTCTACTAAAAGTACAAATATTAACCAGGTGTGGTGGTGCGTGCCTGTAGTCCCAGCTACTTGGGAGGCTGAGGCAGCAGAATTGCTTGAACCCAGGAGGCAGAGATTGCAATGAACCAAGGTTGCACCAGTGCATTCTAGCTGGGCAACAGAGAGACTCTGTCTCAAAAAAAACAAAAAAATTAACCTAGCCTGGTGCCGTGCACCTGTGGTCCCAGCTACTCAGAAGGCTGAGGCAGGAGGATCACTTAAGCCAGGAGGTTGAGGCTGCAGTGAGCCATGATGATGCCACTGCACTCCAGCCTGGGTGACAGAGTGAGACCCTTTCTCAAAAGAAAAAAGAAAGGAAGAAAAATTACAAATCAAAAATTAGGTACAAAAGTGAATATTTATTTAGAATGAGAAGAGAAATCACAACATGTTAGTGTCCTGGACATTCAGGTTCCTTTACTCTGAGGTCTTTTGGACAATTGACCTTGTATAGATATGCATCCCTCATTGCAACGTGCCCCACTAGAACACTCTAGACTACTAGCCCTTCCAGGGCCCCTGCAGGGGAGGGTCCTGAAGTTTGAGCTTCATTAACTCCCAAGAAGTTCCACCTCTGTAGGAGGGGTAGGCACAGATACAGTCTACTCTCTTGGCACTTGCCATCAAATACCATCAAGTAATTACACTGATAATATAATCAAAAACTGATTAGTTCCACAGAGGAGAGAAACATGGAACCATCTCTGAAATTGTGTGATAAAGAGAATGGCAGACCAGAGGCTTCAGGTGGCCAGAAGAGGGTTCCGGACAGGGGATTGGTAGGTCCCCAGATATTCACTCACTCCTCAATCTTGTTGAAGTTTTCTGTTCATGTGTGAGCTTCTCCCCCACTAAAAGGCCCTGTGCTGGGCCTACTTCCATCTGCACAGCTGATTAGCTCTGAGATGGTGGCTGGCAAGTGAACTGGCCTTGAATTTAATGCCCAAGGAGAGCTCTCCCACTCTGACACCCAAGGAAACTATAATATTCTGCCCCACTCCTAAATGGACTCCAGGTCTAGCTTGGATTTCCTTCTGAGAGTTGAAGCCAGTTGGACTTCCTGGGTCAAGTGGGGACTTGGAGAACTTTTCTGTCGTACAAGAGGATTGTAAAATGCACCAATCAATACTCTGTAGCTAGGACTGTAAAATGCACCAATCAGCACTCTGTAACTAGGTAGAGGTTTGTAAAATGAACCAATCAGCACTCTGTAAAATGGACCAATCAGCATTCTGTAAAATAGGCCAATCAGCAGGACATGGACGGGGACAAATGAGGAAATAAAAGCTGCCCACCCCAGCCAGCAGCAGCAACCCGCTTGGGTCTCCTTCTACTCTGTGGAAGCTTTGTTCTTTTGCTCTTCACAATAAATCTTGCCGCTGCTCACTCTTTGGGTCCGTGCCACCTTTAAGAGCTGTAACACTCACTGCAAAGGTCCGTGGTTTCATTCTTGAAGTCAGCGAGACCATGAACCCGCCAGAAGGAACAAACTCCGGACACATCTTGGGGGCTCGTCCAGGAAATTGCCAAGTGATGAGTACCACTGGACCCCTTTTGCTTGCTATTCTGTCCCATTTTTCCTTAGAATTTGGGGGCTAAATACCAGGCATCTGCCATCCAGTTAAAAGTGACTAGCATGGCCACTGGACTAAAGACATGGGTGTCAGGCTTTCTGAGAAAGGGATCTCTAACAACCCCCAACTCTTCAGAGTTGGGAGCGTTGGTTTGCCTGCAACCAGCTTCCACTTTTCCATACTTCCAGGCTGAGCCAAGGTTCGACAGAGAGGAAAGCCATTCATCTCCAGAGTCCCAACAAAAAGTTGGTTGACCCTGCAGCCATGAGCAGAACTCTCAAAGTCATGTTGCCCAAGCAAGACTCGCCCATCTATCCTATCTATCCTGACCCTTGCCTCCTGAGTCCTAATGCCTTTCAGACAAACTTCCTCCTGCCTCTTTTCTCCAAGGCTAATCCCACTTCTAAAAACCACTCCCTGTGTCTGGTGCTTTTCTAGTTTATCCTGTAAGAATGATTTCTAGTATAAATCTAGGCATCCAGGCTCACCAACCAGACAGACATAATTTTTGCCCAAAGTCCCATTGGGAGGGGGCAGCACTATCTGGAATTTTAGGATCCCTCCTCAGACTAGGAGGCCTAACAAAGCTTATTCCTGAAGCTAAGGTTAGGTATTTGGATCCTCAGAAATTATAGACTCTACAATTAGGGGGATATCCTTCCTATTCAAATGATGAAAGTGAGGACAAAAGGCATCAGTCTTCCAACCCTAGAGATCCCTTCCCTCTCTCAGGGTATGGCCCTCCATTCCATTTTGAGGCATACCATCTTTACAGGACAGGTGAAGGTCCCAATACTAACAGAAGAAAATGCTTAGGACTCTAACAGGTTTTTGAGAATGCATCGGTAAGGGCCACGACATCCAATTTTTTTTGGTCCTCTTTATGGCCTAGGAGGAAAACTAGTGTTCTTGCTACTGCTTTGGTGAGTGCAACTATTCCGATCAGTAGGGTCCAGGGACCGTTGTGGGTTCTTGGGCAAGAGGGGGATCTGCTGCTGCATCAGTGAGTGCAACTATTCTGATCAGCAGGGTCTAGGGACCGTTGCAGGTTCTTGAGCGGGTGGGGGAGGGGGCGGGGGATAGAACAAACAAACCAAAACCATCGGCGGTTTTTTCTTTCAGATGGGAAACACTCAGGCATCAACAGGCTTACCCTTGAAATGCATCCTAAGCAATTGGGACCAATTTGACCCACAAACCCTGAAAAAGAGGTAGCTGATTTTTTTCTGCACTACGGCCAATATTCTGTCTCTGATGGGGAAAAATGGCTGCCTGAGGGAAGTGTACATTACAATACTATCTTGCAGCTTGACCTTTTCTGTAAGAGGGAAGGCAAATGGAGTGAAACACCTTATGCCCCAGCTTTCTTTTCATTGAAGGATAATCCACAACTATGGAAACCTTGCAATTTACATCCCACAAGAAGACTTCTCAGCTTACCCCCATATCCTAGCCTCCCTGTAGCTCTCCTTCCTGTTAATGATAAGCCTCTTCTAATCTCTCCCACCCATAAGGAAGCAAGCAAAGAAATCTCCAAAGGACCACAAAAACCCCCAGGCTATCGGTTATATCTCCTTCAAGCTGTAGGGGGAGGGGAATTTGGCCCAACCTAGGTACAGTCCCCTTCTCCCTCTCTGATTTAAAGCAGATCAAGGCAGACTTGGGGAAGTTTTCAGATGGTTCTGATAGGTACATAGATGTCCTACAGGATCTAGGGCAAACCTTCAATCTCACTTGGAGAGATATCATGCTATTGTTAGATGAAACCCTGGCCTTCAATGAAAAGAATGCAGCTTTAGCTGTAGCCTGAGAGTTTGGAATACCTGGTATCTTAGTCAAGTAAATGATAGGATGACAGATGAAGAAAGGGACAAATTCCCTACTGGTCAGCAAGCTGTCCCCAGTATGGATCCCCACTGGGACCTAGACTCAGATCATGGGTACTAGAGTCACAAACATCTGTTGGCCTGTGTTCTAGAAGGACTAAGGAGAATTAGGAAAAAGCCCATGAATTATTCAGTGATGTCCACCATAACTCAGGGAAAGGAAGAAAATCCTTCCACCTTCCTCGAGCAGCTACAGAAGGCCTTAAGAAAATATACTCCCCTGTCACCCGACTCCCTTGAGGGCCAATTGATCCTAAAAGATAAGTTTATTACCCAATCAGCTCCAGATATCAGGAGAAAGCTCCAAAAGCGAGCCCTGGGCCCTGAACAAAATCTGGAGGCATTATTAAACCTGGCAACCTCGGTGTTTTTTAATAGTGACCAAGAGAAACAGGCCGAAAAGAAAAATCGAGATAAGAGAAAGGCCATAACCTTAGTCATGGCCCTCAGAAAACAAACCTTGGTGGTTCAGAGAGGACAGAAAATGGAGCAGGCCAATCACACAGTAGGGCTTGTCACCAGTGTGGTTTGCAAGGAATCTTAAAAAAGATTGTCCAATGAGAAGTTGTCCCCTCGCCCATGTCCACTATGCCAAGGCAATCACTGGAAGGCACACTGCCCCAGAGGGCAAAGGTTCTCTAGGCCAGAAGCCCCCAACCAGATGATCCAAGTCAGGATTGAGGGTGCCCAGGGCAAGTGCCAGCTCATGTCATCACCCTCACTGAGCCCCAGGTACGTTTAACCGTTGAAGGCCAGGAAATTGACTTCCTCCTGGACACTGGTGCAGCCTTCTCAGTGTTAATCTCCTGCCCCGGATGGCTGTCCTCTTTTCACATGCCTTTTTTGTTATGCCTGAAATTCCCACACTCTTACTAGGGAGGGACATATTAGCTAAAGCTGGAGCTATTACCTACATTAATATGGGGAGCAAATTACCCATTTGTTGTCCCCTACTTGAGGAGGAAATCAACCCTGAAGTCTGGGCATTGGAAGGACAATTTGGAAGGGCAAAAAATGCCCGCCTACTCCAATTCAGGCTAAAAGACCCCAACACTTTTCCTTATGAAAGGCAATATCCCTTAAGGCCTGAAGCTCATAAAAGATTACATGATATTGTTAGACATTTAAAAGCTCAAGGTTTGGTAATAAAATGCAGTAGTCCCTGCAACACCACAATTCTAGGAGTACAAAAACCGAATGATCAGTAGAGACTAGTGCAAGATCTTAGACTCATCAATGAGGTAGTAATTCCTCTATATCCAGCTGTACCCACCCCCTATACCCTGCTCTCTCAAATACCAGAGGAAGCAAAATGGCTCACTGTTCTGGACCTCAAGGATGCCTTCTTTGCATTCCCCTGCACTCTGACTCCCAGTTTCTCTTTGTTTTTGAGGATTCCACAGACCTTCCAACTTACGTGGACAGTCTTGCCCCAAGGGTTTAGGGATAGCCCTCATCTGTTTGGTCAGGCACTGGCCCAAGATCAAGGCCACTTCTCAAGTCCAGGCACTCTGATCCTTCAGTATGTGGATGGTTTACTTTTGGCTACCAGTTTGGAAGCCTCATGCCAGCAGGCTACTCTAGATCTCTTGAACTTTCTAGTTCATCAAGGGTACAAGGTGTCTAAATCGAAGGCCCAGCTCTGCCTACAATGAGTCATATATCTAGGCCTAATCTTAACCAGAGGAACCAGGGCCCTCAGCAAGGAACAAATGCAGCCTATACTGGCCTATCATCACCCTAAGACATTAAAAACATTTGCGGGGGTTCCTTGGAATCACCGACTTTTGCTGATTATGGATCCCTGGATACAGTGAGATGGTTGGGCCCCTCTATACTCTAATCAAGGAGACCAAGAGGGCAAACACTCATCTAGTAGAATGGGAACCAGGGGCAGAAACAGCCTTCAAAACCTTAAAGCAGGCTGTAGTACAATCTCCAGCCTTAAGCTTTCCCACAGGACAAAACTTCTCTTTATACATCACAGAGAGAGTGGGAATAGATCTTGGAGTCCTCACTCAGACTCATGGGACAACCCCATAACCTGTGGCATACCTAAGTAAGGAAATTGATGTAGCAGCAAAACTTTTGCTGCTACATCATACCCCAGGTTATGGGGTTCTGGCCTTACTGTTTATGGGTAGTTGCGGCAGTGGCCATCTTAGTATTAGAAGCTATCAAAATAATACAAGGAAAGGATCTCACCATCTGGACTACTCATGATGTAAATGGCATGCTAGGTGCCAAAGGAAGTTTATGACTATCAGACAACCACCTGCTTAGATACCAGGTGTTACTCCTTGAGGGACTGGTGCTTCAAATATGCACATATGCTGCCCTCAACCCTGCTACTTTTATCCCAGAGGATGGGGAACCAATCGAGCATGACTGCCAACAAATTGTAGTCCAGACTTATGCCACCCAAGAGGATCTCTTAGAAGTCCCCTTAGCTAATCCTGGCCTTAACCTATATACTGATGGAAGTTCATTTGTGGAGAATGGGATACAAAGGGCAGGTTATGCCATAGTTAGTGATGTAACTGTACTTGAATGTAAGTCTTTTCCCCCAGGGACCAGGGACCAGTTAGCAGAACTAGTGGTGCTTATCAGAGCCTTAGAACTGGGAAATGGATAAAGAATAAATGTGTATACAGATAGCAAGTATGCTTATCTAATCCTATGTACCCGTGCTGCAATATGGAAAGAAAGGGAGTTCCTAACCTCTGGGGGAACCCCCATTAAGTACCATAAGAAAATCAGGGAGTTATTGCATGCAGTGCAAAAACCCAAGGAAGTGGCAGTTTTACACTGCTGAAGCCATCAAAAAGGGGAAGGAGAAGGGAGAACAGCAGCAAAAGCAGCTGGCAGAGGCAGGGAAAGATAAGCAAAGAGAGAAAGAACGAGAGAGAGGGGAAAGACAGAAAGTCAAAGAGAGAAAGAGAGCAAGAGGGGAAAGACAGAAAGTCAAAGAGAGAAGGAAAGAGAAAGAAAAAGAGACAGAGAGACAAAGAGGGAGTCAGAAGGAAAGAAAGAGAGACAAAGAGAGAGAGAAAGAGATAGAAGTAGTAAAAGCCAGGGTAAAATTAAAACTTATAATTGAATAATTGATAATTGAAGGTCTTCTCCATGACCCTATAACACTCCAATACCACCTTCTTGTCAGTGTAAACAAGGGCATAGCCCAAAAGCACTGAGGCCACTGACAACCTGTAGCCTTCCTATCAAAAATCCTTAACCCAGCAGGTTTCCTAACAGGGGATCTAAATCTTAATTAATTACCGTACAAAGGTCCGATCAAATCTAGGAGGAACTCCCTTCAGGACAGGATGATAGATGGTTCCTCCTGGGTGATTAAGAGAAAAAGATGTAATAGGTATTCAGTAAGTGATAAGGAAACTTTTGTAGAAACAGAGTTAGGAAAATTGTCTAATAATTGGTCTGCTCAAATATGCAAGCTGTTTGCACTCAACTAAACCTTAAAGTACTTACAGAATCAGGAAAGAGCCATCTATACCAATTCTAAGTAAATATGGACTGAACGAGGTCTTATTAATAGCAAAGAACAATTGAAATCCCAAACTTACAAGGTTTTCAACAAAAGTAAAGTTTGCTAAAAGTTAAGTGTAACATGTATTATCCTAACTTCTAATCTTGTGGAAATCAGACCCTATCAGTGCCCCTCAAAACTCAAGTCTGCCAGCGCAGGGCCATACAACTAATACCCCTATTTATAGGGTTAGGAATGGGACTGCTATAGCAACTGGAATAGCCAGTTTATCTACTTCATTATCCTACCACCACACACTCTCAAATGATTTCTCAGACAGTTTGCAAGAAATAACAACATCTATCCCTACTCTACAATCCTAAATAGGCTCTTTGGCAGCAGTGACTCTCCACAACCAGCAGGACCTAGACCTCCTCACTGCTGAGAAAGGAGGACTTTGCATCTTCTTAGAGGAAGAGCATTGTTTTTACACTAACCAGTCAGGGATAGTATGAGACACCAGCCGGCATTTACAGGAAAAGGCTTCTGAAATCAGATGCCTTTCAAACTCTTATATCAACTTCTGGAGTTGGGCAACATGGCTTCTCCCCTTTCTAGGTCCCATGACAGCCATCTTGCTATTACTCACCTTGGGACCCTGTATTTTTAACCTCCTTGTCAAATTTTTTTCCTCCAGGATTGAGGCCATCAAGCTACAGATGGTCTTACAAATGGAACCCCAAATGAGCTCAACTAACAACTTCTACTGAGGACCCTTGGACTAACCCACTGGCCCTTTGACTGGCCTAAAGAGTTTCCCTCTGGAGGACACTACAACTGCAGGGCTCCTTCTTTGCCCCTATCCAGCAGGAAGTAGCTAGAGCGGTCATCACCCAATTCCCAATAGCAGTTGGGGTATCCTGTTTAGAGGGGGGATTGAGATGAAGCCAGCTGGACTTCCTGGATTGAGTGGGGACTTGGAGAACTTTTCTGTCTTACAAGAGGATTGTAAAATGCACCAATCAACACTCTGTAGCTAGGAGTGTAAAACACACCAATCAATGCTCTGTAGCTACCTAGAGATTTGTAAAATGGACCAATCAGTGCTCTGTAAAATGGATGAATCAGCAGGACATGAGTGGGGACAAATAAGGGAATAAAAGCTGGCCACCCCAGCCAGCAGTGGCAATGGGTCCTCTTCCACGCTGTGGAAGCTTTGTTCTTTCACTCTTCACAATAAATCTTGCTGCTGCTCACTTTTTGGGGCTGTGCCACCTTTAAGAGCTATAACACTCACTATGAAGGTCTGTGGCTTCATTCTTGAAGTCAGTGAGACCACAAACCCACTGGAAGGAACAAACTCTGGACACAGTTCCAGTCTCCATCCCCAAGACAGCTTCTCGCTGCCTCAGCTGCAGCCAGTGGCATGCTGCTACAGAGCACTGGGAAAGTGGCAACTGATGCCACACAGGGAGAAAGAATGGAGCCACACACCTCTGTAATTCCCAACCTCATGGATGCTGGCCACAGTGGACTCTCTTCTACCACTACTCAAACACCAAGACCTGAAGAGTCCCTAGAGTAATAATGTGATGAAATGAGGGTCAGGGGACAGAGTGTGGGGCTGGGGTTGGAAGGGACAAGGACCACCATACAAGCCCATTCCAGGAAGCCCTGGGAAGCACTTATTTTAGTTGCACGCTTCATGTCTATGTAATTGGGAAAGGAAGAAGCATTCACACCTAGCTCAGTGCCTGGCATGAGCGGGGTTCTGGCAAATGTTTGTGGAAGGAATGCATGAATGGATGAAAGGATGAGTGTCCTGCTCAATCTTCCTTAGAGAATGAAAAGGGACAAGGGGCGAGCTGAGGTGTGTGTCCTGCAGGATCCCTGTGCTTTGAATGCATCCCAACCTCAGGCTTGCAGAAGAAGGTCCCAGGCCATTCAAAGAGGGAAGCGGAAAGCAGCTGCAGAGGTGGCTCCATTTCCAAATGGGGAGAAGTGCCTGCCAGCCAAAGCCAAGCCTCCAAATGGGAGGTTGCAAAGCCAGGCCCCACTCCATGGCCCCAGAGCTTGTCCTTATGGATCCTGCTAAGCCTCAGGCCCTGCTCACGGGGGAGGCCAGAGAAGGATTCAGCATACTCCAGAAAGGGGCTTCTGCAGCTGCTGTTTCCCATTGGCCCCCCAGATCCTTCCTCTTGTAACCGCCCAATAGGTTTGCCTTGCTCACTGCAGAGCCAATTTAAGACAGGAGAATTGCAATGGAGAAAGAGTAATTCACGCAGATACGTAGAGCCAGCTATGCAGAAACTGGAGGTGGTGGTGGTTGTTGTTGTTGTTGTTGTTTGAGATGGAGTTTCACTCTTGTCACCCAGGCTGGTGTGCAATGGTGCCGTCTCAGATCACTGCAACCTCTGCCTCCCAGGTTCAAGCAATTCTCTTGTCTCAGCTTCCCAAGTAGCTGGGATTCCAGGTGCCTGCCACCACACTCGTCTAATTTTTGTATTTTTAGTAGAGACAGGGTTTCACCATTTTGGCCAGGCTGGTGTCAAACGCCTGACCTCAGGTGATCCACCCACCTCAGCCTCCCAAAGCGCTGGGATTACAGGCGTGAGCCACCGCCTGTAGTTTTATTATTATTCAAATCAATCTCCCCCAGCACTCAGGGATCAGAAGTTTTTAAAGATAATCTGCCAGGTAGAGGCTGGGGAAGTGGGGAGTGCTGACTGCTCAGATTGGAGATGGAATCATAGGGAATCGAAGTGAGTTTTTCTTGCTGTCTTCTGTTTCTGGGTGGGATGGCAGAAACGGTTGAGCTGGATTACCAGCCTGGGTGGTGTCAGCTGATCCATCTAGCGCAGGTTCTGCAAAATATCTCAAGCACTCATCTTAGGTGTTACAATAGTGATGTTATTATCCCCAGGAGCAATTTGGGGAGGTTCAGACTCTTGGAGCCAGAGGCTGCATAACCCCTAAACCATAATTTCTAATCTTGTGGCTAGTTTGCTAGTCCTACAAAGGCAGACTGGTCCCCAGACAAGAAGGGGGTCTTTTAGGGAAAGGGCTATTATCAATATTGTTTCAGAACTAAATTCCTTCACAAGATTAGTTCGTCCTATGCCCAGGAATGAACAAGGACCGCTTAAAAATTAGAAGCAAGATGGAGTTGATCAGGTCTGATCTCTTTCACTGTCATAATTTCCTCAGTTATAATTTTTGCAAAGGCGGTTTCATTCTTGCCAAGACTTCACTTGAAAATGAGTCTATCTCCCCCATGACTGATGAATTCATGGCATTTTCGTTGGGCTTTCTCCTCAATGAGACAAGAAAGTTTGAGGACTACGGAAAGGACAAAAGCATCTGTGGTGCCACCAACCTGATCCCTTCTTGTCCTTGTCATGTTTGATCTCAGTTATTGTTCACAGCAGGCAGCCCATGGCTCTCGGCTCCAAGTGTCTGCCTGTGCATGAGCCATCACTGCCCACCCCCAGGCCCTCCAGTGTAGTATCCAAACCCCGAAACTGCCTACACGGCAAGGGCAGAGCCAAGCTGGAGTAGATGGAAAGCTACTCTGGGTCTGAGCGTGTCTGAAAAGACTGCAGGGCTTATTCATCAGAAGCATCAGAAGTAAAAAGAAGTAGTGGATGGAAGGAAGCTGACTACTGGGAGAGGCCCAGGCCTGGCCGGAAGGACCAGTGATGAGGGGTGGATTGCCCCAGGACTCCAAAGTTGCACATAGGTGGCAGCCCACATTGGATGGTCCTCAGAGCTGGTACAGGAAGCAGAGACCCAAACCCTACCTGTGGGCCAGCAGTTCTCCTACTTCCTCTGGCCAGATCTGCATCTCACTTCTCAGGTCTCCCATCTTCTTTCATTACAGGCTGGGTCCTGGCAGTTTCCAGAAGTTAGTCCTCCCTCCGAAACTTCGGTCATTGCCGATGGCATGCCTAGGTGGAAGAGGGAGACTGGGTGGCAAATGCTGGTGCTGTTAGCAGTGTTGTCCTGCTGTCTTGCTCCAGGGCTGCTGGAGGCCTGGCAGAGATGCTCAGGAAACTCCTGACTCAGCTCATGTGTGTGCCGTGGTCCTCCTTGGGGATGAATGCAAGGGAGCCTGGACAAATTCCCATTTGATGTAGTTGCTAACGGCACATGGCATGTGTGTCTGGGAACACACACACACACTGTCTTTCTTTTGTAAAAGAATAATACAAAGCACATGGCTGTATGTATATGCATATATAGATACAGACATAGATATATGGTTATAATGCTTTACAGTTTACAAGCAGCAGGAGTTGTGTGGGCACAGTGTCTTCTCTCTTCCTGCAACCTGGATACATTTTGCTTAGTTTGAGATTAATAAATAGGAAGAGAGAGGCAGACAGATGATGCTTTCTAGTGAAATGAGCAGAGTTAGAAGTAAAATAGCCATGTGACTTTGGGCAAGTTATTTAACCTCTCCAAGTTGCAGCTTTCTTCTCTGTAAGATGGGATAATATATTATCTACTTGAGCATATCTAGTGCCCAGATCTTGGTTTCTAGTACTGTTCTCCAATAAAAGGAACTAGGCTCCCTGGGAGAAATGGCTGATTCTAGGGCTGGGGCAGAATGGAAGATGAGCCCGGAAAGCTAAAAAAAAAAAGAAAGAAAGAAAGTTGGCATCAGTAGAAGTGAAGAGTAAAAAAGTGGTTACTAGAGGCTGGTAAGGGTAAGGGGGAGGAGGAGAGAGGTAGAGGTTGGTTAAAGGACACAAAATTACCTAGATAGGACTAAGTTGTAGTGTGCTATAGCACTAGAGTGACTATAATAAAAAATAATTTATCGTGTATTTTCAGATAGCTGGAAGAGAGGACTTTGAATGTTCCCAACACAAAGCAATGATAAGTGTTTGAGGTGATGGATTTGCTAATTACTCTGATTTGATCATTATACATTTTACCCATGTACTGAAATATCACACTGCACCCCATACATGTGTATAATTATTATGTATCAATTAAAAATAATAGACAAATAAATCAATCGAAGATGAGCCTGGTGCATCTTGGAGTATCAGAAATCCGCCACAGGGACACAGGGAAGAGCTGAAAGAGCAATGGCCAAAGTTGGAACAATTTAATCCTTTTCCCTTTTAGGAAGAAAAAGTGCGGCTCGCTGCCAGCGCTCATTTAATTTTAAATAAACACGCTCTTTGAGACTGAAGTAAATCTGACTGATTTTCAATGTGAAAATAAAACAGAAAAACTGTTCTTGGAGTTATTTCTAAACAGAACTAACATCAGAATTATCTGAATCATCAGAATTGTCTATTTTGGAAAACTCGGATTCATCAAATTAATCTTCGGCCAACAACTAACTGTTCAAGAACGATGTTAATTAACATCACGTGTAGGAATCCTGTATTTCCTAGGATTTGACATTTTCAGTGATTGAGAATTACTATATTTTGTAAATGGAAAAACCACTACTAAAAACAGAATGGTATCAGTAGAATTATGTCTTTTCTTTCCAAATTCCATATACTAGAGGGATCCAAAAATAATAATAAAAGTGAGATATTTTGTGGCAAAGTTATCTCGAGGTAAACACTGCAGCTGCAAGTACCACCAGCGAATATTCCCAGGGCAAATGCGGAAAGGGTTAAGGAACAAAGTAATAAAGTAGTATTCGATTATAACCCAAAATACAAAATAAATATCCATGAGCCCATATTGACACACATAAGTGATTAGAGGAATAAATACATGGGTGAGAAGGGACAAATCTTCCACACATAAGAATTCCAAGTAATTTTTTACAGATACTCTGCTCTTTTTAAATTCTTATTATTATACTTTAAGTTCTGGGATACATGTGCAGAACATGCAGGTTTGTTACATAAGTATACATGTGCTGTGGTGGTTTGCTGCACCCATCAACCTGTCATCTAGGTTTTAAGCCCCACATGCATTAGATATGTGTCCTAATGCTCTCCCTCCCCTTGCCCCGCATCCCCCAGAGCACCTCAGGGAAGGGGCGATACTCTACTCTTAAAGAGGTGGAGGTTACCTCCCTGCTTCCTAAGTGCGGGCTTCACACAATCCTTTTCTTCCAAAGAGTCAGTGTGGAAAGGGGATTTAGAAAAGAGTAACGCTGCAGTGAAGAAATCTGGCAAAGGCTCCCTCAGCCAGGTGGTCAAGGTCAACATCCACAGTGATACGCTGTTTTAATAGTATGTACCCTTGATATGACGTAATGGAAATGGCACTTCACCTCTGCAGTCTCCTTCCCAAAAAATACACGAACCCAGTCTAGTCACAAGAAAAATAGCAGTCAAGTTACAATTAAGGAATATTCTACAAAATATCCTGATCAGTACTCCTCCAAACTGTCAAGGTCACCCAAAATAAGGAAAGTATGAGAAATTGTCACAGCCAAGAGGAGCTTAAATGTATTGCAATATCCTAGATGGGATCCTGGAGCAGAAAAAGGATATTATATAGAAACGGAGGAAATCTGAATAAAGCATGGACTTTAGTTAACAAAAGATTGGCAAGGCGTGGTGGCTCACACCTGTAATCCCAACACTTTGGGAAGCTGAGGTGAAAGCATCGCTTGAGCCCAGGACTTCGAGACCAGCCTGGGCAACGTAGTGGGACCCAGGCTCTACAAAAAACAAAACAAAACAAAAAAAACAAAAAAAAACCGTTATCTGGGCATGGTGGTGTGTGCCTGTATTCTCAGCTACTCAGAAGGCTGAGGCAGGAGGATTGCTTGAGCCTGGGAGGTGGAGTAAGCCGTGGTTGTGCCACTGCACTCCAGCCTGGGTGACAGAGTGAGACCTTGTCTCAAAACAAAACAAAACAAAACAAACAAGGCCTGGCAGAGTGGCTCACATGTGTAATCCCAGCACTTTGGCAGGACGAGGCGGGCAGAGGAGGTTGGGAGTTAGAGACCAGCCTGGCCAACATGGTGAAAACCTGTCTCTACTAAAACTACAAAAATTAGCCAGGCATGGTGACATGCGCCTCTAATCTCAGCTACTCAGGAGGCTAAGGCAAGAGAATCGCTTGAGCCCTGGAGGCAGAGGTTGTAGTGAGCTGAGATCACACCACTTCACTCCATCCTGGGTGACAGAGCAAGATTCTGTCTCAAAAAAAAAAAAAAAAAAAAAAAACACAAAACCAAAACAAAACCAATAAAGTATCAATATTGAATCACCAGCTGTGAAAAATGTACCATCCTAACACGGTAATAACAGAGGAAACTGAGTGCGAGGTATATAGGAACTCTGTACACTATCTGTGTAATAGTTCTATAAATCTAAAGCTGTTCTAAAATTTTAAAGTTTATTTTTAAAAAGGTTATCTCTCTCGCAGAGTTGCGAAGATTAAAATGCAAGGAAAATGCTTAGCATAGTGCCTGGCAGGTGGTAAGTGTTCAGTGCGTGGCAACTCAGTTATTATTAGGTACCAGAGAGGAAAGACACTGCAGTTGGCAATGCACCGGAGAGTGTATGAATATATGAATTACGACTCTAATTCCAAGTTCTGGCCACAGCCCCTTGTCAACAAACAGCACACAAGAGCCGCTCACCTCCTGGAGGGGGCCACCACATTGGGTTGCCTAATTTGCATCTCTGTGAAAACCTACAGATCAGTGGGTGGGTGGCGGTAGCAGTGCTAGCTGATGCACTAATCATAGCAAAGATTGACATATTAGGGCTCGCTGATTTGTGCAGAGCCAATCAGAGCGTGCACAGCAGCAGCCCCCAAGGGAAAGGCATTCCTCCCACGGAGCTTTCCTAGCTGCATGGCGATGGCACTGGCTCCCCTGCAGGGCTGCACGCTGCCTCTGTGGTTAAAGATGGAAACTGGATCTTGTGCTCCAACTTGAGCCCTTGCACCAGCCAATGATGAGATTCCTTATGCCAGCCATTCCCTTTGTACCAGCCACCAGCCAGGATGAGAGACCGCCCCTACCTACCAGGTCACATGGTTTACTCTAGGGCTCAAATGACTCAGTCCTTGCCCCAGTGCGCCTCTATCATCTGGACATAGATCAGAAAGAGCAGTCGACAGTCAACTGGCTTTGGAGAAATCTAAGTTATGGAGAAACAAATCCAGGGGTAAGAAATCCAATACTCGGTATGTTATTTCGCATACTTAGGTTGCAAGTGATAGAAACCCAACTCAGCTAAGTTGGGATGGGGTAGGGTGAGGGGGGTGACATCTATTAGGAAGACAGAGAGATTAGCTCACACATTCAGACCTCAGGAAGGCAGAGTTGGGGCTTTCAGGGACCACCCACCGGAACCCGCTCTCCAGTATTGTGAAGAAACACCCTGTGGGTTTCTTGTTTTCCCCCCTTGCTCTCAGGGCTCCTTCCCCTGGGCAGCTGGCACAGACAGCTCCCAGATCCACTATTACCCCAGCTTCACCAACAGAGAGGGAAAAGGCACTACTCACCTCCCTCCGCTTGCCAAGCTTCATTTAAAAAAAAAAAAAAAAATTCCAGAAAGGACACTGATTGGTCTGCCTTGACTCACATGCTCTCTTCTAAACCAATCAGGTCCAAGGAAGCAGTGTCAGGGAAGTTGTTTGCTCAATCCAGCCACAGGCTAGCATTGGGACAGTCCAGGGACAGAAACCACTGCAGTTATTTAAACATAGAGAGCCTAATATAAAGAATCTTAAATTATATGTAAACTAGTGAATCGAGTGACTGAAAAGGCAAAAACAGAACTCGAATGGGTCACAGAGTTAACAGCTGCCTGAGACAGCTACTAACCCCAGGGTTGGAGGGAAAAAGGGAAGAGGTTGGAATAGTTAAAATTTAGAAATTTAAAGAAGGGACCCAGGCTTTTGAGGAGGAGGCGCCAGAGGCGCCAGCTGGTTCGTATCTCTGAGGGGGATGCAATAAAGCTGATTCAACAAGAGGTAGGAAAACTGCAAATTGAATTCAGCCGCTGCCATAGGAATGCACTGTCGCAGAGGGACAAACAAACGTACTACGTCCATACAATGGACCATGATTCAGCAACCAAAAGGGGCCAGGCGCAGTTGGTGGCTCACACCTGTAATCCCTGCACCTTGGGAGGCCGAGGTGGGTGGATCATTTGAGGTCAGGAGTTCGAGACCAGCCTGGCCAACATGGTGAAACCACATCTCTACTAAAAATGCAAAATTAGCCCAGCGGTGGTAGCGCGCACCTGTGATCCCAGCTACTTGGGAGGTTGAGGCAGGAGAATCGCTTGAGCCCGGGAGGCAGAGGTTGCAGTGAGCTGAGATGGTGCCACTGCACTCCAGCCTGGGCGAGACAGTGAGACCCTGTCCAAAAAAAAAAAGGAACAGAATACTGATACTAATATACAGATAGACCTCACAAATATCACGCTAAGTAAAAGAAGTCAGATGCAACAGGACACCAAGTGGAGTGTATGCTTCCGCTTAAAATAAGTGTCCAGAAAAATCAAAACTGCAGAGACAAAAAGTAGATTAGTGATCACCTAGGGTGGGGGTGAGGCTGGCACAGAGTTACTTTAAGGAATGATGAAAATAGTGTAAGATCTGATTGTAGCTGTGTTTGCACAACTCTGTCAGTATACTAACAATTATTAAATGGTACACTTAGAAGGAGTGAATTTACAGTATGTCAATTATACCTCAATAGAGCTTAAAATAAAATTCAAAACCCAAGTAGACAGAAAACCCTAAGAAGCGGCAAACTCCCTCACCTTCTCTTGCCTTTCTGCGTCTCTCTAATGCCCTCTATGTGCAGAGCCTCAGCAGGAAAAGCTTTGCAGCTGGGAAAGCAGACATTTGTTCATGAAGTTCCAGCCTCCACCTCCCAGAGTAGGATAGAGCAGGTGAATATGAAGCAGAAAGACAGTTACTTAATAACTGTTTCAGGCAGGTAAGTGCTGCCCAAAAGAAGGAGGGTTCCCGGGAAAGGGCTGGAAGATCTGTCAGGCAATGTGAACAATAAAGTTCCACATCAGAGGACCTGGAAGGCTGGGGAAAATGGGCAGGAACTGAGACTCAGAATCCTGGAGAAGTGGGAACCTGTAGCGTGCGAGAGAGACTCTGGTGACCCTGGGAGTCAAAGGGCAGGGCAGGTGCTGATAAGCAGGGAGTCAGGGGTTGGGGGTGAAATCGTTCTGAATCTGAAGACTCTGTGGACAGGGAGCGCCTTGTTCTAAAAGCCATGACATCCTCAGAGTCAAGGAGCATGCCAGTCTCACCCACCCACAGCGGGGGGAAACTCTTCCCAGTGGTGTGTGTTTGTGAGAGCCACTGGGTTTGAAGTACTCCCATTAAAGGGCTCATTCATTTGAGATCACCCCTTTCCACCCTTACAAGATGCAAATACTCTTAAAATGGCAGCCCAGGTTATTTTCAGTTTAATGTACGTATTGTGTGACTACCATGTGCCAGGCACTGTGCTACCTCCGGGCATTTCTAAACCACTCCTTCCCCTGACAGGAGACAACACTGGCAGATGAGAGGGATAAGGAAATCGAGATAAGGAAAGTTTCTGAATGCAAAAGCTTCTGGACACTCAGGAAAGGCCAGCCTAGAGAGACAGAAAGTGGATCTGCAGTTGCCAGGAATTGGGGTTCTGGGGGCGGTGACAGGAAGTGGGCACGCGGTTGTTTCCTGGGGTAATGGGAATGTTCTGAAATTAGATGGTGGGGATGTTGCACAACTCTGACAATAAACTGTAACAACAATCACAGATACAGTCATTGAACTGTGCGCTTAAAATGGGTGAATTTTATAGTATGTACATTATACCTCAATAAAGCAATTTAAAAACAGAAAAGTATCTCAAAAGCAACTGTTTAGGGACACGTGAGTAGATAAGAACAAGACGTCCACTGAGGACTCAGCACTCAGCCGGCACAGGGGCTGCTGCCATGAAAGATCTGTGAAGCCGATTTCCGCTGCCACACCCTCCCTCTTGGAGCTGTGCCGGGGCTGCCTCTGCCTGGGCCTTCCTGGTGGCCCCGAGGGAGAAGGCATTGCTTATCAGATTAGTCAGAGTTTCCAGACATTCATCTTCTCCCTTTACTGGTGAGCAGGATCATCGCAAGCTCAGTTCCACATTCCTGCCTGTCTCTCCCCATTATCTCTGCCTGTGAGGGACAGTGCCTGAGAGTCACCCTCGGGCAGGCCCTGGCAGGGAGCTCTGCCCTCAGGTTCCTTTTTCCATGCAGCCTGAGACTGAGATTCAGGTGTAGGATGAGGCTCTGTGGCTGTGGATGCCGATCCAGCTTTTACCACCATTCTGCAAAGAGGTTACTGGGTTCTGGCTCAGCTGCTAATAAAATGGTATATTCATTCGTATTCTGCACTTGTCACTTCTGTGTGTGTGAAAAATAAGGCAGCATTTGAGCATTTCTGGTCTCTCACTATAAAACAATCAAACACCATCCAACTCTCAGCTATATTGCCTTAGAGCATTCCAGGTTGAATTAACGATGTGCTTAATTGTAGCTCTTGCAAATTCATACACTGGGTTGCAGCAGTAGGGTTGAACACTTACAGATGAGCCTGGCTATTAACTGACACTTTAATGTGCATTCACATGACTTAGAGGCCCTCCCTAAAATGCAGCTTCTGATTCCAAAGGTTGGGATGACACCCTGGATTCTGTGTGTCTAATAAGCTTCATGTGTTGGTGTCCTTGCTAGTGGTTCATGGACCGCAAGTTGAGCAGCTTGCATCTAGAGTTTCTCTGCCCATGCTGTGAAGCTTCTGCCGCTTCTCCTGGAGCATCCACCCGCACAGGAAAGGCCAGGCCATTTCCCAGCAGAAGCTCATGGGACCCACTGGGTTCCCTGGGTGTGCACTGAGGGACTCTAGGCCTCTGCTTCAGGTCCCAGCTCCACATCCTGCAGTGGTTGCAGGTCAGAATCATAGCCATAGCAAAGGCAGCAGCTGCCTCACTTACCACCCCCGTCTCACCACCCCGCCCCGACCCGGCAACCAGCAGAGAATGTAAGGAGCAGCTGATTAAGCAGAAAGGGACATGCTCCAGCTGAGATCAGATGTTCACCAAGGACTCCCTTAGTCGGGAGAGGACAAGCGCCATATGTCCCCTGCTCAGCACCTTTGAGGTCTGACCCCTGCAGGTGATGGGCCCTGAAGTGCTGCCAACAGCAAACAAGACAGAATTTGCTGCTGAAGGCAGAAAAAGCCACCCCTGGGCTCACGTGGCCATTGCCTGAGCCAGAGAATATGTGCTTAGCATCACTAGGTGCCATGGACACAGACAGAGGTGATGAAGACCAGGTTCTTGTCTTTGGGAAC
This sequence comes from Papio anubis, assembly GCF_008728515.1. Lineage (NCBI taxonomy): Eukaryota > Metazoa > Chordata > Mammalia > Primates > Cercopithecidae > Papio > Papio anubis. The sequence continues at coordinate 35,564,252 of NC_044982.1, forward strand.
CCACTACCCTGGGCAATGTGAAGTGTAAATGACCCGTGGGCCATGGCAGGGTGAAAAAGAGGCCCCAATACAGAGCAAAACTGCTTGGGAATAGGGAGACACATGCCAGTGGGGAGAAGACACTCCCTTGGAGAGGGTTGCATCAGAGCTGTGTCTCAAAGTGTGGGTAGGATTGTAGTGGGTGGAGATGAGCGGAGAGAGAGATCACAGTCTATGTGGGAGGAAATGTGGAAGGGGGATGTTGAGCGCACATCTGAGGAATGGAGGGTCTGTATGTGCCTTTGATAAGGAAGGAGATGCGCAGTGCATCGTGCCCATTAGCATCTGCTGTGTGCCGATTAGCATCTGCTGTGTGCTAGACACTTGGTGGACATAGTAGAGGCTACAGGAAGCGAAAGAAAAGCAAATACTCTTAAAATGACAACACATTTGTGCATTATAAAATATCCAGAGGTCACAGGCAGAAAGGGCCATGAGCAAAAGATAGAGCAATAGAGTTCAGAGAAGGGGTTACATTCCTTGGGGCCTGTTTTTGGAGAACTGTGGGTATCTAGGAAGCAGCCAGGCAGGCAGGCAGGCAGACTATCTGATTAACCAGGAACTGGCCTTCCTATAAATAGAACTAGAAAGTGTGGCCCTTTTCCCTTGGTGTTCTACCTCCACGTTCAGCAACTTCTCCCCGGCTGCCTGACACTGAAGGATCTGTTCAGTATCCCCGGGCTGTGCCCTTGACAAGCTGCTATGGCTGTAAGGGTGACCTGGCAAGTAATAAGGAAAACTATCTAAAGCCTGGAAATAAGGCCAAGAAGATATTTGTATGTCCTTTCAATGTTGTTCTGAAATATTAACAGGCTTGCCTAACAATTTTTAATCTTCTGGGAGAATGTACTATATTGTTTGACTATCCTGTTTACTATTAACTGAGGCCTCAAACTCTGAAGTTACATGTTAGCCTGCAGAGTTGTGTAGATGCAAATGATTCCCATCCAGTAGAAAAGATAACCTCAAATATTAGGGTTAATTGCCCTGTAGCGTGTTAACCAGTTTTGTACCTAACCTATGTATCCAATATTCTTTCTTTAATGGGACTATATAAACTCCAATGCTTCAAATGCTTTTTGTTTGTTTATGGTTTTTAAAATTTTCTTTCCAACTGTGTAGCTTTGAAACTAGTTTTGGCTGGGCATGGTGGCTCGCACCTGTAATCCCAGCACTTTGGGAGGCCAAGGAGGGTGGATCACGTGAGGTCAGGAGTTTCAGACCAGCCTGGCCAACATGGTAAAACCCTGTCTCTACTAAAGATACAAAAATTAGTGTGGCATGGTGGGTGGGTGCCTGTAATCCCAGCTACTCGGGAGGCTGAGGCACAAGAATCGCTTGAATACAGCAGGCAGAGGTTGCATTGAGCCGAAATCTTGCCATTGCATTCCAGCCTGGGCAATACAGCAAGACTCTATCACCCCCCCCCCAAAAAAAAAGAAAAAAAGAAAGAAACTAGTTTTAACAATGTTTTCTTCTTAATTCCAGCCATTATTCTCATTAACATCTGTTTCCTGTAGCAATTTCCATTAGAAAGAGTTTTTTTATTGTTATTGTTAAAATTTTAAATTATATTTTATTTTTTATTGATATATCATAGTTGTACATGTTTTGGGGATACATGTAATATTTTGATACATGCATACAATGTGCAATGATCAAATACAGGTAATTGGAATATCCATCACTTCAAACATTTTTCTGTTGGGAACATTAGAATTCATCTTTTCTAGCTATTTTGCAATATACAATAAATCATTAACTATAATTTCCCTACTGTGCTATTGAATACTAGAACTTATTTCTTCCATCTAACTGTATTTCAGTCCCCATTAATCAACTTCTCTTTATGCCCCATTCCTCCTTCCCTTCTCAGCCTGTGGTAATTACCATTCTAATCTGTACCTTTGTACAATCCACATTTTTTTTTTAGCTCCCACATATGAGTGAGAACATGTGATATCTCTCTCTCTGTGTCTGGCTTGTTTCAGTTAACAAAATGACCTCCAGTTCCATCCACATTGCTGGAAATGACAAGATTTTATTATTTTTTGAGGCCGAATAATATTCTATTGTGTACATGTCCCACATTTTCTTTATCCATTCATCTGTTGATGGACACTTAGGTTAATTCCATGTCTTGGCTATTGTGAATAGTGCTGCAATAAACATGAAACTACGATATCTCTTTGATATATGTAAATCCTTTTGGATATATACCCAGCAATGGAATTCCTGGATCATATAGTACTTTTATTTTTAGTGTTTTTGAAGAACTTCAATACTGTTTTTCATAATGACTGTATTACTTTACATTCTCACCAACAGCGTATGAGCATTTCTCTGTATCTTCTCCAGCATTTTTTTTTTTTTTTTGTCTTTTTGCTAATAGCCATTTTAACTGTGGTGAGATAATATTTCATTGTGGCTTTGATTTGCATTCTTCTGATGGTTAGGGATGTTGAGCATTTTTTCATATGTCTGTTGGCCATTTGTATGTCTTCTTTTGAGAAATGTCTGTTCAGATCTTTTGCCCATTTTTAAATTAAATTATTCAATTTTTTGCTATTGATTTGGGTTCCTTATATATTTTAGTGATTAACCTTGTGTTGGATAGATCATTTGAAAACATTTTCTCCCATTCTGTAGGTTGTCTCTTCACTTTGTTAACTGTTTCTTTTGCTGTGCAGAGGCCTTTCCTTTGCTGTAATCCCACCTGCCTATTTTTGCTTTTGTTCCCTGTGTTTCTGAGGTCTTCTCCAAAAAATCTTTGTCCAGACCAACGTCCTGTAGCATTTCACCTATATTTTTTTCTAGTAGTTTCAAAGTTTCAGGTCTTACATTTAAGTTTTTAATCCCTTTTGAGTTGACTTTTGTAAATGGTGAGAGATGGGGGGTCTGGTTTCATTCTTCTGCATGTGGATATTCAGTTTCCCCAGCACCATTTATTTAAAAGACTGTCCTTGTCCCAATATGTGTTCTTGGCACCTTTGTTGAAAATCAGTAGGCTGTAAGTGAGTAGATTTATTTTTGAGTTCTTTATTCTGTTTCATTGGTCTGTGTGTCTGTTTTTATGCCAGTGCCATGCTATTTTGGTTACTACAGTTTTGTAGTATAATTTGAAGTCAGGTAGTGTGGTGCTTCTAGCTTTTTTCTTTTTGCTCAGGATTGCTTTAGCTATTCAGGGTGTTTGTGGTTTCCTACGAATTTTAAGTATGTTTTTTCTATTTCTGTGAATAACATCATTGGTATTTTGGTAGGGATGGCATTGAAAATATAGATTGCTTTTGGGAGGATAGACATTTTGACAATATTAATTCTTTCAATCTATGAGCATAGGATGTCTTTGCATTTGTGTGTGAGTTCTCTTCAATATCTTTCATCAGTGTTTTACAGTATTCCCTATAGAGATCTTTCACTTCTTTTGTTAAATTTATTCCTAGGTATTTTATTTTTTATTTTTGTAGCTATTGTAAGTGGGATTGCTTTCTTGACTTAGTGTCAGCTAGTTTGTGATTGTTGTATAGAAACACTACTGATGTTTTTAGCTGAGCATGGTGCACACACCTGTAGTCCTAGCTACTGGGGAGACCAAGATGTGAGGATCGCTTGAGCCCAGGAGTTTGAAACTTCAGTTAACTATAATCACACCACTGTACTCCACTGTACTCCAGCCTGAGTGACAGAGCAAGATCCCATCTCTATTCAAAAAAAAAAAAAAAAAAAAAAGATGGCCAGGCATGGTGGCTCACACGTGTAATACCAGCACTTTGGGAAGCCAGGGTGGGAGGATTGCTTGAGCCCAGAAGTTTGGCAACATAGGGAGACCTCATCTCTACAGATAATTTTTAAAAATATCTGGGGGTGTGGTGGCATGTGCCTGTGATCCTAGCTACTCTGGAAGCTAAAGTGGGAGGATCAGCTGAGCCTGGGAGGTCGAGGATGCAGTGAACTATATTTGCGCCAGGGCACTCTAGCCTGGGCAACAGAGCAAGACCCTGTTAAAAAAAAGAAAAGAAAAGGAATTACTGATTTTTGTATGTTGATTCTGTATCTTGCAACTTTGCTAAATTTGTTGATCAGTTCTAAGTCTCTTTAGGTTTTTTAAACTTAAGATCATGTTGTCTGCAAACAAGGTTAATTTGACTTCCTCTTTTCTGATTAAATGCCCTTTATTTCTTTCTCTTGCCTTATTGCTCAGACTAGGACTTCTGGTACTATGTTGAATAAAAGTGCTAAAAGTGAGCATATTTTCTTGTTCCACATCTTAGTGGAAAGGCTTTTAATTTTTCACCATTCAGTATATTAGCCGTGGGCTTGTCATATATGGTCTTTATCATGTTGAAGTGTGTTCCTTCTATACCCAATTTGTTGAGGATTAAAACAAATATTTTTTAGGCCAGGCATGGTGGCTCACATCTGCAATCCCTGCACTTTGGGAGGCCAAGTCAGAGAGATCACTTGAGCTCAGGAGTTCAAGACCAGCCTGGGCAATATGGCAAAACTTCAACTCTACAAAAAATTACAAAAACTAGCTGGGCATGGTGGCATGTGCCTGTAATCCCAGCTACTCAGGAGGCTGAGATGGAAGGATCTCCTGAGCCTGGGAGTTTAAGGCTACAGGGAGCTGTGATCACACCACTGCACTCTAGGCCGACTGACAGAATGAGTGCAGCAGCAAAATCATAGCTCACTGCCACCTCAAACTCCTGAGCTCAAGCAATCCTCCCACCTGAGCCTCTGGTGTAGCTGGGATTACAGGTGCAAGTCACCGTGCCTGACTTGTTGAGGATATTTATCATGAAGGGATGTTGGATTTTATCCAATGCTTTTTTAGTACCTACTGAAATGATCATATGGCTTTTGTCCTTGATTCTATTGATATGATGCATCATGTTTGTTGATTCACATATGTTAAACCATCCTTGCATCCCTGGGATTTATCTCACTTGATCATGGTGAATGATCTTTTCAATATGTTGTTGAATTTAGTTTGCTAGTATTTTGTTGAGAATTTTTGCAGCGATGTTCATCAGGAATATTGGCCTGTAGTTTTTTTTTGTTGCATCTTCCAATGCTCTTTGAACCAGCCTTACCATTTCACTGTTTCCCTCATTAATGAATGAGTTGAATAAAGTTGTCAACCTGTGTTCAGTAAGAAAGTCATGCTTTTAGCTGGGTACAGTGGCTCACACCTGTAATCCCAGTACTTTGGGAGGCCAAGGCGGGTGGATCACCTGAGGTCAGGAGTTTGAGATCAGCCTGGCCAACATGTGAAACCCCGTCTCTACTAAAAATACAAAAATTAGCCAGGTGTGGTGGTGCACACCTGTAATCCCAGCTACTTGAGAGGCTGAGGCAGGAGAATCGCTTGAACCTGAGAGGCAGAGGTTGCAGTGAGCTGAGACCTCGCCATTGCACTCTAGCCTGGGTGTCAAGAGTGAAACTCCATCTCAAAAAAAAAAAAAAAGAAAGTCATGCTTTTAACTTTTGAACATTATACTTACTCAGTTAGAAATTGGGGGTTCTAAGTATTATGAGAGAAAAAAATGTGAATTGACATTATAACTTTATGATAGACTAAGAGAGTCATTACTCAGTTCCACTGTTAACAAAAGGAACCAGAGATCCCAAGGCGGGGATCTATCAGAAGGAAGAGCTTATATAGACTAATTCAGTATGTTCACAGGTGAGGTTTGAGATTGCTTTGCTCATGATGTGTGGCTCAAGATGTAAGCACTCCCCAGACTTGGAAACCTTAGGAAACAACAGCAAAATATGTGAGTGTAACATTTAAAGGACAGTCACCTTGGTGCCCCCATGTGCAGGCATCTGGACCAGGTTGAGTGTCATTCCAGCAGGGCAGGGCACTGGTCACATTGATCTGTGTAGGACTAGTTTTCATCAAGGCACCATTAGCAGCAATGACAATGGAGACCTAGGTCCCATGCGTGTCTGATCAGATATTCCCACCCCAGTCCCACTCTGCCTGACATTTGTACTCCAAACTGGTAAACTTGGTCACACCTATTATATATACATGACGGCATGTAAGAGATTTCCTTTCAAATAAGAAATCCTGGCCAGGCATGGTGGCTCACACCTGTAATCCCAGCACTTTGGGAGACCAAGGAGGGTAGATCACCTGAGGTCAGGAGTTCAAGACCAGCCTGGCCAACGTGGTGAAACCCCAACTCTACTGAAAATACAAAAATTAGCCAGGTGTGGTAATCCCAGCTACTCAGAAGCCTGAGGCAGGAGAATCACTTGAACCCAGGAGGCGGAGGTTGCAGTGAGCCTAGATTGCGCCAGTACACTCCAGCCTGGGTGACAGAGCAAGACTCCATTTCGAAAAAAAAAAAAAAAAGAAAAATTTGGAAAAGTCTTCTCTGGATCTGTAGGCAAGCATAAATAAACAACCAACCCCATGAAGGAGGAAAGGAAAACCCCAGAGAGCATGAGCATCCTCCAGTGGTCACTTAGATCAGTCTGTGGGGCAGACCATGGCAGCTAGGTTGGGGTTGTGTATCAGTTTTGCCATGTAACAAATCATCCCACATTAGTGGCATAACATAACAGTCATCATTACCATGAATCTGTGCATTGGCTAGACGGTTCCACCAGTCTAGGCTGGACTCTGCTGGGTGGTTCTACTCCTTGCTGCAGACCTGTGGGTTGGCAGGGGTTGTTCTGCTCCCTTGCAAGAGGGCAAATGGAAGAACATGAGGCCTGTTAGGCTCAGAACCATGCACCATTACCTCCATTGGCATCATTGGCTAAAGCAAATCACACAGCCAAGGTTAAGGTCAAATTTTTGCCTATAATTAGGCCATGGCAAGGGTTCGGATGCAAGGAGAGGTGCAGGATTGGGGCCATCATTCCTAGGAGAGGAAGGGTTCGTGTGAAACCTGTGCTAATGGCCTATGGAAGCCCCAACCTCCTGCGTGCTTGCCTCCTTCTGGTGCAGCAGGCAGGGCTGGGCTCCCTGTCAGCTGTACCTCCACGTGCCCAGCCAGTCTCCAAGGGAACCAGGGCCAAGTCACACAACTGAATGGCACTGGGCCTGCAAAAAAATAATCATCGCCTCACTCTTTTTTTTCTTCTTTCCCTTCCCTCCTCTGATGAATATCGTAATCATTTCAGAGTCGGTTCCTACAGCCCATTAAATTGGTTCTTGTTCCACCTCATTGTGCAGTGGAAGTTTCAAATCAGTTTAATTACCGTGTTGGCATCCAGGGACAACGCGACATGTCAAGTGGATTCTAATGGAGGCCTTGTGTTTACCGTGATGGTGTCTACAATTATCAATAAAATTTCTTGCAGCCCCTGTTGCCCTCCCTCGTGAGGATGGAGAAGAATTCTAATGACTAGACTGTGGACTGTGAGTTGGGGCCTCAGGACACAGACAGATAATCAGGGAACAAAACAACCACAGTTACTGTTTATTGGGTGTGACCCAATGCCCAAGCCATGGTTACTATTTATTGGGTGTGACCCAATAATATGGTGAGCCCTGGGAGGTATGTAATTGTGTGGGGGTCATGGACCAAAATTCAGGGAGCTGGAGGGGGTGAGGAATTTCTGGATGTGGCTGAAGTCAGAAACTGTTTCATACCAAATTTCCTGGCACTGTAGAAAAGAACCGTGTGTGTGTGTGTGTGTGTGTGTGCGTGTGCACGCGCACCTGTGTGTATGTGTGTAAGAAAGAAAGAGAGGAGAGAAGCTGGATGCGGTGGCTCATGCCTGTAATCCTAACACTTTGGGAGGCTGACGTGGGTAGATCACTTGAGGTCAGGAGTTTGAGACCAGCTTGGCCAACATGGTGAAACCCTGTCTCTACTAAAAAAAATACAAAAATTAACCAGGTGGGGTGGTGGGCACCTGTAATCCCAACTACTGGGGAGGCTGAGGCAGGAGAATCACTTGAACTCAGGAGGTGGAGGTTGCTGTGAGCCAAGATCACACCACTGCACTCCAGCCTAGGTGGCAGGGCAAGACCCCGTCTCAAAAAAATAAATAAATAATAAAATAAAGAGAGAGAGAGTGGAGAGAGAAAGAGGTCAAAGAGCTGAGTAATTAGAGAACACACTTAAGCCTTGGCACTTACAGCCAGCAGCCCCCAGCCAAGGCCATGCAGATCGGGGAGGTGGAGTGGAGGAATGTGAATTCCACACACTCTGCAGTCATGGCCACTCCGTCCCCATCCTCATTGTCCAGAGGAAACAGAGACCATGGTGGCCAGGGCTTGCAGCAGCCAGCAGGAGCCCTGGCTGCAGTGAGGTGCCTAGCTAGCTCTCTACTGGTCCACAAGGCAAGACAGGAGGACAGTGCAGGAGCAGCCCAGAGTTCCAGTGCGACTCAAGTGACAGCAACCACCCAGATTCCTGCTCTACAGCAGGCTGGTGAGATTCTCCAAGTTCCTCTCCACAAGGAAGTTGCAATCAGGACCTGATGCCTTCAGCTGATTCTGCCCCTGGGGGTAGTGGATTTATCAGGGAAGGACGCCCCGGGAGCAGAAGGCTCAGGTCATGATAGTGACACAGATGACCAAGCCATTTCTTCTGAATAGTAGATGAAATGTGTTCTTACATATACTGCACACTGGAGACATAGAACATAACAGCTGTACACATATTCTCCCTACTACTTCACAACCTTGGGAAACAGACATGATTATTACTATCACTCCCATTTTACACATGAGGAATCAGAGGCTTAGAGGGGTTAAATAAATTGCCCAAGTCACATTTCTTTGATCCCATAAGGAGTTTTCAGTCCTTCTCCTCTTTGTTCTAATTCTCTGAGGTTAGACCCATTTTCATCCAGCAAGCACTGGCCAAAGCCTGGTCAGTCCTGTGCATGGACAGAGCAGGGCAGCAGGCTGGGAAGAGAAAACAGCCTGGAGCAGGGCAGATGAGCTGGCTGGAGGTGATGGGGCAGGCTGCATCCCACAGTTCAGTGCCAGGGTGACAACAGACACTCAGAGGATCTCTAAGGAGACTCAGATGTGCTTGAAGGACACAGGGCTTCCTGAAGCTCCCAGGATGCAGGTTTAAATGACAGTTATCCAAATCTCTAAGGAATGGTTGGCTCTCAAGGGTTGGGGAAAAGGGAATCTATAGAAACCTGGACTGTGTGCGCTGCATTCCAGATATATGGTAAGTGCCGTGGCTTTTACATACATTAACAGGTTTCATCATCGAATTTTTTTTTTCTTTTGAGACAGAGTCTTGCTGTGTTGCCAGGCTGGAGTGCAGTGGCATGATCTCAGCTCACTGCAACCTCTGCCTCCCTAGTTTAAGTGATTCTCCTGCCTCAGCCTCCCGAGTAGCTAGGACTACAGGTGCGCACCATCACACCTGGCTAATTTTTGTATTTTTTGTAGAGACGGAGTTTCACCATGTTGGCCAGAATGCTCTGGATCTCCTGACCTCATGATCCACCCTCCTCAGACTCCCAATGTGCTGGGATTACAGGTGTGAGCCACCGCACCCAGTCTACCACATTCATTTTTAACTGCTGCATAGTGTTCCACTGAACAAACATATCCCTCTTTCTTTAATCAGTCCCTTACGGGCAGATGTCATTCAGACTGTTACTAGGGTTTTTCAGTTACAAAAATGCTGCAGTGAGCATCCTTAAGCCTATATCTTTACCTACATATATGAGTGTCATATAACATCCCTGAATTTTAGTACATTTATTTGAAATGCTTGAAACTAGATGTGCTTTGGATTTCCATTTTCTTCTGGATTTTGGAATAGTTGCACACTGGTTGCATATCCCAAATCTGAAAATCTGAGATTCTCCAATGAGCATTTCCTTTGGGTGCAATGTGGGTGCTCAAAAAGTTTCAAATTTGGGGACATTTCAGATTTCAGATTTTTTTATTTGAGATGCTCAACCTATAGGCACATGGCTCCCAGAATAAAGACTACATTTCTCGGCACTCCTGCATTCAGGTATGGCCAAGCGACTAAGTGCTAGTCAATGGGACATAGCAGAAGCGATGCGTGTAACTCTGGGATTGCTGCTTTCAAGGGAAGAAGGGTGGCTGTGTACCTTTCCCCATTGGCCCTGGCTGGAGTGTGGATGTGGAAGGGAGCTCTTTTCTATTATGCAGATGAGGGTGGCAGTCTAAGATAGCAGAGGAACAAAATATGAACCCTGGGCCCGCAACATCATGGAATCACACACTCCCACACCAACAGTTGTAGATTGATTAAGCTGGGCTACTATGTCCAGAAAGAGATATGCCTCTGTTGTGTTTAAGCCACTGTTATTTGGGTTCTCAATTACGGCAATCAATCCAATACTCTAATTAAAATTAATACATTCATAGGAGAAATTCAGAGCAGTGGAATTGTTACATCAAAAAGTATATGCATTAAAAAATTTGATTACTAATGCCAAATTGCCTTCCACAGCTGCTGCACTAATTTATACTCCCACTAAGAGTACATGATGGCACCTGTTTCGCCAGAGCCTTGCCAACACTGCACATTATCAAGCTTCAAATGTTTGCCCGTAGTTGAAAAATAGGTAATAATTAAAAATTTTACATTAATGTAATTATGATGGAAAGGCAGAGTCTATGCCTATGTTTATTATTTTTTGCATACATTATCTTCCATCCTTATGCCAATTACATGGCATGTTATTATTATCAACATTTCATTTACCTCTAAAATATTAACTGTGCAAGATGGCACAGTGCGTAAGTGATGGAGCCAGCTCCGAATTCGAGTCTGACTCACTCTAAAACCAGAGCTCTTTTATCTGCCTCACCAGGGTTTCCACCTCCCTATCACCACCTGTATGTGTACTGAACAGGAACATGAGGGCCCAGACAGGCAGATCGGCCTCCATGGCCAGGTCCACCTGGGCCCACTGAAGCATCAATAAATTACAATCATCAGCTCTGACCTCAGGTAGTTGGACTCATGAATTCCTGCTTAAGACAGAGGTAGCTGTGAGGTCTTTTTCTGCTTTTCTCATTGAATGGGAAAGGCTACCAAGCTTGACCAACTTGTAAGCATCTTCAAAAACACTTTTTTTCCTTTAGTTGTGTTATGTCTAAAACCAGTGGAGAAAATTACCTTTCAGAATAAAAGTTGTAGCATGATCATCGATACCCTACATTCTAGGCAGAGAACAGCATCCTGACCAAAAGAAGAGGCCTTTGAGCTTCAATTTCCTCATCTTTATACTGAGAATAATCATTAGCTTCTTATCTTTGGTGAGAGAGAAGAAGTAAATGTAAACATATGCTTTGTAAATAGTAGACACTCCATAAATTATACCTGTTACTTTTTAATTGTTAGGACTTCTTTCCAATACCCCTGCAGCTCACAGGTCTATGAAGTACACACATTTATACTGATATAACTAGGCCTCATTTACGAATTCATTCAGAAAATATGTATTGCTGAGTCTTGACATCTTTGGGCATGACATGAGGATAAGAGTCATAACACCAGCTAACACATGCATAGTGCCTACACCAATCCAGGCACTGTTCTGTTCTTTTCATGTACTGACCCACTTAACCATCACAACCACAACCCTAATCTGGAGGATCCCCATCTTACAGATGGAGGAGTCTGAGTTGAGAGGGGCCAGTGAGGCCCACCTCTCAGAGCTTAACACCAGCGGCCTGGGTGAATTTCTTACACCTCCTGTAGCCACACCAGGCTTCTCATCATTCTCACTGCTGTTCCCAGGTGTTCCTCCCCTTGGAGAATATCCTAGCCACCTGTATTAGTCCATTCTTACACTGCCATAAAGAAATTCCTGAGACTGGGTAATTTATAAAGATAAGAGGTTTAATTGGCAGGGCTGTGAGACAATTAAACCTCTTTTCTTTATAAATTATCCAATTAAACAGGAAGCAAAGCAGCTTCTGCTTCTGGGAAAGACTCAGGAAACTTAGAATCATGGCGGAAGGTGAAAGGGTAGCAGACACGTCTTAACGTGGATTAAGCAGGAGGAAGAGAGAGAGCAGGGAGGTGCCACACACTTTTAAACAACCAGATCTCATGAGAACTCACTCACTATACAGTACCAAGGTGGGGATGGTGCTAAACCATTCATGAGAACTTTGCCCTCATGATCCATCCAATCACCTCCCACCAGGCTCCACTTCCAACATAGGGGATTACAATTGAATATGAGATTTGGGTGGGGACACAGATCCAAACCATATGATTCTGTCCCTGACCCCTCCCAAATCTCATGTTCTCACATTCCAAAATACAATCATCCCTTCTCAAAGGTCCCCAAAGTCTTAACTGAGTCCAGCATTAACTCAAAAGCCCAAAGTCCAAGTCTTATCTGAGATAATCTAGTCCCTTCTACCTATGAGCCTGTAAAATAAAAAAAAAGAGAGTTATTCCCAAGATACAATGAAGTTACAAGCATTGGGTAAATACTCCCATTCCAAAAGGGAGAAATACGCCAAAAGAAAGGGGCTGCAGGCCCCATGCAAGTCTGAAACCCAGCAGGGCAGTCATTAAATCTTAAGCTCCAAAATAATCTCCTTTGACTCCATGTCCCACATCCAGGGCACACTGGATGCAAGGAGTGGGTTCCCAAGGTCTTGGACAGCTCCAGCCCTGTGGCTTTACAGCCCCTGTGACTGCTCTGATGAACTGTTGTTGAGTGCAAGTTGCTTTTCTAGGTTCATGATATAAGTTGTCAGTGAATCTACCATTCTGGGGTCTGGAGGATGGTGGCCCTCTTCTCACAGCTCCGGTAGGCAGTGCCCCAATGGGGACTCTGTGTGGGGACTCCAACACCACATTTCCCCTCTGCACTACCCTAGTAGAAATTCTCCATGAGGGCTCTGACCCTGCAGTAGGCTTTTGCCTGGACATTCAGGCTTTTCCATACATCCTGTGAAATCTCAGTGGAGGCTCCCAAACCTCAACTCTAGCACTCTGGGTACCCACAGGCTTAAGACCATATGGAAGCTGTGAAGGCTCATAGCTTACACCTTCTGAAGCAGCAGCCTGAGCTGTACCTGGGCTCCTTTGAGCTAAGGCTGGAGCTGAAGCAGCCAGGATGCAGGGCACAGTGTCTTGAAGCTGCTCATGGTGTCAGGGTCCTGGGCCTGGCACACCAAACCATTCTGTCCTCCTAGGCCTTTGGGCCTGTGATGGAAGGGGCTGCCATGAAGGTCTGTGAAATGCCTTGGAGGCCCTTTCCCCATTTTCTTGGCTATTAGCTCTTGCTTTCCTTTTAGTAATGCAAATTTTTGCAGCTGGCTTGAACTGTTCCCCTGGAAATGGGCTTTTCTTTTCTACCACATGGCCAGGCTGAAAAATTTCCAAACTTTTATGCTCTGCTTCCCTTTTAAATATAAATTCCAGCTTCAAGTCATTCCTTCGCTTGTGCACATGAGCATAGGTTGTTAGAAGCAGCCAGACCACTTGCTGAACACTTTGCTGCTTAGAAAATTATTCCATCAGATCCATAAATCATGATTCTCCAGTTCAAAGTTTTACAGATCTGTAGGGCAGAGGCATAATGCAGCCAACCTCTTTACTAATACATAACAAAAGTGACCTTTGTTCTAGTTCCCAATAAGTTCCTCATCTCCATGTGACACCTCCTCAGCCTGAACTTCACTGTCCATATGACTGTCAGCATATTGGTTACAACCATTCAACAAGTTTCTAGGAAGTTCCAATTTTTCCCTCATTTTCCTGTCTTCTTCTGAGCCCTCCACACTCTTCCAGCCTCTGCCCATTATCCAGTTCCAAATTCGCTTCTACATTTTCAGGCATTTTTATAGCAATGTCCCGCTTCTCAGTACCAATTTTCTGCATTGCCGAGACCAGCTCAGTCATGGGGACCCTAACACAGTGGTGCCAGAGGAATTAAAAGCACACACACAGAAATATAGCATGTGGAGTGGGAAATCAGGGGTCTTACAGCCTTCAGAGTTGAAAGCCTCAAGCAGAGATTTACCCACATATTTATTGACAGCAAGCCAGTGATAAGCATTATTTCTATAGATTGTAGATTAATCAAAAGCATTCCTTACAGGAAATAAAGGGATGAGCCAAAATAAAGACATGGGTCTGGCCAGTTATTCGCAGCAGGAACATGTCCTTAAGGCACAGATCGCTCATGCTATTGTTTGTGGTTCAGGAACACCTTTAAGCGGTTTTCCACCCTGTGTGTGCCAGGTGTTCCTTGCCCTCATTCCAGTAAACCCATAACCTTCAGTGTGGGCATCATGGTCATCATGAACATGTCACAGTGCTGCAGAGATTTTGTTTATGGCCAGTTTTTGGGCCAGTTTATGGCCAGATTTGGGGGCCTATTCCCAACACTGTATTAGTCTGTTCTCACATGGCTATAAAGAAATAACTGAGATTGGTAATTTATAAAGAAAAGAAGTTTCATTGGCTCACAGTTCTACAGGATATACAGGAAGTATAGTGGCTTCTGCTTTTGGCCTCAGGAAACTTAGAATCATGGCGGAAGGTGAAGGGGAAGCCAACATGTGTTATGTGGATGAAGCAGGAGGAAGAGAGAGGGGGGCAGGTGCTGCACACTTTTAAACAACCAGATCTCATGAGAACTTGCTTACTATACAGTACCAAGGGGGGCTATGGTGCTAAACCATTCATGAGAATTCTGCCCCCATAATCCAATCACTTCCCATCGAGCCTCACATTGGGCATTACAATGGAACATGAGTTTGGATGGGGACACAGATCCAAACCATATCACTGCCATTTCCTTTCTGGCGCACCTCCAGCATCACCTTCTCCTCCCTCCCTTTGTATTGTTTCCTACCCTGCTTCTGCCTCCCCTCAAGCCTTCTCAATTCCCTGCTTTATTGTAGGTCTTCACTGAGACCTATGACAGCCCTCAAGGGCAGGGATGTGTCTGATTCATCTGCGCATCTTGGGCCTGGTCTATCCAGGCAGAGGCAGCCTTTCCAGAGAAAAACTAAGGGAACAAGAACTCAAGGGAACAGGCCAGGAGCTCCCTGGTTTAATGGAACTAGGGAGAATTTTGCAATAGTATCTGGATTCTTACAGTACTGGTCCATCTCTGTACTTCTTAGAGTATAGGAGAGAAGAGCTGACATCCACAGAGCCATGAGACCTCATTGAAACAGGGGTGAAATCTGCCATTTGGAAGACATGGCAGGAACATCTCCCACCCGACTCCCTTTTCTGAGACAGAGAGAAGCACTCACAGGAACATCTGCCCACACAGCCTATGGGAGCAACCACTTCCTGTAGACCCTGGTGAGCGCTGGCTGGGGAGAAGGGGAGAGCGGCAGCAGCCCAGCATGTTGCCAGGTGGCTAAACCTCAAGGACAGTATGTGCCCAGTGGATCCCTATGCTGATGTCTCCAGGCTGGCTTTAGGCTGGCCCCTTCTCTTGTGTTTGGGCTTTGTATTCTGGGAGAAGTTTCCCAAAGATTATGTCCTAAGATAAGACAGTCAGGTCAGGAGAAAGAGTTCCTGAGTCTCCCTGAACCTAAGCACCAGGTGCAGGGGCCCAAGGCTTCATGGCCGTGGGGTGCCATGTGCCCGCTGTGGCATGTCCAGGAGAACTAAAACCCATCCAATACAAAAAGGGAAAAGTCCAGGGGATTTCCATCAGACAAGAAATCATAAAGTTGTACATGTTTTCCCTGACTTGAATCCAGCCAGATTTCTAGGCGGACCCGGGGAAGAAGTCAGTGGGTCAGAAGGGCACTTTCTTGTGGGACTTTGGCCTCTGACTACTGCCGGCAGTACTGGACCAGGAATGCCTTGAGGATGGGGATGGAGTATGACTCTTTTTTGCATCCCTAGCCGTTAGCACAACCCGTGACATACACTGAGCTATCAATAAGTTTTTATTGATTGAATTAATGAATAGAAGGATAAATAGATAAAAATGAATGAAATGAAGATCATTAATGGATCTTTTCTTATTATTATACTTTAAGTTCTAGGGTACATGTGCACAACGTGCAGGTTTGTTACATATGTATACACGTGCCACGTGAGTGTGCTCATTCTGAACAAACTGTCAAGGACAGAAAACCAAACACCGCATGTTCTCACTCATAGGTGGGAACTGAACAATGAGAACACTTGGACACAGGGTAGGGAACATCACACACCGGGGCCTGTCGTGGGGTGGGGGGAGGGGGAAGGGATAGCATTAGGAGATATACCTAATGTAAATGATGAGTTAACATCCATTAGGATCTTGAAGATTCTAGTTTAAAATGCCAGTCATTAGCTAGACCACCCCTCCCACCACCACCACCCGGTAACAAACACCATCTTCTTTCCCAATAATTAGACACGTTTTATGATAACTTAGGTCATACCTGCCAAGATGTCCCACATTTTACCTACTGAGACTAGAGAACAAGAAAATTCCCATGTGTGCTTCCAGGATAAAATCATTAGACCTTATTAGTTGAAAGACTTTGAAGAACGTTATAACTTCCTTTTCCCAATCTATAAAATGGAGGTAAAAAGCATAACTATCTCCAATTATCTCCGAATTAAATGAGATAATTCATGTAAACCACTGAGCTGAGTTCAGGGCATCTATTAAGTTCTTAATAAATGCTAGCATCATTATTACTGTCATTCCTGGTAGTCCAGGACACCTTTTCTTTTCTTTTTTCTATTTTTTGCTACAGGGTCACCCACTCAGTCTGTTCCCCGGGCTGGAATGCAGTGCACAATCATAGCTCACTGTAACCTTGAACTCCTGGGTTCAAGCAATCCTCCCACCTCAGCCTCCTGAGTAGCTGGGACTACAAGCACAAGCTACCATGCTTGCCTAATTTTTAATTTTTTTTTGTAGAGACTGGGTCTCATTTTTGTTGCCCAGGCTGGTCTCAAACTTATGGCCTCAAGCAATCCTCCTGTCTCAGCCTCCCAAAGTGCTAGAATTGCAGGCATCAACACTGCACCCAGTCAGGATACTTTTTCAGTGGACTTTAATTCCTTCATACTTCCTGTTTTATAATATTTTAGAGAATGGGATTTCCCACTGTCAATGTTATTCTTGCCTGCCAAGCACAGGTGTTCTGTCTTTGAAAAGGACAGAGGCTTCTCTTTGAAAGACAGAGCCTCAGGACGGTGGTGGCTGCTGCCTCCAGAATGTGGTCTCCTCAGAGCAAGCTGGACTGTGAAGTCTGCCAGCCTCAGAGGGACTGAGCAGGAACTAGGTCGAGCAATGGCCTGGTGGCCACTCTGGATCTCCTGCCACTCTTGTCCCGCCACTCCCACCTGCAACAGAGGGCACTCCTCACTCCTCTGGGCTGCGGCTCCCCAGGAGAGCTGCAGGGGGAAGGTGCACTCACTCTGGCCACAAGACTGCTGAACGCTGTTAATTTCAGAGCCAGAGGGTGGATTCTTCTTCAGGATGTCAGCAGCATCTATCCCCAGCACGGATCCCTGTCAGCTCCTGCAGGCCCCATTCTGTGAAAGGAAATGGGAGACTCAGGGTCAAACCATTTGGAAAGACAGGAGTTCAGGCCTTGACAGAGTAAGAAAGAGGTCAAAGCCTGAGCTACTGCCTTTACTGGGCTTCATTTCCACACAGGAAGGTAAGGCAAACACAGCAGCATAGCACGCTGTTGCTGAATGGAACTCAGGTTGATCTGGTCTGGCTTTTCCATTGTTCAGTTGAGGACACCAAGAGGCTTGGTAGCCCTGCCCGAAGTCAGAGAGACACCTTGGGCTGAGCCTGGACTAGACCCAGGTCTCAGGCCTCGTGCTCGACTATCCTTTTTTATAGGGTCTAGTTTTTGTCATAAGGGAATGGCCACACTTTGCTGAGGCAGCCAGGGACTTGTTGCTACCGGCATCTAGTGGGTAGAGGTCAGAGATGCTGCTGAAAACGGTACATGTATGACAGCTCCACAATAAAGAACTGTCATGCCCGGAGCGTCAACTCAGCTGGCCGTGTCAGCGAGTGTAGGTGACACTCTAGGCTGATCCCCCATGCTTCCTGGAAGAATGGAATTGCAAGAGGGGAAAAAACGGAGGAGAAATAGCTTGTAGTTGAGCATTTCCGCTGTTTGGTGAGAAAACAGGTGTAGTGTTTTTTTCTGACACTTCTGATACCAAGTGTGTGGAGTGTGTTCCACACTCGTGACCCGTGACTCTGACATCAACAGGAATCCAACAATCAGTTCAGTTCTGACACTAACTCTGGAGTTAGAGCCGACCGCACATGTCCAAGGCTCCGTCCCAGACTGCCCCTGCTTCAGACGCCAGCCACAAGTCCAAGAAGCCGCCCATACTTCTGACCGACTATACATTTGGGAGTTTCTACAACCCCTTCCTCAGTTTTGATAATTCACAGCTCATAAAACTCAGGAAAACGCATTAACATTTGCCCATTGATTATAAAGGATACAATTCAGGAACAACCAAATGGAAGAGCTGCATAGGGAGGGGAGGTTTCCATGCCCTCTCCAGATGCACCATCCTTGAAGTGCATCAATGTCTTTCTTTTACTTTTTAAACAGCGTCTCACACTGTCACCCAGACTGGAGTGCAGTGGTGAAATCGTAGCTCACTATAGCCTCGACGTCCTGGGCTCAAGCAATCCTCCTGCCTCAGCCTTCCAAGTAGCTGAGACTACAGGCACGTGCCACTATATGGCTAAATAAAAAAAATTTGTTTGAGGGGCTGGGCACAGTGGGTCATACCTGTAATCCCAGCACTTTGGGCTTAGGTGGGAGGATTGCTTAAGACCAGGAGTTTGAGATCAGTCCGGGCAACATAGTGAAACCTCGTCTCCACTAAAAATAAAAAAAGTTGGCTGGGCATGGTGGCACACGCCTGTGGTCTCAGCTACTCAGGAGGCTGAGGTAGGAGGATCACCTGAGCCCAGGAGGTCAAGGCTGCAGTGAGCTGAGATCGTGCCACTGCACTCCAGCCTGGGCAACAGAGTGAGACGCCCATCTCTTAGAGGCTGGTCCTGAACTCCTGGCCTCAGGTGATTCTCTCACCTTGGCCTCTTAAAGCAATGTTTTTCTCAACCCAGAAGTTCTCTGAATCTCTGTCATTTAGGTTTTGTTCTTGTTTTTATTAAAACAAACTTTTTTAAAGAGATAGGGTCTCTCTATGTTTCCCAGGCTGGCCTCAAATTCCTGGGCTTAAGCAATCCTCCCACCTCAGTTTCCTCAGTAGCTGGGATTACAGGTTTCAGCCACTGCATCTGACTTCACTTAGGAGTTTTTTGGGAGATTTTTATCTGACTTCATTTAGGAGTGTTCTTGTGGGGGTGGGGGGGTGGGGGTAGGGATTTTAAACACAGCTATGCTGCTGTGCTTCTCTTACTTTCCTACATGGAAATTAGGCCCTTTAAAGGTAGTAACTCAGGTTTTGACCTCTTTCTTGCTCTGTCAAGGCCTGAATTATGCAGGCATGATTGATGAAATCATTGGCCTTTTGATGACTGGACTTAATCTCCAATCCCTTTTCTCTCCTTGAAGGTCAGGAGTGAGGAGGCGGGGCTGAAAGTTCTAACCCTTAATCACATGGTTGATTTTTCTAGTGACCAGCCCCCATCCTGGAGCTATCTAGGGCCTCTCCGTGATTCATCTCATTAGCATACAGGGCAATCAATTCCAAGGATTTTGAGGCGCTGTGTCAGGAACCAGGGACAACGACCAAATAATTATTGTGTATTATACCACAGCAAGCCCCGGATGGCTCAATGTCTTGGGCTGAAAGGGAGGGGCTGCTTGAGTCATGAGACAAGAGAACAACAGTGGGAGGTGTCCTCTATGTTCGTACTCTCCTGTGCAGCTTGGTGAGCCTCAGGCTTTACAGGATGTAGGTGGTGTGGGCCCTCCATTACCTCATCCTATACTCAGGCTATGAAATGCG
Organism: Papio anubis; assembly: GCF_008728515.1. NCBI lineage: Eukaryota > Metazoa > Chordata > Mammalia > Primates > Cercopithecidae > Papio > Papio anubis. Next base: position 35,584,174 of record NC_044982.1, read on the forward strand.
TCAGATGCCAGGATTCTTGTAAAAGTTGGGGAGAGGCTGCTATGGTCAGAATGTTTTTGTTCCCTCCAAAACTCACGTGTTGGAAACTTAATCCCCAGTGCAACAGCATTGGGTGGTGGGGCTTACTGGGAGGTGTTTGGTTCATGAGGGTGGAGCATGAGTGGATTAAAGCCAGTCTAAAAAGGGCTTGGGGATGTGGGTTCTGTCTCTTCTGCACTTCTGTCCTGTGAGGAACAGTGATTGCCCTGCTCTGGAGGATGTCATGTGTAAGGTACCATCCTGGGGGTGGCCCTCTCCAGACACCAAGCCTGTTGGCACCTTGATCTTGGACGTCACAGCCTCCAGAACTGTGAGAAACAAATTTCTGTTCTTTATGAATTACCCAGTAATGTTTATAGCTGCACAAAATGGTTTAAGAAAGACGTCATAGCAAGCTTCAGTTTTTACTTTTTCCCCTTGCATCTGAACAATTGCAAGCAGAAGGAACAACTGAGTGCTTTATTTCTGCAACCACCATGCTGCTACTGAGTGAAGGGAAGGGAGGGATAAGAGCTTGCCTTCTTTCCTTGTGTTAATTGCAGCATCTTCCAAAACCCAGCAAGGAAGGCATGAAGTGAGCCTACCCGGGCCAGTCTCCAGATGAGGGGACTGTAGCTACAGATTGCTATGCTTCCTGTTGGTGGTGGTGGCAAGATTTCATACTGTCCTGGGCTTGCCTTTGCTCAAAATGAAAGGCATTGACACCAAAGGAAGTGATGAAACTGTGGGCATTCTACGCTTTAGAAATTTGATATTTGGAAACCTGCAGACCTGAAGAGGCAGTAGCGTCTCCTGAAGATCTGATACCCAAGTGCTACCCAGACAAGGAGCTGACTTGTCAGGAAGTGTGGTGGACCTTGACGCAAAAACTCAAACCACAAATGTTTCACTTCTAAATTTTGCAGCCTTTGTTATACAGACATTTTTGTTAAGCCCTGTATAAAACAATGGGATGACTGAGTTCTTTCCCTTCCTCATGGTGACTACGTGCATCTTCTATGAACATTCCCATGTCATGTGGTCAACTTCCAAGAAAGACTTTACCAATGAGTCTGTTTACAGATTCTCAACCAGAGGACTTACAGGAATACACAGTAGCTATTCTTTTGGGATGCAGAGGTACATGAGCCCCAGACCTCATCCCCAATCAGGCAATTGGGTGAGAATGGTGTGGTTATTGATGGTGGGAGGACAGGGATGGTGGGGAGTTTCCTGTGGAGGGTCCACCACTGAAGAAATCTCTCTACCTCCTGGTTTGATCCAGGCTTTCCAGGGATAAAATAAGAGGGGAAAACAAAGAAGTAATCATTCCCCAGCCCCGAATATGCCCCATCTCTGACTCAGCTCCCAGCAGAGCAGTAACAGGTCCCGGCTTATCAGATGGCTTCAGAAGTGGGTGGGTGCCTGGGTGGGTGCCTGGCTGTGTGCCGTTAGGAGGTCTCAGCAGCAGCCTCTGAAGTCAATTGCTTGGCTGGAATCTACACGTGCTACTCACTAGTGGGGGAACTTACAGCAAGTTACTTTACCTCTTGTAAAAGCCTCAGTTTTCTCATCGGTCAAAAGGTAGAACTAATAGCAGCTTCATTCACAAAAGCTGAAAGGTGGAAGCAAGCCAAGTGTTCACCCACTGAGAAATGCATAAACAAAATGTGACCTAGACATACATGGAATACTATTCGGCCTCAAAGGAAGAGAATCTGGACACGCACTACAACACAGATGAACTCTGAAGACATCCTGCTGAGTCCAAGGATTCCACTTAGATGAGGTACTTAGAGCCATCAAATTCATAGAGATAGAAGGTAGAATGGTGCAGTTCAGGCGTTCAAGACCAGCCTGGCCAACATGGAAAAACCCTGTCTCTACTAAAAAATACAAAAATTAGCCAGGCGTGGTGGTATGCACCTGTAATCCCAGCTACTCGGGAGTCTGAGGCACGAGAATCACTTCAACCCAGGAGGTGGAACCAAGATCACACCATTGAACTCCAGCCTGGGCAACAAGAGCAAGATTCTGTCTAAAAAAAAAAAAAAAAAAAAAAGGAAAGTAGGACAGTGGTTGCCAGGGGCTGGAGGAAGAGGGAAATGGGAAGTTCTTGCTTAATGAGGGTAGCTTCAGTTTCGCAAGATGAAGAGTTCTGGAGATGGCTGGGAGGATGGATGCACAACAATATGAATGCACTTAATGCCACAGAACTGCACACTTAAAAACGGTTACAGTGGCAAATTTTGTGTATGTGTATTTCACCATAGTTTTTAAAAATAAATAAGTAAGGAGAAATAGTACCCACATCAGGGTTGTTCTAGGATTAAATGAGTTAATTGAGTCAATTCACTGGTTCTCTGCCAGAGAGCTTTTGTCCCCTCCACTCTGCCCCGCCAGGAGACATTTTGTTCCAAACTGAGGGTCAGGCTGCCATTTCTCGCTGCCCAATAACGAGATGCAGATGAACTGGGGGGCAAGAGAGGTTTTATTTTCTGCAGTCGGTTACAGGGAGAAGGCCTAGAAATTATCGCCAGACCAACTCAAAATTACAAAGTTTTTCAGAGCTTATATGCTTTCTAAGCTATACGTCTACATGTAAGTGTGCATTCATTGAAAGACATAAGTGATTAACTTCTTTCAATCCATAACTAAGGTCTCAGTCCTGAAGACCTTCCTCTGGAGACTCAGTAAATTTACTTCATCTAAATGGGTCCAGGTGCTGGGGTGATTACCCCTTATCTTGTCTCCTGTTAAATCACGGAGGTTTGAGGAGTTCCTTTAGACCCCCAATAAACTTATTTGTGGAGGCCTGGGGAGTTTCTTCAGGCCCCCAATAAAACTCGTTTAATCCTAAAAGGGTGCTGTTAAGAATTCTTTCGTTATTCTGTCGTGCTTTAAGGCCCAGGAAAGGCCTCGGCAAAACTCTTGGTGGGCTTGTGTTACATTCCAGCCTTTGTATAAGGGCACTGGCTTTTTTTTTTTTTTTTAGCTTTTAATGTTTAACTTAACCATGCAATCAGTACTGAAACAGTTGTTATGGAGGCCTGTGTTAGTGAGACCTGGCCTGCCACAATTTGACAAAAGTTGGTTACCACAACTTGTAGAAGGCGGGTTGGTGCTACTGGCATCTGGAGGGTAGAGACCAGGAATATGGACGGGACAGTGCTCCACATCAACACATCAAATACCTGTCCTGCCCAGGATGCCCAGGTTGAGAAGTTTCAGTGTAAAGTACCTGGTGCAGAGGCCAGAGGCGGTGGCTCACGCCTGTAATCCCAGCACTTTGGGAGGCTGAAGTGGGCGGATCACCTGAGGTCAGGAGTTCAAGACCAGCCTGGTCAACATGGTAGAACCCTGTCTACTAAAAAATAACAAAAATTAGCCCGGCATGGTGGTGCAGGCTTGGTAGTCCCAGCTACTCTGAAAGCTGAGGCAGGAGAATCGCTTGAACCCAGGAGGCAGAGGCTGCAGTGAGCTGAGATTGCATTACTGCACACCAGCCTGGGCTACACAGTGAGGCTCTGTTTCCAAAAAAAAAGAAAAAAAAAAAATCTCCCTCGTAATTTCTATCCGTTGTCCTCATTAAGATTGGGTGTGTGCACACATCCCTCACCTGAGTGTGTGTCGGCAGCACTGAGGCCCCTGCACCCAGAGGCTGGCTGCCTGCGATGTCCTCGTAACCCAGGACGCAAACGATGGTTGTGGCATATTAGAACACCAGACGCTAGGCGTCCTTCGCTGCAGCGCAGTCACCTTGTCGCCGTCAGCGGTCCCTCTCTGTGCGGATGGAAGCAGGGCAGTTTGCTCTTTGTTCTCTACAGGCTGCCCTCACCTCGCTGTCCCCTGAGAGGAAAGGGTTGGTGGCCGAAGGCACATCCAGAGCCATCCTTACAGCCCCGCCTGCAGCCTCTGGTGAGAGTCAGTGCACTTTGCACACAGATTCTGCAACACCCAGGATATTTCCACCGGCGATTGTGATGGTGAAGTTTAGGGTGGCAGGGGTCGTATTTAACCAGGAGAAAACTTACACGTGGCAAATGCGCAGAAGTATAGGAGTCACGCAATAGATGTGCGCACGAGAAACGGCCACTGCCAGTAGTGTGCAAACTCCTGGCTTAAACAGGTCCTAAGAGCCTTTCATTCATTGATTTTTCCTTCCTCACCTCTCTTTTGGGATGCGCGCATGTCTTGGGGGTCACTTTTCCATTCCTCTGACCCCAGCACCCCCACCCTCGGGCTCTCGCCAGCGTCGGCTGAGCTCCTGCTGCCATCTTGTGGCCGTTCACGCAAGGTGCACCAGAGAGGCGGAGCCCCTGCTGTCCTTGTCCTAAGACTTGATTTGCAGATTTGGGAGCCTTCTTGACTCTAGGGTGCTCATTTCCTTCACGAACAGAAAGAAAAGCCACTCCTGGGCACATTGCTGTCATGTGTGAGGCTGGAAGCACTCCCTACCATGGGATTCTCTCAACTGTCCCTAATTTGCATCTCTAGTCCTCACGTGCAGTGCAATTCACTGTGTGTGTGTGTGTGTGTGTGTGTGTGTGTGTGTGTGTGTGTGTGTGAGAGAGAGAGAGAGAGAGAGAGAGAGAGAGAAAGAGAGAGAGAGATTGTTGATAAGGGGCAGGTACAAGAAGCAGGGTAGGCACTGATGCTAGTACTGCACTTCAAAGTCCTCAAGGAAGAAGTTGCCTCATTTTGAACCAAGGATTTGGTTGTCTCTAGAGAGGAAAAATGGGAGCTGCAGAGCTCATGAAAAGCTCCATCACAATGAAGGATGGTCTTGCCTTTTTAGCCACATCTTCCCATTCACATTGCAGCATATTGAGATCTCGACACTGTCTCCACTCTTTCTTTGGCATATGCCTTCCAATTTGAGCTCCCCTGAGGTGAAGAACTTTTCAAGTCCACAAGCTGCATCTCACACAGGGCTGAGCCTAGGGAAGGTATTAAATGTTTCTTGAATGAAAGAACCTTATCTTCATTCAGATGCTATGTGATCAGCATATCCTGTCAATTTTTCTTCCAGAAATCATTTTCCTATCCCTAGCCCCCTCTCTTTATTCCCAGTGTCAATGTAATGCATGCCATGTGCCATTCAGCCACCCAGATTTTCCTTTATGATGAGATGCTCATTCCCCTTGACTGTACAAAGTTAAGTCCCTCCCCAGGGATTGCCCTCCATCCAAAGGAAACGGATTCACCCAAGGTTACATCTCCTCCTGGGGCAGCCCACATTCCATAACTAATCAGTGCTGGCGGGGGTGGCCCCAGCCCTTGTACCTCAAATCCACACAACTCCAAAGGACCACCAGAGACCCAGAACTTCCCGTGGGATTGGCTGAGGCCTCTGTGGTGACTGCATTGCAGTTCACCTTCTCCCTCTGCCCAAAGTGCTTCCTTCGCTCCTCCCAGGTTGAGGGCTATGGTTGCCCTGGAGAAAGACAGCAAAAGGCCGAGGGCAGTTACTCTTTGCAGAGGACAAAGTGTCAAAGTCCAACAGGCCTCCTTGGTAGCATATAAAGAGATCGTCGTCTTCTTCAACCAGAGGGCAGAAGCAGCTGAGGCTCCGAAGGGAATGGAGCTCCAGAGAAGACTGAACTCTCAATTTAGACGAGTCTACTATGCCAAGGCCCCAGCTGGGAAGGAGACTTGAGATGGGAATCATGGCAGTTCTAGAGTTGTCTGTGAGATTGGCTGAAATCTCTGTCATAACTGCATTACAGTTCAACTTGAGGTTCTTGAAACCCCAGGTCCTCCAAACACTGGCCTACAGATGTGACCCATACCCCTCTGCTTAAAGACAACTGAAAGACTCCTCATCCCTTTCATAACCTACTCCCACCTCCCTGTGTGGCTAAAAACTATGGTCAAGCCACAACATAAAGAGGCCAGGAATGTACTGGGTCCCCTGAGGGAGAAGGAGACCATACATCAAAGAAGCTATAGGGCCTAGCCAGCATGTACTGGCAGAAGCAGAGAGGATATATATGGGATGGGGTCTGGAGGGCACTGAATCTAGAGAAATAGAATATAAAGTTGGATAATAGAGAGTTTATTAATATGAGGACGTTCTTCTATGATACAAGATGAATATCCTGTTGATATAGACAGGAGACAGGGAAATACTGGGTAGAAGAGGCCAGTTCCTCAGTAAAGGCCCCACCCTCAAGCCTGGATACCCATGGCCCTAAATGGGAACAGTCATTCCTGTTTTCACGTTCAAAAGTTGCCTTTTGGCCTGCCACACCTGGTTATCCTGTACCCATATAAACCCCCAGCTCCAGGAGTGGATGAGCAGATGAACAGAAGAGCAGCAGAGAAGGAGAGAAGAGAAGGAACATTGGGAAAAGTTCAGCTGGGGACAGTTGGAGAGGAAATCAGCCTCAGGACAGCCAAACTCCAGGGAAAGATCACCTTCCTACTTCATCCCCTTTCCAGCTCCCCATCCATCCCACTGACAGCCACTTCCACCACCCAATAAAACCCCCGCATTCACCATCCTCCAAGTCTGTGTGTCACCTGATTCTTTCAGAACACTGGACAAGAGCTCAGGATACAGAAAGCTGTCACACTGGCCCTCTGCCCTTGTGAAAAGGCAGAGGGTCTACTAAGCTGTTTAACACTTAAGCGATCAGTGGATGGCAAAGCTAAAAGAGCGCACTGTAACACATGCCCGCTTGGGCTTCAGGGGTCCCAGGCATCCACCCTTAGATGCTGCTGTGGGGCCAGAGCCCAGAAGTGCTCGCCCCGGCTCCTGCACCTGCCTGTCTGTGTGCTTCCCCTCCCATAAGGGGTTTGAGCAGTGACTGTGGCCAAACAGACAAGCCACACCCCATTGCACGTCCTGCGAGGGGGGTCAGGGAACTCTCCCATGTCCCTTTCGAAGCTCCTATATGCAAATATTCTGCTAGGTTGATTCCTAGAAGCTAGGAAAAATCACCAGCTCATACTAAGTGAAGTAGAAATGCCAGAATTGCCATGGCAAGTGATAGAGAAAGGGGCCAAAGGCCCAGAGAAGCGGGCTTGATAATACAGGCATTTTATATAAGGTGAGAAAACCCACCAGCCAATTATGTTTCATAGGATGGAGGCCTAGAAAGAATACTTTGACTAGCAAAGTGATCAAAAATGTGTTGATGAGAGAGGCACCAGCATGACTGAAGAAGCTTAGTGGTGGCCGTCCTCTCAGCCGTATACCAGGGCTGAGACTAGCAAATGCTCTTATAGAACTAGCTTTCCCTATGGCCACGGGATGATGGGGTTTCAAATTAACAGAGGCCAGGAAGCACGTGGCATCAGAAACCAGGTGTATGTAATTACTGTAATAAGGAACAAGGTTGGAGTGGCAGCCAGGGCAGCCTGATCCAGAGAGAATGTGACAATTGTTAATAGAACATGGCATTCTGAAGGTCAAGATAGATATGTGGGCAGCCACCAAGGTTCTCACTCAATCTATACAATCAAGGAGTCTGAGGGAAGCACTCTCATAAAAAGTCACAATCTGTTGTCTAGTTTCTGCACCTGGGTCAGTTTTCAGACCTAGAACTTGGTGGCTGAAAGAAGAGCTGGGCCCTCAGAAGAACCTTGCAACACCACAGCAATGTATATGCTATGATTATCTTTATTTAGCCTTCCCCGCAGGACCTATGGGCCAAGGGCAATATCCAGAAACTTTGAGGACTGGTTGGACACAGACACAAGGCCTGAGCTAATTGATATTGGACACCCAAGCCACCACCAGGGAGAATGGAGGGTGAAGAGGCCATACGGGGACCAGCTAAGAAAGTCCTGGTGCAGGTCTCATGGTGGGCTCGTTGGGTCAGAGAACTGTCCCATGGTTATTTCCCATGTCCTTAAGCATATAAGCAGAATGGACATATTTGGCAGTTAGGTGAACCAACTAGTTAATCAACCACATTGGGGAAGGCCAAGTGGAAATCTATGAAATTTCTCCCCACTTCCAGCCAAGATGGTAAATCACAAACAATACTATTAACATATCCTGTGGGGACTAGAAGGGACATAAAGGAGAGGGTTTGTGGCCTCCATATTCCAACTGATTCACTAGTCATCCAGCCGCCCAACAGGTTCATGTTGCCCACTGCCTAGACAGAGCCGATTTATCAAGACAGGGGAATTGCATCGGAGAAAGAGTAATTCACATAGAGTCGGCTGTGTGGGAGACTGGAGTTTTATTATTACTCAAATCAGTCTCTCCGAGCATTTGAGGATCAGAGTTTTTAAAGATAATTTGGCAGATAGGGTCTCGGGAAGTGGGGAGTGCTGACTGGTCAGGTTGGAGATGGAATCATAGCGGGTGGAAGTGAGTTTTTCCTGCTGTCTTCTGTTTCTGCGTGGGATGGCAGAAATGGTTGAGCCAGATTATTCGTCTGGGTGATGTCAGCTGATCCAGGGAGCACAGGGTCTGCAAAATATCTCAAGCACTGATCTTAGGTTTTATAATAGTGATGTTATCCTCAGGAGCAATTTGGGGAGGCTCAGACTCTCACAGCTGGAGGCTGCATGACCCCTAAACTGTAATTTCTAATCTTGTAGCTGGTTTGTTAGTCCCACAAAGGCAGACTGGTTCCTGGGCAAGAAGTAGGTTTTTTAGGGAAAAGGCTAGTATCAATTTTGTTTCAGAGTCAAATCATAAACTAAATTCCTTCCCAAGATTAGCTTGGCCTATGCCCAGGAATGAACAAGGACAGCTTAAAGGTGAGAAGCGAGATGGAGTCAGTTGGGTCTGATCTCTTTCACTGTCATAATTTCCTCAGTTATAATTTTTGCAAAGGTGGGTTTCAGTCAGGCCCCTACAAAAAGCATACAAATGTGGTATCTTTCCTAGAGCAAATTAACACTGTATCAGGTACATGGCATACAGCCACTCTGGCAAGTGTATTCTTATCCACCCCTGCAGAAAATGAGCACCGGAAGTAGTTTGCATTCATGAGGTGAATAACCCTTTGCATGTGTAGGCTTGCCCCAAGGTTATGTTAATTCTCTGCCCTCTGTCAAAATATAGTCTGAAGAAAGCTGAGCCTTCTGGACATGCTGCAGAACATTCCATTAATCCACGACATTGATGACATTATGTTGATCGGACTGGATGAGCAAGAACTGGGAAGTCTAGTGGGAGATAAACCCTATCAAGATTCAGGAGCCTGCTGGGACATCACCTTCAAATTAAAGGACTCAAAAGGAATCACATGCCCTATACGATCAACCTGGGTTCTGAGGTCAGCATAGTCCATTCATGGGAACATTATTCTGGCCCATTTGCCAAGACACATGGAAAGCTACCAGCATTGAGTAGGACCCAGAGGAGAAAATAGCTCCACAGCCAGTCCAGGCTGTGATATAAGCAGTCTTGTCACTTGGTCCATGCAACCTGGTATTCAAATTATCTGTGATTGAGAAAAAATGCTATATAGAGTTTATGGTAAACCTAACTGGAGAATCACAATGTAGACCCATAGGGTTCTGGAGTAAGGCAACAGAGAACTGTATGCTACAGTTTATATATTTGCAACAGAGAATTACATACTATTTAGAAACAGCTCCTGGTTTGCCACTGGGGCTTGGTAAAGAGTATTTGATCACACAACTTGTCAGACACTAAGCCACATGTCTGAGGGGGCCTAGCAGGAATCCATCCTAAGATGGAAGGGGTACAGAGGACCTACACAGACTGTATGAGCAGGTGGTGCAGACCCTCCCATGTCATTCACTACTGTCACACAAGGACCTTTCCTCAGCTCACGCAGATGGCCAATAGGGTGAGGGGTGAATCCCTTATAACCAACTGATGGAGGAGGAAAAAAGCCAAGTTTGGCTCAAGATGGGTTGGTTCAATGTGTGTATGCAAACCATTAACGGGCTGCTGCAGCAATACAGCCCCATGCTGGTGGCCTTTAAAACAGTAGTGAGGGAAATCAGAGAGAGGCAAACGTCAGGCTATCAGGTCATCCACTTTATGTGGAAAGAGAACAGAGGCCAGAAAAAAACATGGACTCAGGGGAATAGCAAATGACTGGGCTAGTTGGTCAGGGGCCTAGGAGAAAGCAAAGACTGGGGACAAGGGTAGAGGCACATGGACGGATCTCCAGGAGTGGGAATGGGATGTAAAGATCTTTGAGTGCATGTTCATGCTCACCAGAGAGTACCTGCTGTGGAGGAGGCACTCAACAACCCAGTAGTCCGAATCATTGGTAGTGGTCCAAACAAGGAGTAGTCTAGTTGACATCAGCCGTCTTCTTCAATGGCCACTCCTGTGCTGGCAAAATGGGTGCCTGAGAGGAATAGCTATGGTGGCAGCACGGACAACATGTAAAAAGATTCCATTCACCAAGAGTGATCTAGCTCCTTACTGATGCTGCCAAATATTTAACCTGAGTGCAACAGAAAGCAATGCTGAGTCCTGATACAATACCCATCCCTTAAGGAGGGCAGTCATCGCTCTGATGGCTGGTTGCTCACGCTGAGCCCCTTCCACTCTAGATGGAAGCAGTTGTTTATCTTGACTAGAGTTGACACATGTTCTAGGGTTTTGCCTTTTCTGCTTGCATAGCTTCAGCCAACAGTGTCGTCAAGGATTTATCGTGTGTCTGATTCACCAAACACATGACCATGGGACCCACTGATCCTATCACATACTGTAGAAGCTAGTGACTTGATAGTGCAATTGGATGGTCCTTTAAAAGTACAGCTGAGATGCCAGTTTGGAAACAATATTCTTTGAGGATGGGGTAGCATCCCTTAGGATGTGGGGTACACCCTAAATCAATGACCATTATTGTGGTTATGTGGCCCCCATGGGTGGAGTACATGAAACTGAGAACCAATAAGTAGAAACAGAAGTGGCCACACTTACCATCTTTACCAGTGACTCACTTGGAGAATTTGTTCTTCTTACTCTTGCAGCTTTAGGCTCTGTGGGTCTAAAGATCCTGGTTTCCACAGGGGGACACTTCCATCGGGAGAGACAGCAAGAGTCCCATTCAACTTTAAGCTGTTGCTGTTGTAGCTGGACCCAGGTTCAGCTGCTCACGGCTAGAAAGCCAGACATGAGAGGTGAGAGTTGGTGGAAGGAAAAGTTGGCTTTAAGCAAGTGCTAGCAGGCTTGTGCAGCTGGTCTTTACAACTTGGTTATTTTTCCTTCCACCACCCTCACTTCTCATGTTTGGCTTTCAAGGGGTGAGCAGCCAAACCTGGGTCTGGTTACAAACATGGCACCCCATTAGATACGAACTGACCCCCAGCCCCAGCTCTGCCAGCCATGACTACAGCTTTAATTAGACAAGAGACTGATTTTAGTAACTTTCTGCTAATAAGAGATCATGAGTATGCACTAGTTCCGGCCTGTTTAGAGAAATTGTGCACATGTATGCCTTTGTGTCCCAGAAAGAACTTTTTTTTTTTTTTTTTTTTTTTGAGACAGAGTCTCTCTCTGTCGCCCAGGCTGGAGTGCAGTGGCATAATCTTGGCTCACTGCAAGCTCTGCCTCCCGGGTTCATGCCATTCTCCTGCCTCAGCCTCCTGAATAGCTGGGATTACAGGCGCACACCACCATGCCTGGCTAATTTTTTTGTATTTTTTAGTAGAGACGGGGTTTCACCTTGTTAGCCAGGATGGTCTTGAGCTTCTGACCTCGTGATCTGCTGCCTCGGCTTCCCAAAGTGCTGGGATTACAGGCGTGAGCCACTGTGTCTGGCTGAAAAGAACTTTAGACATATAGGGCCTAATTGTAATAGATTTAAATGTAAGTCTCCACCCCAAAGGGAACATGGGTCATGTTACATGCATATTTGTTACATGTCATGAATACACTTTCATGCATATTAATAGCTCCTCCTATAACCTGTCACATATATGTTTAGCTAACCTGTCATGTTGTCCCCACAGGAGCTCTGGGTACAATTGACAGCAGGAAATGTGCACTGTAATTAAGACTGAACACTGTGTGTACATTCCAGATAACTCTGGAAATACATGCTCAACCCTACAAGATAGGCACAAGCAAATTAATGCTATGTCTGATCCCACAGTGTCCTTAAATCAATGGCCCTCTTCATGATCTAGAATAGGTCCCTCCTGGTGAAGAAAAAAAAAGTTGCTCATAATTTTGTTACCAGGAAGGGGTCTTGATCCAGACCCCAAGAGAGGGTTCTTGGACCTTGCACAAGAAAGAATTCAGGGTGAGTCCATAAAGTGAAAGTGAGTTTATGAAGAAGGTAAAGGAATAAAAGAATGGCTACTCCATAGGCAGAGCAGCAGCATGGGCTGCTCAGCTGAGTATACTTATAGTTATTTATTGATTATATGCCAAACAAAGGGTGGAATATTCATAAGTTTTCTGGGAAAGGGGCAGGGACTTTCTGGAACTGAGGATCCCTCCCCTTTTTACACTATATAGGGTAACTTCCAAACGTTGCCATGGCATTTGCAAACTGTCATGGCTGGTGGGAGTGTCTTTTAGCATGCTAATGCATTATAATTAGCATATAATGAGCAGTGAGGACTACTAGAGGTCACTTTCACTGCCATCTTGGTTTTGGTGGGTTTTGGCCGGCTTCTTTACCACATCCTGTTTTATCGGCAAGGTCTTTATGACTTTATCTTGTGCTGCCCTCCTATCTCATCCTGTGACTAAGAATGCCTAACTTCCTGGGAATGGAGCCAAGTAGGTCCCAGCCTTATTTTACACAACCCCTACTCAAGATGGAGCTGCTCTGGTTCAAATGCCTCTGACAACTTTAGCCATGATTATAGGGATATGTTTATTCTTCTGCTGTGGGCTGTATTGCTGTTACACACTCACTGTGATGCTCCAGCAGATGTCTTCTGTAAGTCCAGGGACTCACAAATACTTTCAACTCCAGGAAGACAGGTTCCATTCCATGGCCCCCTAACTATGCTGTTTTTCAGCAGGAAGTAGCCAGATGAACACGCCATCCCTATTCCATAGAGATGGAATACAACTCAACAGTGGGGGAGTTTATAACCAGGAACCTCAGTTTTAAAAAGTGCCCACTTTCTTCTTCCTTCCCTCTCTAGGCACTCCCCTCTGACAATGCATGCTTATCTAATTATGCTTTTGCTTAAGAAATCCCAGAGGCTAATCTTGAAACAAACCAGGCATGAAGCTTCCACTGTGGAATTCTCCTGCTTAAGGGGAGTCACGAACAATTAATCCACCACCACCACCAAGGTGGAGGGCGGGTGGGTTAAGACAATGCCAACTAGACCTTGAGAAAAGTGATGATCTAAGAAAGCCCTCAGAACAAGACACACAGATTCTGCACCTGCACTCTGCCTGCATGTCTCCCATACCCAGTTTCCCTTTCAAAGCCCTATGGTAAAATTTAAAATTTAAGGTGATACTTCAGAACACTAGTTCACCATCTTCTTGGTTTGCTGGCTCTCCATTTAAACCTGCTTTTCCTCCCTTCAGCCCTCTGTCTGGCTTTTGCATGGTGAGCAGCTGAATCTGGGTCCGTTTACACTGTCACCTAGTCACTTGTGTGGAGACAAGCAGGCAAGGAAAGAAGCTACCACCATGGCAGGGGTAACCCACCAGGATCACCAGGAGGAGGCGGGGCTGTCACACAGTGGGGGTAGGAGGGCACACGTCTGGCATTCAAGTGATCCACTAGGGTGTCTCATGCAATCCCTGCCCAATTTAAATGGAAGATTGTCAGCCATGTAGAGCAGACACTGAGAATCAGGGCATGCGGACTAGAGGTTCTGAACTCTCAAGGATGAGGGAGCTTGGGTCACACCAGGAAGTAATCCACTTTGACTAGCAGAGGTGCTGGCTAAGGGGAACTCTCAAAAGGGTAGTAGAGGAGTGAGATATGCAGAGATGAGCAGTGCAAGAACTAAGAGGGATGTTGTGGTATTCTGCCCAGATTCCACTTCAGGAGGGAGGTCATCGTTCCCCTAGATTCCAGAAGTGATCCCTTCCCAGGAATCACCCTCAGCATTCTTTTTAAAATTCAGGACATCTTAGAAGGGCCATCTAGCTCCAGGCCTCTCCATGGATTTTGACTAAAGCCTTTACTGTAACTGCACTGCAGTGCCATTTTTTTCTCTGTCCTATTTGCTGCTGCTGCTTTTTTTTTTTTTTTTTTTTTTTGAGACAGAGTCTCGCTCTGTCGCCCAGTCTGGAGTGCAGTGGTGCGATCTTGGCTCACTGCAAGCTCTGCCTCCCGGGTTCATGCTGTTCTCCTGCCTCAGCCTCCTGAGTAGCTGGGACTATAGGTGCTCGCCACTACACCCAGCTAACTTTTTTTGTGTGTGTGTATTTTTAGTAGAGATGGGGTTTCACCGCGCCAGCCAGGATGGTCTCCATCTCCTGACCTTGTGATCCACCCGCCTGGGCCTCCCGAAGTGCTGGGATTACAGGTGTGAGCCACCACGCCCGGCCCTATTTGCTTCTTTCACTCCTTCACATACATTGTTCCTAAAAGCACTCTACCCCAATAAACTTCCTCTGCAAAAATGTCAGGCTCAGAGTGTGCTTCCACAGAACCTGACCTACTGCAGTCAACATCTTAGTTAGTCCAGGCCAACGTTGCCTGGCAGCTGAATTACTGTAATAGCCTTCAATGACTTCCTTGGGGACTCCCTTTCAATGCAAATGTCCTTTAGGTCTGCAGTCTAGCTCCTAAAACTAAAAAGTCTGTTCAATTTAGCACTGATAATGTCAATTATAAGCTTATCTTCCCAGATGCAGAACAAAGACAGATGAGATCAATGTTGCATAATCTATTCTTTTTTAACTCCCTTTTTCTTCTTCAAACACTTTTTTTTTTTTTTTTTTTTTAAGACAGGGTCTTGCTCTGTCACCCAGGCTGGAGTGCAGTGGTGCAATCATAGCTCACTGCAGCCTTGACCTTCCAGGCCCAAGTGATCCTCCCACCTCAGCTTCCTGAGAAGCTGGAACTACAGGCACAAGCTACTACACCTAACTAATTTAAAACAATATATGTATTTTTTTTGTAGAGACAGGGTCTTCCCATTTTGCTCAGGCTGGTCTTGAGCTCCTGGGCTCAAGTGATCCTCCTAACTCAGCCACCTGAGTAGCTGGGACTACAGACATATGCCATCATGCTCAGCTAATTTTTAAAATTTTTTGTAGCGATGAGGTCTTAGTGTTTCCCAGGCTGGTGTCAAACTCCTGAGCCCAAGCAATCTTCCCGCCTTGGCCTCCCAAAGTACCGGGATTATATGTGTGAGCCACTGCATCTGGCCTAAACTTTCTTTTAAAAATTAGACTTTACTTTTCATGTCTTTGAAGTATTTGTTTGCTCCTAGTTTAAAAGTTGTAAGAAAAAATATTTGATATAATTCTCCCCCTGCCCCAAATTGATGGTATATTTGGGAAAAATAATTAAACTATTCTTAGTTAGAAATGTAATAAAGTAGGAGGTCTTGTAAAGAGGTATCCTTTGAACTGTAAGATGAAGGGAATTTCCAAGACTTAAAACTAGTAAATTTGACACCTGTGGTTAAGATCTATTCTCCCCAAAGCAGGAAGGACAAGGGCTGCAATAACCCAATTAAAGTGGCTAGGCAGAGGTAGGAGGTGGATGTGAAAGCTGGAGCCTAACTCAGTTGTATGAGCATAACCAAAGCAAGAATTTGATCATGGAAGAAATGGGGTTGTTCTGCTTGGAGTCTTGCAAAAGGAAGTCAGGTTGGGCGCAGCGGCTCATGCCTGTAATCCTGATACTTTGAGAGGCCAAGGCAGTTGGAAAAGGAAATCAACGAAAATTTTTGTGTTTGCTGGAGTAAGGATAAAAATGAAAATAATTATTCTATTACTAGTGATTCAGGATTTTTCTCAGCCCCTTCATGAGACTTGTGACAGGGGTTCCCCGTTTACTTGGCCTGCTGCACTAAACCCCTTGTGGGAGGCAGCATGTGAGTGAGTGTGGGATCCAGCAGGCCACTCTGGGTGCCAGCAGGAGCAAGCTCCGTGTGAGGGTGCCTGTGACTCCAAAGCCCCAAAGGGAATGTTACAGTGCTCTCTCAGCTATGCAGTCTGCAGACGGCTGTGTGTTAACAGCTCAGCTGGCCCCCTGCCTTGTCACGTGGGGTGGCTGCCCTCCACCAGTGAGGGCAAAGGGCCAGTGTGACAGCCTTTTTGAGTGCTTGCACTTGGTGGCTCCCAAGCTCTTGTCCAAGAAGAATGCAGTTGCACAGATACTTGAAGGATGGTGAAGGCAGATACTTTTATTGAGTGATGGAAATGGCTCTTAGTGGAGAGGGGAGTTGGAGAGGGGATGGACAGGGCAGTTAGTCTTTCCTGAAGTCTGACTACCTCTTCCCTGAAGTCCAGCCATCTCTCCTCTCTACCAATTGAATCTGGGGTCTTTATAGGCACAGGATGGGGGTGGGGCGGGCCGTAGGTAGTTTTGGAAAAGGTAACATTTGATTGGTAAAAAGACATTACTCAGAAAGAACCAATCAGGAGATGGTGGGCAAACAGGAATATTAGTTCTCACTTTGGGCTGTGAGTTTCAGGCTAATTTGACTTGAAGGTGAGGTTTCATCAGGACCTGCCCATCTGCCTAGAATTTCTCTGTCGCTCGCCTCTATCACTAGAACAGTAAAAAAAAAATAATAAAGCATGTGTCTCCCAACACCGGAAGAAAAAATATACTTCCTTGTGCTCTGTGTTCATTAACTTCTGATGCCAGTGTGGCCTCTCAGTTATCTTCTGACAGGAAGCTGGGAGTGCCCTAAATCTCTAGAACTGTAAATTAATAAACTGGCATATTGATCAACATATTGATCTACTACTTTTATTACCATTAGTTGGTTCTGAGGCTAATTCAGGTTAGCAAAAAAATTAAGTTTATAAAACCTTTAGGTTCTGAAAAAATCAAGTTTAACTCCTAACAAACCCTAAAACCAACCATATTTCAACAGTCAATCTGTCCCTCTCCATCCACATTAATTCCAGCTCTTATGTCAGCTTTCTCCTTTATCTAAAACACACCTTGTACTTTTGAGGAAGTAATGTTAATAAAAATTTCATTATGAAAAAATGCATCCCAAATTTGATTTTATTTTCCATGTTATCTAGAAGAGCAGAGACTGAGGATCTTGGATTTTTAAAGGTCTCATGTCCAGTTTCCATGAGGCTTGCTGTGTGGCCATGGGCAGGTGAGCCAGGAGAAAAGGTGAGCCTTGGTGTTATGCCAAGCCATCTAATTACTGGAGACGCCAATACCTCCCGTATGTTTCGCTAGCCACCATTTTTTTCTTTTTTCTTTTTTTAAAATTTTTTATTATACTTTGAGTGCCAGGGTACATGTGCACAATGTGCAGGTTTGTTACACAGGTATACATGTGCCATATTGGTGTGCTGCACCCATTAACTCATCATTTACATTAGGTATATCTCCTAATGCTATCCCTCCTCCCTCCCCTCACCCCATGACAGGCCCCAATGTGTGATGTTCCCCTTCCTGTGTCCAAGTGTTCTCACTGTTCAATTCCCACCTGTGAGTGAGAACATGCAGTGTTTGGTTTTCTGTTTGCGATAGTTTGCTGAGAATGATGGTTTCCAGCTGCATCCATCTCCCTACAAAGGACATGAACTCACCCTTTTTTATGGCTGCATAGTATTCCATGGTGTATATGTGCCACATTTTCTTAATCCAGTCTGTCATTGAGGGACATCTGGGTTGGTTCCAAGTCTTTGCTATTGTGAATAGTGCCAAAATAAGCATATGTGTGCATGTGTCTTTATAGCACCATGATTTATAATCCTTTGGGAATATACCCAGTAATGGGATGGCTGGGTCAAATGGTATTTCTCGTTCTAGATCCTTGAGGAATTACCACACTATCTTCCACAATGGTTGAACTAGTTTACAGTCCCACCAACAGTGAAAAGTGTTCCTATTTCTCTACATCCTCTTCAGCATCTGTTGTTTCCTGACTTTTTAATGATCACCACTCTAACTGGTGTGAGATGGTATCTCATTGTGGTTTTGATTTGCATTTCTCTGATGACCAGTGATGATGAGGATTTTTTCAAGTGTCTGTTGGCTGCATAAATGTCTTCTTTTGAGAAGTGTCTGTTCATATCCTTTGCCCACTTTTTGATGGGGTTGAGTTTTTCTTGTAAGTTTGTTTGAGTTCTTTGTAGGTTCTGGATATTAGCCCTTTGTCAGATGAGTGATTGCAAAAATTTTGTCCCATCTGTAGGTTGCATGTTCACTCTGATGGTAGTTTCTTTTGCCACACAGAAGCTCTTTAGTTTAGTTAGGTCCCATTTGTCAACTTTGGCTTTTGTTGCCATTGCTTTTGGTGTTTTAGACATGAAGTCCTTGCCCATGCCTATGTCCTGAATGGTATTGCCTAGGTTTTCTTCTAGGGTTTTTATAGTTTTAGGTCTAACATTTAAGTCTTTAATCCATCTTGAATTAATTTTTGTATAAGGTGTAAGGAAGGGATCCAGTTTCAGCTTTCTACTTATGACTAGCCAGTTTTCCCAGCACCATTTATTAAATAGGGAATCCTTTCCCCATTTCTTGTTTCTGTCAGGCTTGTCAAAGATCAGATGGTTGTACATGTGTGGTATTATTTCTGAGGGCTCTGTTCTGTTCCATTGGTCTATATCTCTGTTTTGGTACCAGTACCATGCTGTTGTGGTTACTGTAGCCTTGTAGTATAGTTTGAAGTCAGGTAGCATGATGCCTCCAGCTTTGTTCTTTTAGCTTAAGATTGTCTTGGCAATGTGGGCTCTTTTTTGGTTCCATATGAACTTTAGTTTTTTCCAATTCTGTGAAGTCATTGGTAGCTTAATGGGGATGGCATTGAATCTATAAATTACCTTGGGCAGTATAGCCATTTTCATGATATTGATTCTTCCTATCCATGAGCATGGAATGTTCTTCCCTTTGTTTGTGTCCTCTTTTATTTCACTGAGCAGTGGTTTGTAGTTCTACTTGAAGAGGTCCTTCACATTCCTTGTAAGTTGGATTCCTAGGTATTTAATTCTCTTTGAAGCAATTGTGAATGGGAGTTCACTCATGATTTGGCTCTCTGCTTGTGTGTTATTGGTGTATAGGAATGCTTGTGATTTTTGCACATTGATTTTGTATTCTGAGACTTTGCTGAAGTTGCTTATCAGCTTAAGGAGATTTTGGGCTGAGACAATGGGGTTTTCTAAATATGCAATCATGTCATCTGCGAACAGGGACAATCTGACTTCCTCTCTTCCTAACTGAATACCCTTTATTTCTTTCTCCTGCCTGATTGCCCTAGCCAGAACTTCCAACACTACGTTGAATAGGAGTGGTGAGAGAGGGCATCCCTGTCTTGTGCCAGTTTTCAAAGGGAATGCTTCTAGTTTTTGCCCATTCAGTACAATATTGGCTGTGGGTTTGTCATAAATAGCTCTTATTATTTTGAGATATATTCCATCAATACCGAATTTATTGAGAGTTTTTAGCATGAAGGGCTGTTGAATTTTGTCAAAGGCCTTTTCTGCATCTATTGAGATAATCATGTGGTTATTGTCTTTGGTTCTGTTTATATGCTGGATTACGTTTATTGATTTGCATATGTTGAACCAGCCTTGCATCCCAGGGATGAAGCCCACTTGATCATGGTGGATAAGCTTTTTCATGTGCTGCTGGATTTGGTTTGCCAGTATTTTATTGAGGATTTTTGCATCGATGTTCATCAGGGATATTGGTCTAAAATTCTCTTTTTTTGTTGTGTCTCTGCCAGGCTTTGGTATTAGGATGATGTTGGCCTCATAAAATGAGTCAGGGAGGATTGTCTCTTTTTCTATTGATTGGAATAATTTCAGAAGGAATGGTACCAGCTCCTCTTTGTACCTCTGGTAGAATTCGGCTGTGAATCCGTCTGGTCCTGGACTTTTTTTGGTTGGTAGGGTATTAATTATTGCCTCAATTTCAGAGCCTGTTATTGGTCTATTCCAGGATTCAGCTTCTTCCCGGTTTAGTCTTGGGAGGGTGTATGTGTCCAGGAATTCATCCATTTCCTCTAGGTTTTCTAGTTTATTTGCATAGGGGTGTTTAGAGTATTCTCTGATGGTAGTTTGTATTTCTGTGGGGTCAGTGGTGATATCCCCTTTATCATTTTTGATTGCATCTATTTGGTTCTTCTCTCTTTTCTTCTTTATTAGTCTTGCTAGCGGTCTAACAATTTTGTTGATCTTTTAAAAAAAAAAAACCAGCTCCTGGATTCATTGATTTTTTGAAGGGTTTTTTGTGTCTCTATCTCCTTCAGTTCTGTTCTGATCTTAATTATTTCTTGCCTTCTGCTAGCTTTGGAATGTGTTTGCTCTTGCTTCTCTAGTTCTTTTAATTGTGATGTTAGGGTGTCAATTTTAGACCTTTCCTGCTTTCTCTTGTGGACATTTAGTGCTATAAATTTCCCTCTACACACTGCTTTAAATGTGTCCCAGAGATTCTGGTATGTTGTATCTTTGTTCTCAGTGGTTTCAAAGAACATCTTTATTTCTGCCTTCATTTCGTTATTTACCCAGTAGTCATTCAGGAGCAGGTTGTTCAGTTTCCATGTAGTTGAGTGGTTTTGAGTGAGTTTCTTAATCCTGAGTTCTAGTTTGATTGCACTGTGGTCTGAGAGACAGTTTGTTATAATTTCTGTTCTTGTACATTTGCTGAGGAGTGCTTTACTTCCAACTATGTGGTCAATTTTGGAAGAAGTGCGATGTGGTGCTGAGAACAAAGTATATGCTGTTGATTTGGGGTGGAGAGTTCTGTAGATGTCTGTTAGGTCTACTTGGTGCCGAGCTGAGTTCAATTCCTGGATATCTTTGTTAACTTTCTGTCTCATTGATCTGTCTAATGTTGACGGTGGGGTGTTAAAGTCTCCCATTATTATTGTGTGGGAGTCTAAGTCTCTTGTAAGTCTCTACGGACTTGCTTTATGAATCTGGGTGCTCCTGTATTAGGTGCATATATATTTAGGATAGCTAGCTCTTCTTGTTGAATTGATCCCTTTACCATTATGCAATGTCCTTGTCTCTTTTGATCTTTGTTGGTTTAAAGTCTGCTTTATCAGAGACTAGGATTGCAACCTCTCCTTTTTTAATTTGTTTTCCATTTGCTTGGGAGATCTTCCTCCATCCCTTTATTTTGAGCCTATTTGTGTCTCTGCACATGAGATGGATATCCTGAATACAGCACACTGATGGGTCTTGACTCTTTATCCAACTTGCCAGTCTGTGTCTTTTAGTTGGAGCATTTAGCCCATTTACATTTAAGGTTAATATTGTTATGTGTGAACTTGATCCTGTCATTATGATGCTAGCTGGTTATTTTGCTCGTTGATGCAGTTTCTTCCTAGCATCGGTGGTCTTTACATTTTGGCATGTTTTTGCAGTGGCTGGTACTGGTTGTTCCTTTCCACGTTTAGTGCTTCCTTCAGGAGCTCTTGTAGGGCAGGCCTGGTGGTGACAAAATCTTTCAGCATTAGCTTGTCTGTAAAGGATTTTATGTCTTCTTCACTTATGAAACTTAGTTTGGCTGGATATGCAATTCTGGGTTGAAAATTCTTTTCTTTAAGAATGTTGAATATGGCCCCGACTCTCTTCTGGCTTGTAGAGTTTCTGCTGAGAGATCCACCGTTAGTCTGATGGGCTTCCCTTTGTAGGTAATCTGACCTTTCTCTCTGGCTGCCCTTAACATTTTTTCCTTCATTTCAACTTTGGTGAATCTGACAATTATGTGTCTTGGAGTTGCTCTTCTCGAGGAGTATCTTTGTGGCGTTCTGTGTATTTCCTGAATTTGAATGTTGGCCTGCCTTGCTAGGTTGGGGATGTTTTCCTGCATAATATCCTGCAGAGTGTTTTCCAACTTGGTTACATTCTCCCCGTCACCTTCAGGTACACCAATGTGTAGATTTGGTCTTTTCACATAGTCCCACATTTCTTGGAGGCTTTGTTCATTTCTTTTTACTCTTTTTTCTCTAAACTTCTCTTCTCACTTCATTTCACTCATTTGATCTTCAATCACTGATACCCTTTCTTCCAGTTGATCAAATTGGTTACTGAATCTTGTGCATCTGTCGCGTAGTTCTCGTGCCATGGTTTTCAGCTCTATCAGGTTATTTAAGGACTTATCTACATTGGTTTTTCTAGTTAGCCATTCGTCTAATCTTTTTTCAAGGTTTTTAGCTTCTTTGCGATGGGTTTGAACTTCCTCCTTTAGCTTGGAGAAGTTTGATCGTCTGAAGCCTTCTTCTCTCAACCCATCCAAGTCATTCTCCGTCCAGCTTTGTTCTGTTGCTGGCAAGGAGTTGTGTTCCTTTGGAGGGGGAGAGGTGCTCTGATTTTTAGAATTTTCAACTTTTCTACTCTGTTTTTCCCCCACCTTTGTGGTTTTATCTACCTTTGGTCTTTGATGATGGTGACGTACAGATGGGGTTTTGGTGTGGATGTTCTTTCTGTTTGTTAGTTTTCCTTCTAACAGTCAGGACCTTCAGCTGCAGGTCTGTCGGAGTTTGCTGGAGGTCCCTCCAGACCCTGTTTGCCTAGGTATCAGCAGCGGAGGCTGCAGAAGAGTGAATACTGCTAAACAGCAAATGCTGCTGCCTGATCGTTTCTCTGGAAGCTTCGTCTCAGAGGGGTACCCGGCCATGTGAGGTGTCAGTCTGCCCCTACTGGGGGGTGCCTCCCGGTTAGGCTACTCAGGGGTCAGGGACCCACTTGAGGAGGCAGTCTGTCCATTCTCAGATCTCAAACTCCACGTTGGGAGAACCACTACTCTCTTCAAAGCTGTCAGGAACATTTAAATCTGCGGAGTCTTCTGCTGCCTTTTGTTTGGCTATGCCCTGTCCCCAGAGGTGGAGTCTACAGAGGCAGGCAGCCTCCTTGAGCTGCGGTGGGCTCCACCCAGTTCGAGCTTCCGGGGCTGCTTTGTTTACCTACTCAAGTCTCAGCAATGGTGGGCGCCCCTCCCCCAGCCTCGCTGCCGCCTCACAGTTAGATCTCAGACTGCTGTGCTAGCAATGAGGGAGGCTCCGTAGGCATGGGACCCTCCGAGCCAGGCGCAGGATATAATCTCCTGCTGTGCTGTTTGCTAAGACCCATGGAAAAGCACAGTATTAGGGTGGGAGTGACCCAATTTTTCAGGTGCTGTGTGTCACTCACAGTTTCCCTTGGTTAGTAAAGGGAATTCCCTTACCCCTTGTGCTTCCCAGGTGAGGCAATGCCTCACCCTGCTTCAGCTCTCACTTCGTGGGCTGCATCCACTGTCCTGCACCCACTGTCCGACATGCCCCAGTGATATGAACCTGGTACCTCAGTTGGAAATGCAGAAATCACGTGTGTTCTGTGTCGTTCACGATGGGAGCTGTAGCCTGGAGCTGTTCCTATTCGGCCATCTTGGAACCACCCTTCTCTTTTATCTTTTCTTTTTTTTTGAGATGGAGTTTTGCTTTTGTCACCTAGGCTGGAGTGCAATGGCACAATCTCAGCTCACTGCAACCTCCGCCTCCCAGGTTCAAGCGATTTTCCTGCCTCAGCCTTCCAAATAGCTGGGATTACAGGCTTGTGCCACCATGCCTGGCTAATTTTTGTATTTTTAGTTGAGATTGGGTTTCATCATGTTGGTCAGGCTAGTGTTGAACTCCTGACTTCTAGTGATCTGCCTGCCTTGGCCTCCCAAAGTGCTGGGATTACAGACGTGAGCCACTGTGCCTGGCTGCCATCATTTTTTCTGTTGGCCCTCTCATCCATGACCCACACTACCTGTAGGTTGCCTTTGTGACCTGAATTTCAAGGGGGTGACTTAATATACGTAGAGAAACAGCAATGTTAATGAGGAACAGGTTGGAACTTACAGAACTGAGTATTTTTCTGGTTTCCAGAAAGGAAAATATTTGACCCCAGTGAAGCTATTTTTGGCTTTCTATTTTCTGGCCCCAAATCTTCCAAGAAAAAGTCTAAGGTCACATAAAATGAATCATATGCCTGTGGATTGGGTAGTTTTCAGTAGTTAAACCATTTAACTTTTCCAAACACTCATCCCACCAAGCTCAGGAAAAACACAAATTTCACTCCCTTCTTACCTGAAACCGATTTCAGTCCTTTGGTTACCTGTGGAGATTTTATTTCATTTAGAATGAATGGAAAGGTTAAGCTAGGGCTGGAAAAGCACCCTGCATTGGCTAAATCCTGTCTCTGCTATTGCTGCAGCTATAAATCCCCAGGGGGTCTTGTCTGAAATGGAAGAGAGTCAATAAGACCTTAGGCTAGGCTGGGCCTGGTGGCTCATGCCTGTAATCCCATCACTTTGGGAGGCTGAGCTGGGTGGATCATGAGGTCAGGAGATCGAGACCATCCTGGCTAACACAGTGAAACCCTGTCTCTACTAAAAATACAAAAACAATTGCCAGGCGTAGTGGCACGCACCTGTAATCCCAACTACTCAGGAGGCTGAGGCAGAAGAATTGCTTGAGCCTGGGAGGCGGAGGTTGCAGTGAGCCAAGATAGACTCCATCTCAAAAAAAAAAAAAAAAAAAGGCCGGGCACGGTGGCTCAAGCCTGTAATCCCAGCACTTTGGGAGGCCGAGACGGGTGGATCACGAGGTCAGGAGATCGAGACCATCCTGGCTAACATGGTGAAACCCCGTCTCTACTAAAAAAAAAAATACAAAAAACTAGCTGGGCGAGGTGGCGGGCGCCTGTAGTCCCAGCTACTTGGGAGGCTGAGGCAGGAGAATGGCGTGAACCCAGGAGGCGGAGCTTGCAGTGAGCTGAGATCCGGCCACTGCACTCCAGCCTGGGCGACAGAGCCAGACTCCGTCTCAAAAAAAAAGAAAAAAAAAAAGAAAAAAAGAAGACCTTAGGCCAGGAAAGTCACTGCCTAGACAAGTGGACAGGAAAAAACTCACTGTACTGTAACAAAAAACACTGATTTCAAAATCCCAAGCAATGTGACTCTGTCATCTAACCAGAGCCTGCAAAGAGTACAAAATGTTGGTCAGATTCTGTGTATGTCTCACTGGTCTAGACATCTCTGCTTTACCTGAGGTGTCTGGCCTACCTCTATGATACATTTTGGACTGGATGGGACACAAACTTCAGATAGCCGCCATGCCCACGCCCACTTCTGAGGCCACTGATCTTGTTTTCCCTCAGCTCCTATTATTCTAGTGGATTGGTTTGTACTACAAAACCCTGTGCGCTACTCTCACTACTCTAACCCTCCAATAGTGGCTGGGTACAATCTGTAGGCTAGCTAGCAACTGAGGCATGCCTGAACCTGAAATGAAAGAATATAGCAAGTAAAGTCAAGGCAAAGGCAAGTCAAAGCTTAAGTAATTAGATGTTATAATAGATGGGTGAGGATGCTAATTGACATCGATAAAAGACTTGACAAGAGGTTAGCTTGTTTCAGATCAACGCTTCAATCAAAAATAATGAGGAAAGCTGTACAAAGCATAAAAATATACTTGAAGGCATTGGAGTGCTACCACGGTAACTAACACTTTAGGGGTCAAGAACCCAGAAAGAAGGGAAGCCCAGAGAGAGAAGAGCGGTATTTGGTGTTGTAACAGAGCTGTCAAGTTTGTATGTCAGGTTTGTTTGCCAGAAGTAAAAGTAGATAATCTTGAGGAAGATTATAACATCTACAGCCTCAATTACGTACAGATTTTCATATACAGTGTCTGGCATTCAATCAGAAATACACAGGCAAACAAAAGACAAAACAGAACCAAGAGAAAAAAAAAAAAAAAAAACAGACAACAGAAACAGAATCACAGGGGACCCAGATGTTGGAATTATCATATACGAGCTTTAACTGTAGTTAATATGTTTAATAAATTAAATAGGGAGCAAGAATATCAGCAGGTAACTGAAAATATACTAAAGAATCAAATGCAAATTCTGGAACTGAAAAATACACAAATTAAAATTAAGAACTCAATAGATCAGTTTAGCAGAATATTAGATATAGATGATGAAAGAAAAATAAAATCTGGAGGATATGTAGAATAAAATATTTAAACTAAATATGGAAAGACTAAAGATAGGAAATTCAGAAAACAACATGAGATAAGGGACATGGTTAAAAGGTGTAATATATGTGTTTAAATGTGGTGTGAGAGGAGGAGAGAAAAATAATATGGCAGAAGGAATATTTGAAGAGATAATGGCCAAGATTCAAGAGATAATAAAAAACACTTTGGCAAGATAAATACAAAGAAAACTACACATAGGCACTATATGGAAAGCTATTAAAAATCAAAGACAAAAATAATTGGTGGATTAAAAATACATTGCCCTTAAAGGAGCAACAAGACTAAAAAAACCATAAAAGGTAGAAGACAATGGAATGATTCCTTTGAACTGCAGAAAGAAAATAACTACCAAGCCAAATCTCTGTATCTCACAAAAACCTTCAAAAATGAAAACAAAAAGACATTTCCACAGTAAGAAAAAGAAAAACACAAGGAATTTGTCACCAGCAGACCAAGAAATGGTAAAGGGAGTTCTTCAGGTAGAAGAAATATAATTCCAAAGAAACCACAAAAATACAGAAAGGGTTAAATAGCAATGAGAAGAATAGGCTGGGCGCAGTGGCTCATGCCTGCAATCCCAGCACTTTGGGAGACTGAGGCGGGTAGAACACCTGAGGTCAGGAGTTCAAGACCAGCCTGGCCAACATGGTGAAACCCCGACTCTACTAAAAATACAAAATTTACCCAGGTCTGGTGGTGTGCTTGTAATCCCAGCTACTCGGGAGGCTGAGGCAGGTGAATCACTTGAATCCAGGAGGTGGAGGTTGCACTGAGCTGAGATCGTGCCACTGCACTCCAGCCTGGACAACAGCAACATGAGCAAAACTCTGTCTCAAAAAAATATATAACAAATAAATAAAGATGTGGGCAAATATAAATATATATTAAATAATATATTTAAAGTTTAAAATATACAAAGTTACAAATGCATGACAAAACAGTACAAAAGATGGAAAGGGAGTAATGGAGTTAAAGGTTCAAAGGCTCTTACATAATTCAGGAAGTGTTAAAGTACTCAGTAGGCAAGTTGTAATTTTGATAACCACTAAAAGAACAGTAAAAATATGTACAAGTAATATGCAAAGGGAGGGACATACTAAAGCAAATGATTTATTCCAAAATGTGATGAGAGATATGCACACAAAAATGGGACAAACAGGATACAGTAAGATGGTAAATTTAAGCTAAAAATATCAATAATTATCTTAAATATAAATGGACTAAATACTCCATTTAAAAGACAAAGATTGGCCGGCATGGTGGCTGATGCCTGTAATCCCAGCACTTTGGGAGGCCAAGGCAGGTGGATCACCTGGGGTCAGGAGTTTGAGACCAGCCTGGCCAACATGGTGAAACCCTGTCTCTACTAAAAATACAAAAATTAGCTGGGTGTGGTGGTGCGCACCTGTAATCCCAGCTACTCAGGAGACTGAGTCAGGAGAATTGCTTGAACATGGGAGGCAGAGATTGCAGTGAGCCAAGGAAAAAAAAAAAAAAAAGGTCGACAACAAGATTAAAAATCCTAACTATATGGTGGTTTATACTGGGCATGGTGGCTCATGCCTATAATCCCAGCACTTTGGGACGGCAAGACAGGTGGATCACAAGGTCAGGAGATCAAGACCATCCTGGCTAACATGGGGAAAGCCCATCTCTACTAAAAATACCAAAAATTAGCCAGGCATGGTGGCAGGTGCCTATAGTCCCAGCTACTCAGGAGTCTGAGGCAGGAGAATGGCGTGAACCCGGGAGGTGGAGCTTGCAGTGAGCCGAGATTGTGCCACTGCACTCCAGCCTGGGCAACAGAGCAAGACTCCGACTCAAAAACAAACAAAAAAGGCATACCTTACATATAAAGCATACAGAAGTTGAAAGTAAAATGACAAAGCTATCCTATATAAACCTGATATAGCTATACTAACACCAGACAAACTAACTTTAGGGCAAGAAGTATTACTAGAGAAGAAGAGAGCATTTCATACTAAAGGGGACACTCTATAAAAAAACCCTCCAAATTTATATGTATCTAATAACATAGTCTCAAATATATAAATCATAAATTGATGAGTAACAAATGTAGAACTATAGATTTGTCCCAAAAAGTCTATAATATACAGAATCTGAATAACATAACAAAACAGAATTGATATATATATATAAAAAATATATAAGGCTATCATTGCAGAACATGCATTTTTCCTCAATTGCCAATTAACATTTACTAAAATTGACAACATACTGACCCAAAAAGCAAGGCTAACAAGTTCCAAAGAATTAATATCATACAGTTTATCTGACTACAGTTAAGTAATAACTAGAAAATAATCTCTAGAAAATCATCCGATGTTTGGCAACTAACAAACATGAGTCTAATTAATCCATGGGTCAAAGAAGACTTCATAATGGAAATTAAATAATAGTTGAACTGATTAGTTTTAAAAAAGACGTATCAAAACTTGTCTAATGCAGCTAAAGCCAACGCTTAAAGAGAAATTTATAACCTTAAAATGTATACAATAGAAAAGAACAAAAGCTGAAAACCAAAGAACTGAGTGTCCATCTTGAGAAGCTAGAAAAATAACTAAATAACAGAAGGAATAATTATAAATGCAAAAATGAATAAAGTAAAACAAACAAAACCAAAAATGATCAACATAACCAAAAATTGGTTCTTTGAAAAGGCAAGAGAAGGCAAAAGTAAGCAGTATCAGGAATGAAAAAGGGGACTTATCTACAGCTATTACAGAAATACTGAGTTACTTTATGTCAATAAATTTGAAAATGAAAATGAGATGGACATATTCTTGTAACAGTGTCCCTCACAGCATAGTTTACAGTCCTCTGGGAGTGTTCAAGACTGTCTTAGATAATCAAGGAGTCAAAATTATTTTCCTCATACTACTAACATATCATCTTCCCTTTTATTAACTATATTAACATTTGTAATAATTGTGCAAAAGCAGCGGTAAAACTGCATAATTTGTCAGAGCCCATCATGGCAAGTCTATTTCTCTTGCCAGTGATTGGTTTAGAAAACCAGGGCATAGGAACAAATTAAGGATCTTGTATATGTCAAATGTTATATTGACGAGACGCAAGAAGAAACACTCTGTGGCTTCGGAGAAGTTTTTCCTTTCAAGAAAGGTAACTGGAAGTGGTTTTTTTCCTTTCTGGATGATGATGTGTGTGGAATGCAGCCCAGAACTACAGGCAGCTGTCTCTCACCTGAAAAGGAAGCGGGCACACAGAGGTTGGAGTTGAGAAAATTACAGATACACAGAGCTGAAGTAACATGAATAACCCAATCCTGAAAGCTCAGTTTCATTTTGTAGTGAGCCAGTTTTCTGTTCCAGCAACTTTTAAGTTTTTGCTTTCTTGAAATTGTTAACCCAATTAAATTAACATTATAGAATTCACTGCTTAAATAAATCCTGTTTCATAGTGCAAATGTAGAAAAGGAGTCTCTCCAATTTACAAGATAGACAAATTTTTCTCTAAACAAAGGTGCACCTTAGACATTTGTACTACACTGTAGAGTTACCACTGCAACATTTGTGGAATTTTATATTATTAATTGGTATACAACTGAGAAGTGGTGTGTGGTGCATTATTAATGAGTAAACTCATTAGCAGTACAGCCGACACTTTAAAAAACACAGGTTTGAACTGCATGGGGCAACTTACATGTGAATTTTCTTCCGTCTCTGCCATACTTGACAGTAAGACCAACTCTTCCTCTTCCTCCTCAGCCTATTCAATGTGAAGGCGATGAGGATGAAGACTTTTATGATGATCCACTTCCACTTACTGAATAGTAAATATATTATGATTAACATTTTCTTTTCTCTAGCTTACATTATTGTAAGAATATAGTATATAATACATATAACATGCAATCAATCAACTGTTTATTGGTAAGAGTTCCAATCAACAGTAGGCTATTAATAGTGTGAAAAACATGAACCTGAAAGAGCCAATTCTTCCAGATGAATCCCAAGTGGCTAATTGGCCCTGGATTTAAAATGGAGCCAAGCAGCCATTTGCTGACTGGGATCACACAGAAACTCTAAGTTCCCTGACAACCCATACCTTTTTATCTTTGGAACTATCAGAGCTCACCTGAGCCAACTAATCAAGGCTCCACTGTATTGACCAATCCGAACTGAGCAAGTTTCAATTCTTCATTTGCATAAAAGGACCTGATTGGGAACCTTGGGTAGGAACTTTTGCTACAAAACCTCAGTCTTGGGCCCCACGCGGGGCTCACACCTGTAATCCCAGCACTTTGGGAGGCTGCCCGGGGAAGATCACCTGAGGTGGGGAATTCGAGATCAGCCTGACCAACATGGAGAAACCCCGTTTCTAATAAAAATACAAAAATTAGCCAGGCGTGGTGGTGCATGCCTGTAATCCCAGCTACTCGGGAGGTTGAGGCAGGAGAATCGCTTGAATCCGGGAGGCAGAGGTTGTGGTGAGCCGAGATCGTGCCATTGCACTCCAGCCTGGGCAACGAGCGAAACTCCGTCTCAAAAAATAAAAATAAAAAAATAACACCCAAGTCTTCCCTTTGTTCTCTGGGACGTACCTCCATTTTACACCAAACGCTGCATTTCCCCAGTTTGCAAATTGTTCACTGAAATAAAGTCTCTTTCCTCCAAATTCAAGATAGCCTTTGTTCGCAGGAGTTGGTTTGGAGAAGTCAAAAGTTATATGCAGATTTTCAACTGTGCCAGGTGTTGTCACCCCTAATCTCTGCGTTGTTCAAGGGTCAACTCTATTACAAACACACAGAGGGACTATTGGGTATCTGGTTAAGTTCAGTGTTACCCTGGGATGCCGACTTTATATGATAAAGACAGGTCAAGAATATTTGCTTTAAGATGAGGAGTATTTTATATAGGCCCGTTGCTTCTGCATCCGTAAACAGTGCTCTCAGAAGAAAAAAGGAACCTCGGACTGAAGGATGACTTTTCCCTTTTGGCATGGTTCGCTGGGCACTGAAACTGAACGGAATCTTTAAAAGTTTCACAGACAAGGTAGATTCATCTCGTTATTTGCTGTCAATTCTTATCTTGAGAAATTGCAAAGCAACCTAGGGATCCTCTTGCATTAAATTACATTTTCCCAAGGATGAAGCTTAATTATATTCAGTCGCCTTGGATAAGCACATATGAAGGAGGAATTTTTTTTTTTTTTTTTTGAGACAGCATCTCGCTTTGTCACCCAGGCTGGAGTGCAGTGGCTTGATCTCAGCTCACTGCAACCTTCGCCTCCTGGCGGAGTGATCTTCCCACCTCAGCCTCCCAAGTAGCTGGGACTACAGGCACACACGACCGTGCTCGGCTAATTTTCAAATTTTTCTGTAGAAAAGGGGTCTCTATTGCCCAGACTGAGAATAAATATTTTATGTAAGTGCTGCTTAAATACCCAGGAAGCCACCATTCTGTCATGCCCTTAACTTCACAAAGTGTTGCTTTCCACTCTACCCCAGGGAAAAACACACCTAACATGGCAAGATTCATTGGCTACAGTTCAAAACATTCTTGGATCCTTTAGGAGGAAAAATCTTACATAAACTGCACTTTAAGAATAAGGTTGTGCAGGATCTGGATTTAAAAAGAAAAAAAAAGAAAGGATAAGGAAGAAGTTTTATGGGACCTAAATTTCATGTCAATAGCCCTTTGAATCTCTGGCTTTACGATGAATGCAACTTATCCAGGGAATGCTTCTCTTTGAAGATGTGTTTTATGCCACTGTGACCCTAGAAGAAAGATACCAAATTATATGAACTCTGATGCAAAAGGCATATAATCTGTATCCTGCTGGTTCTGGTTCTAATAGTTAAAATGATGCATTAAAGGATTATAAGTGATTTAATCAAGAATATGTCTATTCTCATTTTAAATTAGCTTGCATTTTCTTTAAGTATTATATGTGAAATCACTGAGTTATTACAAACTGCAAATATAAACAAGTTTGTACCTGCCTGATTTTGAAGACCATAATCCAAATGTTCTTTCCATTTTCTGTATTGTAATTTAGTCTGTGATTGAACACACACATTTTTATCCTACATGTTCCATCTAATATTGTTAATATGTAACATCCAGATAAATTCAGAAGATACAAACTACTACTAAGAAAAGTGTGAAACAGACTATCTTTTAACATGAAGTATGATGTATGCTTTTGATCTACTGTAAGCTGAAGCACATGTTTACAGGCCAAAGCTTGTTTAAAATTATTTCAGAACCAAGTGTGAACATGCCATACAGAACTTAATATAGTGTACTCTAATTTTTCTCAATTTGACAAAAAATGGACAGAAAGCAAAATGAAAAAAAATTTATTTCCTCAGTGTTTTATCCACTGTCAATACTGTATTTTTGATGCAATATATTTGCCAAAAAAACTCAGCCTTTATTTTCCATTTTAAACAACTACAATATTTACAAGCTGTTCAGAATAACACTCAGACACACACACACTCACAGACACACGTAAGTACATATGTCCTTATCTCTGGTTTATGCTGAATGCTGGTAAAGGCCATGAACTTTCCAGAGCCCATGATCAGAAAAGGAAAACCCATTTTCCTTTCTTACGTTCACTTTCCTAGAATCATTTTCAATATTCCTCCTTCCATTTCCTCATGCTGAGCTCATTGCCAGACTTGTATAGGGTTAATCAGTTTTTACATTTTACTTTTACTTAAACCACAAGCTTTTAAAAAGCATAAGCAGACATGATCCCCCCACCCATTTCTATTATTTTGGTTGTAGAATCAAGCTTCATCTATAAAAAGTCTTGTTCAATCACAAGTACACTAAACCCAAGAGTCATCTGGAGCAGCCATCTTATGCTCTATTACTACTCTGCTCTGAATTCCGGGGCACCACCTCATTGTGCAGGTAACACCCAGGAATTCATCCCCATCACAGTGTTAGATGACCTTTGTTCCTTTCTAGCTTGGCTCCACTGAATCATAAATTGTCAGGTACAGAGCTGAGGCATAAGAAAAAAGGTGTAACCCTATATAATAGGTATAAGTCTTAGAACGGAGTTGTCATATAACTTTGTGGTGACGATCAGCTCTAGTTCCACCAAACAATGTGAGGCTGATTCCATAAAATGGCAGATAATGAAATTCAACTCACAAATATAAGTTATTTATCTTAATTCAGAAAGAGTATGTGGCTTGTAGGCAATAAACTGTTATACATAATTCTTGACAGATGACTCTGGTGAGGTGATTCAAAGAAGAAAATATACTTCTGTTTCAAGCACTTACTCCACTCATATCCTACCTGATTTATTTGTATAATAATTAATTCCTTTCCAATGGCAATTCTTCCTAGACATTTAACAAGTAAAAATAAGACGGACTGGGTGCATATCAACCAAAGTAAGAAAAAAAAGATAAATGAAGAAAAGGATTGGCTTTTTAATACTTATTTTTAAAAAGCCACATTCAATGCAATATTAGAATTATGCTGTCCCAATGCATGGTAGTATCTAATTTTCTTCTTCCTCAACACCAATAAAGCAATATCCACGTAAGACTGAAACAGAATATCCAAAGTCCATTAGCAAGTTCCATGTACCACATAAGGCTTGACTGACGTTATTCTCTCCACTAATCTTTGAATTAAAGGAAAAGCCTCTAGAATAAAAAGGGACATTTTATACCTTATCTAAACCATGTATCCTATCAAAAGAGAAAATTAACTGGGTCTGTTTCCAAAGTAACTTTATATGATTACATTACACAGAAAAAGAATACAAATGAATAATGAGGACTTAAAAAACAAACCACACACACACCCCAGAAAAGGCTTTGTCCATATTCATGAAAAATTAATTAAAATAAATATACATGAAATTAACAATCTGGACAGCAGTTTATAGTTAAGTAGCTAGTAAATACAAGTTCAAATAATTCTGACAAAATCATTATTACCTTTTTCTCAAGTCACATATTTATTTAGGCGGAAAGATGCTTGAAAGCTAGCTATACGAAAAGGACATTTTTAGACACTGGGTGAATCTTCAGCTTAAAAGGCCCAGTGCTGGATGAATGACTCACAACAGCAATCCACCAAATGCAGAGCTGCTAAGCAGAGGCAGAAGGATGCTACTCAGAAGCACAGAGGAATTTATCAAGGCTAAGCTAACCTTGCTGAAAAATGTGAGGCTGAGTTTTATATTTTGGTATGTGATCGAAAAATAAACTCATTCAGAAAGAAAAACACATCTTCTTACTAGGTTTCCTACACAAAAACTTATATTTTCATTGCCTGACATTTAGTATACAGAGTAATTCTCCACATCTCACTTAGGATACAAACATTGTCTGACTACTTCTGTTTTAAGAATTAGAAGTATTTCAGATATACTTGAAATATTTTCCAAAATACTTCAAATCTAATAGAAATAGATTATCATCCTCCAGTAACAAAGTCAAAAAAGGCAGAACACTGGTTAAATTTGTCCACTCATTTTCTAAAAGGTAATCTCTTAAAAAATATACATACAGCCTCACCACTTACTCTTCCAAGTTCCTTAAATATCACCATCTTATGTTAATCTAGATTCTTGGAAAAATTAAAGTTCTTTACCAAAAGTCAACATTAAAGTTTTATCTAGTGTTGAAACTGGTGAAAAAGAGAGTTCATACCAAGGTATAAGTTGGAAGATTAACCAAAAGCTTAGTGAGGAGTTAAAAAATGTTTTTTTGCCACTGAATGAAAGAAATAAAGGAAAAAAAGGCAACAATTTATAACTCATTCCATGATTACCTTTCCCTCAAAAGAGGAGGTGGGAGAAGAATTAAACAAGATAAAACAAAGATTTCAATCGTACAATTCCATTAAAAGGAAATGAATAAAAAAGCTAGTATTTTAGTTACATCTTTTAACTTTCAAATTATGGAAATCAAAGCATTGGCAATTTATAAGCTAAAGACATTAATGTAGCTGAAGTCTTGTACATAACTGAAAAGAGTTAAGCAGATAATCTAAACGAGTCACTCACTATTCTCTGGGGGGTGAGGGGTGAGGCAGGAACAAGAATTTATGATCAATTTAGTTAACACAAGTATGTTTATTTCCATATAATAATTTAGATCAAATTATTCTTAAGAATGAATCTTTCTTCAATTATCACCATTTCCCCGATGCAATTACTAGAAAAGTATTATGATTTTTAAAAGGTTGTCAGTTTTAGACTCTTAAGAAAAACAACAGGGCTTCTCTCACATTCTAATTTATAAACTCACTAAAGAATTACATGTTAACAAAATTCAACTTGTTTTGAGAAAAATATATACCAATTGTTACCCAAAATCAAAACCCAACATATATGTTCCATATAAAATCTAGTCTTGCATTTGAAATCTGACTTTTTTCAGAGTACGTGATGTGTTTAAATTTTTTTTTGGAGGAGGGCTAGAAATTAAAACATTCTAGCCCTTCTGATTAAATCATGTAAAGGTCAGATTTTTTTTCTGTGTGGGAAAATGAATTATCTTCCATCTAAGATTGAAAAGGCTCTACTTATCTCTTATCTAGGCAATGACCATGAAAAGATCATATTCACTTCAGGAAGGGAACAAGCAGCAGGAAACATAGTTCCTTTCAGAAGATTTAAAAAATATATGTATATAGAGAAATAGATTATAAATTCAGTTTCAGAAAAAAACCCTCCAAAACCGAAAACAACACTAAACTTCAATGGCATACTGTAGATCTGCCAAAATGAGGCAAATGCAGAATATAATGACAGTATCAGAAAAATACATTTTTAAATGGTCAATTTAGAAAGGGTACCTTTGTACAAAGGTTCAGTAAATCATTTCACAAGTATTTTTAAACAGCAAATTTTGTAAAGTGTGAAGTCTATGGAAATGTCAACACAAGGCACATTAGGTTCTGGATGACCACAGAAGTTTAAAATTAGAAAAAGGGAAAATAAATACGTTTTAAAGTGGAAATGCAGTAAGATTTGTATGTTCACTATTTACTTTCTTAGTTTTCATTCCTTCTACTGTAATGTTATGCTATAATGTGAGATCTACATCAGAATTAGTAGGAAAAACAGCTTCTCTCTTCTGTCACCTCCACAAAAGATACTTTAAATCTGTACTGTCTAATAGAGTAACCACTACTTACATGTAGCTACTGAGTACTTGAAATATGGCTAATGACCTATGATGAAATAGTAATACTTTGACTATACTGGATTAAACAAAATGTGTCATTAAAATTAATTTTACCTGTTTCTTTCAATGTTCTGTTCACAAGGGGTAGAAAGATGGCTGCTCCTAAATGCTCAGAGGAGATGTACAATTTTCTTTGGAGTTTCACACCAAAAGGGAAAATTTTATCAAGGATTTAAAAAAATGCTAAAAGTTGCAAATTAAATCTAAATTGAAGTTCCCATATCACCCAATTGTAAATATGAGTAATATATTTCCCTGAATATACACTTTAAAAAAAAATAAAATTTAAGTTATGACACAACATATGAATTAAGTCAATTTCACAGTTATAAATATTTCAATTTACAGCTACACACTATAAATTACAAGAAATAAAATTCAAGTAACAGAAAAAGAAGAGGGGAAAAATAAAAAGCAAAATTATTAAAGAAGGATTTAATAACAATAACTGCACCATTTGGATAATTTTATTTGAAAAAAATTTTACTTGATTAACTGAACTGCATGTGAATAACTTCAAGAGCTAGAAACTCATAAATAAAAGGCAATCGAGCCTTTCTTTAAATTCCTGGACATTCATCTGCTTCTTAAATAAAAGTGTTTTCTTCCCAGAAGCACGCCCAGCAGAGCTTGCCCTGGTGGAGAGAAGCAGAGCGCGTGGGCTCCTCTGAGATGTAGACACAGGAGCTGGCAGTGGTGTTCACACGACCGATCCGCTGACTATTGGCTCTGGGCAATGTCAATGATGAAGCTATGTATATCTTGAGATTCCATATTCACTTTAAAGAAAATATCCAATGTCCTGGCATGAAGTACACACTACTAACAGAAAAATGAGCAGCACAGTTCCTGCTACCTATGTTTATAAGGAAAGGGAAGGGGCTAATCCCAAAGGCAATTTAAATAATGGTATTTTATTTTTATATATAAATAAATGTTCTGAGAAATCTCAGACTTTAGTGCATTGCTGTAAAAAATTAGTGCAGTTTTTTCATTAAAGTTTTTAGCGCTCAAGGAATAAGATAAATCTATGTCTGTTCATAGTCTCTTTCACTGTACATTAAACTTTTATACTGCTATAAGTCAAACGGAACATTTCTACACTTGTCTGTTTTTAAAAATTAAGGTAAATGAATTTCATGTTCTATGACAAAACATGGCAATTATTTTTGGCAAAGAAATTAGAAAAATATGAGATCATAGTTTAGAAATGAAGAGTTTGTTGATTTAAAGCATAGGCAATGCGTAGGAAAAACTTTTTTTAAGGATGTATTTTAACAGAACTTTATCCTTCATGCAAAATGTTTTCTCGGCAGCTAACTTAAAAAAATATTTCAGCTTTATTTGGGGATGGAGACAGTGACAGGAGTCAGGGTGAGGGGCAAAGGAGAGGCGCTTAACCAAGCTCATTCTGTTTTCAGTCTCTCCCACATAGGATCAAAGTGATATTTGCACGCATCTTCTGCTCGCTCCTCTCTTTTTCCAATGCCTTGGAATTGAGAGGGAAAAAGAAATGTCTTTATAAAACACTGGCTCACACTTCAGCCCCAAGTTCTAGTACCCCAGTTTCAATTACAGTCACATATTTATCATCAATCTGGACCAGAAGTACTGCCTTGTCGATGTGGGATCTAGTACCTGGATCTCTGCTGCAAGGCACCCATCGGTGAATCACCTAATGATTTAGAATAAAATAAGAAGTTAGTGCTGGAGACCTGGAATATACTCACAAACTCTTACCCCCACCTAGGATTAGTAGTAGCAATTTTGTCTGAAAATTATACATAAGTATAAAATCAGCTAAAACCATGCATCCAAGTGAGGCGGACTTCAAAAAAGGCAGAGCCCCAGACCGCTAGCTTGTAAAAGAACTTACATGGCCTTCCATGCCCTCCTGCGGACTCCAGTCTTTCCAGCTATTTCTCCCAGCTTTTAACCGAAGTCCTTCATCAGGCCACTGTAGCTCTTTCCTTTTAGATAGGTTGATCCCTTCCAGAATTTGACTGGGATCTACAATCTACATGGTAAATAAAAACATTTCCAATTCTTTTTTTTCTTGATGATGAAAAATTACATAATCTCAAACAAAATGTTTTTCACAGGACTCTGTGTCTCAAGTTATTTTTTAAATTCCTATAATGAAATTAAAAAAAAAAATCTGAAGAGCTACCTCTTGAATTCTTTTCAGTCTCTGGTAGACCTCACTGCAATGGCCATGTGACAATGGCTGAACAAGGAACATGTATCACCACCACAAAAACCATTTGCTTTCAGCTTTTAAGTCTGAAGCAATTTTTCCCCAACATTCAAAAATATTCTAGTCTTGAGACAAAGTGAGATAAGGTGTGTTTTCACAAGAGTCCTTCATTCAACAAATAAGAAATAAAAACAAATAAGCAACAAAAACAGCACAAGACCACCTCTGGGCTTACTTACTTGGACTCTGTAAATCACTTCTCCCTTTCTGGCATGTGAATTATTGGCAGGACTTAAAGTGTTGCCTGGCTGTGCATCAGTGGCACTGCTCTGACCTCCCTCTGTTGCAAGAAAGCCCACGAGAGTGTGATGTTTGCAGGCTGGGATGCTTTGGCTGGAGCTGCTGGAGGAAGGGAGGCCGTGCTGCACACAGGCCAGGCCACTCTGAACTGAGGGTTCCATTTGGTTCACCATCGACAGTCGGGATTGGATGGATGATGGCAAGTTTCGAAGCGATATCTGACTGGTGGAAGAGCGCCGACAAGGCACAAACCCAGTGGTGGACATCCGGAGGGACGAATGCCGGCTGCTGTAGCAGTAGGAAGACTGGCTGGCTACTGAGGCCCGGGCAGGAGACTGTCTGACCAGGCCCGATTGCACAGAGTGAGAGCTGTGGCTAGTGCCTAGGAGGAGAAACAGCAGCACTCACTCAAAGTAGAATGACTCAGACACAATACTTTTTTGCAGCTTCTAAGACTTTTTCCCCTAAGCAATTAATTGGTGAATTGATAGAACTTAATGTTTATGCCTAAAACTTTTAAAGTTAAGAAAAGAAATATGTATCTGAGATCTGTTTTCTTCTGTGGTTTCTGTAATATATTTTTTATTTGCTAAAGTTTTTTAAAGTTCAAATTCTGGGGCATACGAAAGATATAATTAATAACTAAATATTTTACAGCAAATATCAGGACTTAAGGTTGTAATAAATCCTAAAATAT
The DNA here is from genome assembly GCF_008728515.1 of Papio anubis. Taxonomy (NCBI): domain Eukaryota; kingdom Metazoa; phylum Chordata; class Mammalia; order Primates; family Cercopithecidae; genus Papio; species Papio anubis. The sequence goes on from NC_044982.1 coordinate 35,623,654, forward strand.
GTTTCACAGAAATATTTTAAAAGAACAAGAATACTTCCATAATATATCAGAAATGAAGTATCTCACGGAAATGAGAAGGTCAGAAGGATTTACTAAGAAATACTGCATTATCTCACTTGTGGAATCTGAAAAACCCAAACTCACAGAAGCAGAGAGCAGAATGGTGGTTGCCAGGGGCTGGGGAAGAGAAGGTGTTGATCAAAGGATCAAAATTCCAGTAACTCAAGAGGAACAAGCTCTGGAGGTCTACTGTACAGCCTGGGGACTAGAGTTAATAATAATGTGTTGTATGCTTAAAAATTGCTGAGTAGCTCCTAAAATGTTCTTACCACAAAGAAATAAGTATATGAGGTGATGGATATGTTAACTAGCTTAATTTAATCATTTCACAATATATTCACATATCAAAACATGATGTTGTATACCATAAATACATATAATTTTTGCCAGTTAAAAAAGAGAAATATTTATTAAGGCCCTACTATGTGGCAAGCTCTATAACTACTATTTTTCAAAGTATAGTATTACTGCCCTTTCAACTTCTACCAAGGAAAAGCTACACTGCCTATAGAGAGACAGTGAATACCACGCACTACTAAATAGGAATGATCAGTGGCACTGAAAAGCAGGTTCTTCTGCCTTTTTCAAGTGGCTTGATATAATTCTTCGGACTTGTCTTTTTCTTGACTCATAAGAGTAATGTAAAATTAATTACATTGAAAACATAGTTACATGTACTTTTTACCTGAAAAGAAAAAGAGCTCATCAAGGTAAGAACAAAAAGTACATTTAAAGAACACTGAAAGTTTTAGGTTTTCACTCAGAAGCAAAAAAACAACATCCAAAATGTTGATCTAACAGGTCTCTTCACTTGAATCCCATTGGAATATATATTTAAATTTAATAAATGTCTTTAAATTTAAGTAAATGTCTTAGAACTTTATCTGATTCATGTGAAGCAATCAGGGGGGCAGTCGGGGAGAGGATCAACTTCTCCATCTGGCTGGATCAACTGCCCAGCCATATGGAAACAGTTGAGACCTTATTCCTTCTGCACACCAGGTGGATTGCGGATCTCATGTCAAAGGGAAATTAATAAAAGCATACTTTGAGGGCCTAGGGACAGGGAAAATTTTCTTAATTAGGACATAAAAAGTACTAATGACAAAATAAACGATTAGTAAGTTGTTCTCACTAAAATTAAGGACTTCTCATCAGAAGAAGGCACGTAACTCTTCACAGTAGGAGAATGAAAAGACAAGGGACAGCATGGGAAAAGATATTTGTGGTACAGAAAACTGAAAGAGCTCAAATCCAGAATATAAAACACAAATCAATAAGAAAAAGATAACCAAATAGAAAAATAGGCAAAAGATGTAACTAGGCACTTTAGAAAGGGGAGCTGCTGATAAATTCATTAAAAACTTCCATTCTTAGGTATCAGAGTAATGCAAATTAAAATAATAAAATTAAAGACCACCCCTTCTCCTGCCACCCTGGAGCAAGCCTGGAGCAAGCAAGAGCAGAGGCAGGAACTGACAATCTTCAAACTTACTTATCATTTATTTTGTCATTAGTACTTTTTATGTGCTAATTAAGAAAACTGTCCCTGTCCCTAGGCCCTCAAAGTATGCTTTTATTAATTTCCCTTTGACATGAGATCTACAATCCACCTGGTATGCAGAAGGAATAAGGTTTCAACTGACTCCACATGGTTAAAAACAAAACAAAACCTTTCTGGAAAGATTTTTGGTATTATATATCAAGAGTCTTATTCTCATAAGCTTTGGCCTAGTGATTTCATTTTTAAAGTCTCTGACCTATGAAAATAATAAATGATTACAAAGACTTATATACAAAGATCATTACAACATTATGTTAGAAGAAAAACCAAGTCATTGTCCAACAGGGGAGAAGTTAATTATAATAGTTAAATATTGTTAGCCTTTAAAAATTATATTTTCAGCTGGGCGTGGTGGCTCATGCCTGTAATCTCAGTACTTTGGGAGGCCAAGGCGGGCAGATCACAAGGTCAGGAGACCGAGACCATTCTGGCTAACATGGTGAAACCCCGTCTCTACTAAAAACACACACACAAAAAATTAGCTGGGCATGGTGGCATGCACCTGTAGGCCTGGCATGCACCTGTAGGCCCAGCTACTCAGGAGGCTGAGGCAGGAGAATGGTGTGAACCCAGGAGGTGGAGCCTGCAGTGAGCCGAGATCATACCACTGCACTCCAGCCTGGGCAACAGAGTGAGACTCCGTTTCAAAAAATAAAAAATAATAAAAATAAAAATTATATTTTTAAAGAATCCTTAATATACTAAAATGTTTACATTGAATTATCAAGTTTTAAAAGTATATATACAAATAAATATATATTTTATATATATAAAATAGTATGAACAAATGGAATAATGTACAACTTGGAATAAAAAAAATTCTATTTCTGGGCCGGGCATGGTGGCTCATGCCTGTAATCCCAGCACTTTGGGAGGCCGAAGTGGGCAGATCACGAGGTCAGGAGATCGAGACCATCCTGGCTAACACGGTGAAACCCTGTCTCTATTAAAATTCAAAAAATTAGCTGAGCGTGGTAGCGGGCGCCTGTAGTTCAAGCTACTCGGGAGGCTGAGGCAGGAGAATGGTGTGAACCCAGGAGGCAGAGCTTGCAGCGAGCCGAGATTGTGCCACTGCACTCCAGCCTGGGCACCAGAGCCAGACTCCGTCTCAAAAAAAAAATTCTATTTCTGAATTTCCAAGTAGATCACATATATATACTAATCAGCCTCTATGGCTAAGAAGCTAACGTTAGACATATAACTTTGTTTCATATTACCTAGTGTTGGAGGATAAGATGTGACAGGTGGGTGGAGTCCAGTTCCTGATCCCTGCCCAGGATTTGCAGTGCTTCCCTGGGACACGTTGCTGTGGGGATCATTGGCAGTAGTTGCGTTGTTACCAGTGCAGGAAGTCCCGCCTCCAGTATCAGAATCTTCAATATTGCCACCACTGTTACATCCAGCTCCGCAACCTTTCCTAAGCCTAGGAACAAATACCGAAGTAGGAAGCATTATCCCAAGATCCCAAGGAACAAAAAAACTCATTACGTTTTCAAAGAATGGCTTAATTAAGAACTATACCCATCATATTCACTGCCTCAAATCTTTTATAAACTCTATTATCTGTCCTGCACCATAATAAAGAACCGTATATAACTCAGTTGTACCATTAAGATCATAGCTGGAAATGGAATTTTTATTTATTTATTTATTTATTTTGGGGGTGGGGGACGGAGTCTTGCTCTGTCACCAGGCTGGAGTGCAGTGGTGCAATCTTGGCTCACTGCAACCTCGACCTCCCGGTTCAAATGATTCTCCTGCCTCAGCCTCCCGAGTAGCTGGGACTAGAGGTGCCCGCTACCATGCCCAGCTAATTTTTGTATTTTTAATAGAGACGGTGTTTCATCATGTTAGCCAGGATGGTCTCGATCTCTTGACCTTGTGATCTGCCCGCCTCAGCCCCCCAGTGCTGGGATTACAGGCGTAAGCCACCGCGCCAGGCCTGGAAACAGAATTCTTACCAGTGCCAACGTCTGTTCAGTGACTCTGAAGTATGTAACCCCTGAAAACCTAATTCATTTATACTGTTAATATACTACACTTGAAGAGAGGTGCTGAAATCATTTTTTCCTATTTTTAAAAAATGGAGAGTGACTAAGCAAACAAGGACAATTGGGCACTCTATCTCTATGCCATTTGTCTTAGGGGGAAAGAACCTCTTTAAGGTAATTCCAGCATATTAGATCTTTTTTGGAAAGAAAATTTCTTTGAACACTCCCCTGGCTTATATTGTGCCTTCTGTTTGGGCAGAGATTGAACATTTGAGAGTTTGCTAATTTAATTGCCAGATTTGGTTTTCTTAAGCTATATTTAAGAATCTGAACAACACTTATGTTCTGCAATATTTCTTCATCATCCAAACTATGATGTTCCTACACCAGACATCATAATTTACTAGACAAAAGACAGAGAAAAAACATCATGTGAATATCTGAAAACACTGTAAATTTCAGATCTGAGTGAGAATGTATTGTTAAAAAGTCAGTAGTATCTCTGCATTGCCATCAAGTCTCAATGTGTTCAGAGTGCTCCCCCTAGTGTTGGAACAGAACGGTAAATCAGAAAAAGTAATCAACTTGCATGTTATGTTTTTCTCTTAATTTTCCGTTTGTATAGAAAAAATATCCAAATATTCTAATAGTGGTAATATAAAATAGAAAGTTAAAGAAAATTAAACAAATAATGGGTATTTTCCAAGATTCTACCAAGTAATAGAGCAATGATTCTTAAACCACAGTTATACATCATATTTATCTAATAAGATTTTGAAGGTAAGAATGCTCAGATTCTACTTCTTGAAGTTAAGAAATAATGGGTTCATATTGTACCATGGCATCTGTACTTTTTTCTACAAGCTTCCCAGGTGATGCACACTGCCTAGATTGACAGGGTCAGGAATACACCAGCACTGAATAATGCAACCCCTTGGCTCACCTGTGCCAGGTTGACACTATGAAGTTCCTGATATTTCCCAAGCTGATAGGACCCCCAAGAATGTCTTTAAGCTGTTCGTGGCTGTCAGAGTAAGAAGTTGTCAGGGGTGAGACAAAGATTGGGTAGCCAATAGGTTGATCACAGGATGAGTTTATCATGTTTCTCAGGGCTTGCTTTGCATTTTGGATGCTACCTCTCTCTGGGTTACGGTTACGTAGAAAAACAAGCTCCTGCTGTTGCCCTGCCCAAAGACCCCGGACACATTCCTTATTCACCTGAAAACCAGAACACAAGGGAATTAGGTTAAGGGGCCAAGAATAAAATTCACAGAAACAGAAGAGCAGAAATGGGAGGAATACAAAAGACATTATGATAACCAGTTGTGAAAAGCAGGGAACAAATATAAGTAGGTCACGTTTAAATAGGAGGTAATCAATTTCCCTTTGTCATTAGCAGATTGCTAAATAATAAGTATCTACAGAGCTCTTTCTTCATGCTCTGTCTTTAAAGTATTAAGTAAAATGAAGTCAATTTAGTTTTTTAAATTGGCAGAGCACTGATAAATAGGATAATAGGTATCTTTTATAGAAATGAGAGATAAATATTTAGAGTTGAAAGAATGTTTATGACATTTGTGGGCTGATTAATGTAAATTAAAAAAATAAATAACTATAAACTATCAAAATTTCAGAAATTAAGTGTCTTAAAGCCCTGAGATGTTTAAAAAAACAAACAAACAAGGAAAAGTTAGAAAGAACTATTTAACTTCTGATCTCTATTAAGTACACGGTATGCTATCATTTTGCAACCTAGGAATCATATTATATTAGCAATATGGTGCTGACTTTTTAAAAAGAAATGCTGCTCAAATTGCATATATAAAAGATACAAGACCTGCCATTTAATGGATAAAAGACTGTCAAAACTGAAATAACCAAAAATTTTAAGGCTTTATGGCACATGAGAAACTTTCAGAGGACAGAATAAAGTACTGAAAAAAATAAGTCAAATCAAGTGCTCATAAACAAGAAAGACTAATGTAATATGGTCATTACATTTTTTTTTCTGTGAAAAAACTTTAAATCACTTTTTAAAAGTTTACATAAAGGCTGGGCGCGGTGGCTCACACCTGTAATTGTACAGCTTTGGGAGGCTGAGTCAGGTGGATCACTGGAGCCCAGGAGTGTGAGACCAGCCAGGGCAACAAGGCAAAACCCCATCTCTACAAAAAACACAAAAATTAGCTGGACATGGTGGTGCATGCCTGTAGTCCCAGCTTCTCGATAGGCTGAGGTGGAGGATCACCTGAGCCGAGGGAGGTCAAGAGCCTGCAGTTAGTCATGATCATGCCACTGCATTCCAGCCTGGGCCACAAAGTGAGACTCTATCTTAAAAAAAATAAAAATAAAAAATAAAAGTTTAAATCAAGTTATTCAACTTTTAATTTTTGGACACAAATAAATACCTCAAACACTTACTTTAATGACCCTGAAGCTCAGGTAGCGTCTGTTGAGCATGATGATTTTATACTCATTGGTGCCATCATCCATGACATGCCGCAGAGCAAGCAAGGAGGGAGAGTTGGCAAGTACTGCACTCCGCCACGCAGGGTCCCCTTCATGGGCTATTACGAGGTTTTTCTCATGAGATACTATGGCTTCATACAGCACAGTAGGGTCATCATATTCATCTGGAGAAGTAAAATGATCCTAAATACAAAAATAATATATAAATTTTTAAAGGAAAATAAGAGAACTGATAACTTCTACAGTTACTAAGTGAAAGTTCTTAAAAACTAGTTTAATATGAATACTTCAACACATGTTAATATTAGAGATAAATTATAGATTCTCAATCATAACTGGGTTAGGAATTAGCTCATTACTGCTATAATATTTTGGTAAATTCCTCAATCCAACCCTCTCCTCTAAGTTCCAGATGAATAAATATCATTTCTGGTTTTTATGTGTTTTGTTTTTCTCTTTCAAGTTGGTTTTTCATATCTTTGCTCATGTTTTTTTTCTGTTGAAGGATTACGTCACTATTAGCCAAGGAAGGCTAAAACTATATAAAAGGTCTCTATATTGTGTTTCTTTTTAACTAGGTATTTTTCGTATAAACTCGTATCTCTAAAATGGGTTCTAATATACCACTTTATCCTGCCTCTCATCTAGTTAAGATACAGCTCCAATCTATGAGCTTTGAGCACAGATCTGCGGTCCTAGTCCTAGAGAAGTTGGTAAAGTTTTCTCCGAAAAGCCTCTTGGTCTTAATAACTACTCATTCATTTGATAGTTATTCAGTATTTACCATGTACAAGACTCTATGGCAGGCAGCATAGATGAAACAAAGAAGATACGAAATGTATCTCCCTATTATAAAACCCACACATTAACAGGGACAGGACATATACTGAAATAACCATAACATAAATCTGCAGTTTTGAAATGGTATATTAAAGAAATGTAAATATTATAGGCTGCTTTCATACTTATAGTTGGGAGGTTGACAAATTTCTGTATCTAGGTAAAGTAATCCATTTGCACTCAAGTCAACTGACCAGAATTTGTGCTATGTGAAAGGAGAAGAGGGAGAGTAAGAGATCTATCTTAAGGATAGAGCCTGTTAGCTGGGGGGTTGAGATATGTGAGATAATACTGTACACATAAATAATGCTTCACAATATAAAATGTTCTACACTATTTCACTGGAATCTTACCACAATCTTGTCAAGTAGGTTGGGTTGATAATACCTGCATTTTTGATGTTTAAAAATTGAAGCTTAAAGATGCTTAATTGCTTCCTAAGTTTAGGAAGTTAATAAATGCCAGGCAGAAGATTTTGGACCTTGAAGACTGGTATTCTGGAATAACTCAGTCAGACAAAATAAAGAAAAAAGAATAAAAGAAATGAACAGAGTCTTTGAGGAATATGGGATTATGAAAAGCAACCAAACTTACCAATTAATGACATTCCTGAGAGAGGAGGTGGAAAAGTAAACAACCTGAAAAACATGTTTGAGGGAATAACTCAAGAGCATTTCCCTAATCTTGCTAGAAAGGTAGACATCCAGGTACAAGAAATCTGAGAACAGCTGTGAGATACTATACAAAATGAACATAACGAGGCATACAATCACCAGGGTGTCCAAGGTCAATACTAAAGAAAAACTCTTAAAGATCAGATCACATACAAAGGAAATGCCATCAGGTTAATAGTAAACTTCTCAGAAGAAACTTTATAAGCCAGAAGAGATTGGGGCCTGTTTTCAGCATTCTTAAAGAAATTCCAACCAAGAATTTCACATCCTGCCAAACTAAGCTTCATAACTGAAGGAGAAACAAAATCTTTTCCAGACAAACAAGTGCTAAGGAAATTTGTTACCACTTGACCAGCCTTACGAGAGATCCTTAAGGGAGCTCCAAACATGGAAACAAATAATACCTGCTACCACAAAAACACACTTAAGAACACAGCCCACAGACCCTATAAAGCAACCACACAGTAGAACTATGAAGTAACCAGCTAACAACTTCATGATAGGACCAAAACCTCACATATCAATATTAACCTTGAATATAACACCCTACTTAAAAGACACAGAGTTGCAAGGTGGATTTAAAAAAAAAAAGATTCATTTGTCTGGTATCTTCAAGAGACCCATCTCACATGCAATGACACTCATAGGTGCAAAGTAAAGGGGTGGAGAAAGATTTATCATGCAAACAAACAAAACAAAAGAGCAGGGGTCACTATTCCTACATCAGATAAAATAGATTTTAACAACAGTAAAAATGGGCACAAAAGGTCATTACATAATGACAGAGGGTTCAATTTAACAAGAAGATATAACTATCTTACATATATACGCACCCAACATTGGAGCAACCAGATTCATAAAACAAGGTTTTCTCGGCCTACAAAAAGACTTAGCCACAATAGTAATAGTAGGGGACTTCAATACCCCACTGACAGTGTTAGATCATTAAGGCAAAAAACTAACAAAGAAATTCTAGACTTAAATTTGACACTTGGCAGCCAACTGAATCTAATAGAAATCTACAGAATACTCCACCCATCAATCACAGACTACACATTATTTTTATCTGCATATAGAACATACCCTATGACTGACCACATGCCTGGCCATAAAGCAAGTTTCAATAAATTTAAAAAATCAAAATAAAAGTAACCATACTCTTGGACCACAGTGGAATAAAAACAGAAATCAATACCAAGAAGATCTCTCAAAACCACACAATTACATGGGAATTAAACAACTTTCTTGTGAATGACTTTTGCGTAAAAAAATGAAGTTAAAGCAGAAATAAAAAAAATTCTTTGAAATAAATGAAAACAGAGATACAACATGCCAAAATCTCCAGGATGCAGCATCTATGACAAACCTACAGCCATCATACTGAATGGGCAAAAGGTGGAAGCATCTCCCTTGAGAACCAGAACAAAACAAGGATGTCCACTCTCACCACTCCTATTCAACACAGTACCAGAAGTCCTACCCATAGCAATCAGACAGGGGGCAAAAAAAAAGGCAAGCTAATCGGAAAATAAGTCAAAGTATCTTTCTTTGCTGCTGATATGATTCTATACCTAGAGAAGCGAGAAGACTCTGCCAAAAGGCTCCTGGAACTGATAAATGACTTCAATCAAGTTTCAGCATACAAAATCAGTGTACTAAAATCAGCAGCATTTCTATTAATCAATAATATTCAAGCCGAGAACCTGGAACTGTTGACTTCAATCAAGTTTCAGCATACAAAATCAGTGTACTAAAATCAGTAGCATTTCTATTAATCAATAATATTCAAGCTGAGAAGCAAATCAATAATGCAATCCCATCTACAATGCACTCACACACACACACACACACACACACACACACACACACACAACACGAATACATCTAACCAAGGAGGTGAAAGATCTCTACAAAGAGAACTACAAAACACTGCTGAAGGAAATCAGACGTGACACAAATGGAAAAACATTCCATGCTTATGGACTGGATGAATCAATACTGTTAAAATGGCCATACTGCCCAAGGCAATCTACAGCTTTAATGCCACTCCTATCAAGCTACCAATGTAATCTTTCACAGAATTAGAAAAAGCTTCTAAAATTATATAGAACCAAAAAAGGAGCCTGAACAGCCAAAACAATTATAAGTAAAAAGAACAAAGCCAGAGGTATCACATTATCTGACTTCAAATTTTAAGGCTACAGTGACGAAAATAGCACGGTACTGGTAAGAGACAGACACACAGACCAATGGAACAGAATGAAGAACCCAGAAATAAAGCTGTACACCCACAGCCATCTGAGCTTCAACAAAGTTTTGAAAAAATACGCAATGGAGAAAGGACTCCCTATTCAATAAATGGTGCTAGGGTAGCTGGCTAGCCACACGCAGAACAATGAAACCAGACTCCTACCTTTTACCATATACAAATATTAACACAAGATGGAATGGATTAAAGATTTAAATGTAAGACCTTAAAATATAAGAATCCTAGAAGACAATCTAGAAAACACCATGCTGGACATCAGCTTTGGGAAATAATTTATGACTAAGTCCTAAAAGCAATTGCAACGAAACCAAAAACTGACAAGTGAGACTTAATTAAACTGAAGAGCTTCTGCACAGGAAAAGAAGCTGTCAACAGAGTAAACTGACAACCTACAGGATGGGAGAAACTATTCACAAACTATGCATCCAACAAAGGTCTAATACCCAGAATCTATAAGGAACTTAATTCAATAAGCAAAAAACAACCCCATTAAAAAGTGGGCAAAAGACAAGAACAGATACTTCTCAAAATAAGACATACAAGCAGCAAACAAATGTGAAAAAAATGCTCAACAACATGAATCATCAAAGAAATGCAAATCAAAACCACCATCTCACACCAGTCAGAAAGACTATTATTAAAAAGTCAAAAAACAAGAGAGGCTGGCAAAGCTGAGGAGAAAAGGGAATGCTTATACACTGTTGAAATGCAAGTTAGTTCAGTCACTGTGGAACGCAGTTGGAGACTTCTCAAAGAAACATAACTACCATTTGACCCAGCAATCCCATTACTGGGTATAAATCCAAAAGAAAATAAATTGTTCTACCAAAAATACACATATACTCTTATGTTCATTGCAACACTATCCACAATAGCAAAGATGCAGAATCAACCTAGGTCCTCATCAATGGTAAATCTGATAAAGGAAATAAAGACTACTATGCAGCCATAAAAAAGAATTAAGTCACTTCCCTTTGCAGCAATATGGATGTGGATGCAGGCCATTATCCTAAGCAAATTAGGGTAATTCTTAGAAGGTACCTCTCTTCTAGGAATTGCCTTCAGCTAATGGAGCTACCTGGGTAGGAAACGCCGGTGTTGGGGGTGGGGAGGGGTACATCCTTCTCTGTATGGGATGAGAAGTAAGGAAGTACACAGCATAACTTTTGGAGATACTGCTAACTCCAGAGTTGCTTCTAGAATCCAGCTAAGGCTAGAATTCAGCTAAAACACATTTTGCTGAGCTGCTTCCCTTTTTCCATCCCACTTCTAACACTTCTTTACAAACATTTCTTGAGTGCACCCCTCAATTAATCTCTTGCACAAGAATCTTGGACTCTAACCTGTTTTTAGACCACTTGATCTAAGATAGCATTCATAATATACTGATAAGCAGTTCTTAACTTCTGTATATCATACACCAACTCTCCTAATTTTTATTTTAAATACTGAGTTCATATTTTCCTATACAAGCAGACAGTCAGATGTCATCTGATATACTATCTTTTAGCAAATAGTTCTACTAGGTAAGGAATGCCATCTTTGTAGAGTAGTATTTTTACAATTACTTGAATGAAAAATAAAAGTCCAGACATAAGCAATAACATTTTTTTCTACTTTTTTTTTTTGGAGACAGGATCTCACTTTGTCACCTAGGCTGGAGTGCAGCGGCGTGATCATACCTCACTGCAACCTTGACCTCCTTTGCTCAAGCAATCCTCTCACCTTAACCTCCTAAGTACAGGCACACGCCCCCATGCCCAGCTCATTTTTTTTTTCTTTTGAGACGGAGTCTAGCTCTGTCTCCAGGCTGGAGTTCAGTGGCACAATCTCAACTCACTGCAGCCTCCTAGGTTCAAGTGATTCTCCTGCCTCAGTCTCCCAAGTAGCTGGGATTACAGGCACACACCGCCACACCCAGCTAATTATTGTATTTTTAGTAGAGATGGGGTTTCACCTTGTTAGCTGGGATGGTCTCGATCTCCTGACCTCGTGATCCACCCACCTTGGCCTCCCAAAGTGTTGGGATTATAGGCATGAGCCACTGTACCCAGCCCAGCTAATTTTTTAAAAAATTTTTTGTAGAGACAGGGTCTTCCTATGTTGCCCAGGGTGATCTCAAACATCTGAGCTCAAGCGATCCTCCTCCTGCCTCAGCCTCCCAAGGTGCTGGGATTACAGGCATAAGCTACTATGCCTGGCCAATAATCACGTTCTTAAGAAAATGAACAAAATGCTGGAAATTATCAGGCATGCCCAAAGTGGAAAATGTTTCATCTTGTTTAAATATCTCTTCACTGGCTTTAAAATGCTTGAATAAATATGTAAAGTTCTACGTACACTGAAAACTGTGAGGTGCCTCTGTATGTGGTGATTTGGAAAGATGTCTATGTCATATTAAATGAAAAAAATAGCATGTTACAATTAATTTGCATAGCAAAATTACATTTTTAAAAAGGAGCATATCACACACATAGATGAAAATGTATGTGCTTAGAAGAAATCAGAAAAGATACATCAAATTACTGGCAGTGATTGCTTCTTGGGGATACTGTACAATAATATGGAGTGATGGAAAGATGTTTATTATTGAGGAATGTTTACTTTTTAAGAATATTCAAGAGACGTTATCAGTTTTACTGGTAAAAGTTTTCAGAAGAATTTTAGAAATATACTTGAGATGTTATAAGCAGATGCACAGGATACACTTTTTTAGAGCAATGAAATTCATTCATTAAACATCTACAGTCCACTGTCCCAAGCAAGGAGAACATAAAGATTAATAAGAAATTATTCCTGTCCTCGAGGATATCACAGACCGTAACATTTTTAGCACATAGCATATGTAAACTCATTTGGATTTTGATTGGTTTATTTTAGTTCTAACAACTATGTAATCCTCAAAGAGTGCTAATAAAGGAAAATAAATAAGGAGGAAATATATTTTACAAAAGCAATTAGAGGACAAGAAAGAGAACAGATGAAAAAAGGAATTTGCTTAATCTGAGTTTTGGTTAATCTTCTTCTGCAAAACTGGGATTAAAATAACTTTCTGGGTTGTGGTGATTTAATGCATATGAAAGTACTGTGTACATGTAGGACACTATACAATAGTAAATACTGTACAGATCATAACAGTTTCTTCTTGGGGTTTTTTTTTAGAGACTAGGCGTTGCTCTGTCGCTCAGGCTGGAGTGCAGTGATGCAATCATAGCTCACTGTAACCTCAAACTCTTGGACTCAAGTGATCTCCCATCTCAGCCTCCCAAGTAGCTGGGACTAAAGGCATGCGATACCTTGCCTGGCTAATATTTCTGTTTCTTTTTTGCAGAGACGCAGTCCCGCTATGTTGACCAGGCTGGTCTCAAACTCCTGGACTCTAGAGATCCTCCCAACGGTGCTGGGATTATAGGCGTCAGGCACCACGTCCGGCATACCATAACAGTTTTAGTTACCAAAAAGTAAGCACATGTAATACATAAGGTTGGAGAGGGTGGGGAAAGAACTATAAAGAAAAAAGTCCAAAAACACCTATGAAGTACTAAAAGTACATCATCAAAGACTATGTCTGAAAGGCAAAGGTTAACAGAAATTTTGTATTTTCAGCTCTCTGGAAACAGAATCTTCTTAAAAGTCAAATTGAAATACAATTTACAACAAAATGCACCCATTTTAAGTGTACAGTTAGACGCATCTTGACAAATGTGCATACCCAGGTAACCACTGCTGCAATCCAGATATAGAGCATTTCCATCACCTCAAAGAGTTCCTTCCTGCCTCTGGCATTCACTCTCTAAACTCCAAGTAACCACTGATCTGCTGTTTGTTATTAGTTTCTTTTTATTGCTGAGTAATATTCTTTTGTGCGGATATACCATAATTTGTATGCCTGTCTGCTGATGGACATTTGAGTACTTTCCAGTTGGAGGTTATTACGAATAAAAACACTATAAACATTTGTGTTTTAAGTCTTTGTGTAGACATATACAGTTGACCCTGGAACAACGCAGGGGTTGGGGTGCCTATCCCTATGCACTCTAAAATCCATGTATAACCTTTGACTCTCCAAAAAATGTTAACTACAAATACCTCACTGTTGACTGGAAGCCTTACCAATAACATAGTCAATTAACACATAGTTTGCATTTTACACATATTATATACTGTATTCTTACAATAATGTAAGCTAGAGAAAAGAAAATGTTATTAAGAAAATCATAAGGAAGAGAAAATATATTTACTGCTCATTAAGTAGAAGTGGATCATCATAAAGGTCTTCATCTTTGTCATCTCACATTTGGAATAGGCTGAGAAGGAGGAAGAGGAGGGGTTGGTCTTGCAGTCTCAAGGTGGCAAAGGTGGAGGAGGTGGAAGGAGAGGGAAGAGAAGCAGGTACCCTTGGTGTAACTTTACCAAAAACCATTATACATTTCTGACATTTTTCCTTTTTCATTTCTTTAAAAATGTTTCTATATAGTACCAATTCTTATTCTACCTTTTGCTTTAGTTTTAGTGTCCACATCACAGAAGGGTCCATGCTGTAAAATAAGTCAAAAATCAGTCTTGAATAATCCGAATCACTCTGCCAGACTATGTAAAGTCAACTTGTTTTCTGGCACTGCTTCCTTGTCGTCCTCATCATCTGGTGCTGGCTTGGAAGCATTCATCTCCATAAAGTCATCTTCTGTTAATACTTCTAGTGTGGTGCTTAATACCTCTTGAATCCCTCCAAGAGCCACACCTTGTAATCCTTCATCCTCTACCTTTTTTTTTGCCATATCAACAATCTCTTTCATGATTTCCTTGATTGGCTCTGTCATAAATCCTGTGAAGTCATGTACAACATCTGGGCACAGTTTTCTCCAGCAGAAATGTATTATTTTGTGTTTGATAGCTTCCATGGCTTTTTCGATAACAGCAATGGCATCTCAATGGTGTAATCTTTCTAGACTTTCATGATGTTTTATCAGGGTTCTCTTCCATAGCACTGACAATCCTTTCCATTGAGTACCATGTGTAATGAGCCTTAAAGGTCTTTATTATAACCTGATCTGGAGGCTGAATTAGAGAAGTTGTTTGGAGGCAAGCAGACCACCTCCGCACCTTCGGTGTTGAACTCATGGGGTTCTGGGTGGCCACAGGCACTGTCCAATATCAAAAGAACTTTAAAAGAAGGTCCTTTACTGGCAAGGTACTTCCTGACTTCAGGGACAAAGCATTGGTGGAACCAAACCAGGAAGAGTTCTCTTTGTCTAGGCCTTCTTGTTGTACAATCAAAATAGCAGTTGGTGCTTATCTTTTCCCTTCAAGGCTTAGGGGTCTGCGGCTTTATAGGTAAAGACAGTCCTGATCATAAACCCCTCTCTGCATTTGCACAAAACAGTAAACTTAGCTTACCCATTCCTGCCTTAAATTTTGGTGCTTGGTGCTCTTCCTTACTAAAAAGTGTCCTTTGTGGCTTCCCCACCCCCAAACCCCACTGCAGAATAGGGTACTTTCACCTGCATTAAAGATCTGTTCAGGCAGATATCCTTTCCCCTCAATGATTTTCTTAATGGCATCTGGAACTCATCTGCTGCCTCTTGGTTGGCAGAAGCTGCTTCTCCTGTTATCTTGACATTTTTAAAGCCAAAGCTCTTTCTAAAATTATCAAGCCATCCTTTGCTGGCATTAAATTTTCCAGCTTTAAATCCTTCACCTTCCCTATGCCTTAAGTTGCCATATAATGACTTCACTTTTTCTTGAACCATATTAGTGTTTTATAGGTATGCCTTTCTTATAGAAATCCTGCATCCAACATAAAAGCTCTATTTTCAACATGAGACGAAAATGTATTTTGTAAAATGTGCAAGGTTTTCCACCTGCTGGTGTAGTAACAGTGGAAGCTTCACAAATTTTTTTTTTTTCCACACTGGTCCTTAAGATGGATTCACTTATCTTGGAATGGTGGGCAACCACAGTTGCAGACCTCAATCTATGGCACATATCAAGCAACTCAACCTTTCCTTTTAATATTGTGACTTTTCTGTTTCATGGGGGCCCTTTCAGCATCACTAGTGTATGGATCCCATGGTGTTATTTAAGGTTATGGTACTGCACTAAACACAATGAGAAATACAGGAGAACTGCAAGTGAGCTCTTTTTATTGAAATACACAATTTACTGGAAAGTCGAACTGCTCACACAGAGATGATCAGTGCCACACGGCGTTTTAAGCACATTCCCAACATTTGAGCTCACAGAAAAAGCAACAGAAGGTGACTATGACATTACTGTAGTGGTATAATATTAATATGTACCACAGTTAACTTTATGTAGTTATGATTTAATACTGCATCTTTGTTTGTTTACATTTCTTTCAACTGCAGATGGTGCCACGTATAGTCTATAAGTGTTTTTGTAAGTTTTGATAAATTTTAACTTTTTATAATAGATTTCTGTGTGTTTTATGGTAGCAAATAATAAAATAAACTAGTATCTATGTGTATTTTATGCATTCATGACATACCTAAGTTTGTCTTATTTTACTGATAATTCTAGGCTTTGTAGTTCATCTTTTTCAAAGTGTTGTAAATTTCCAAAAAAGTTTCCAGTACATTTACTGAAAAAAAATCTGTGTATAAATGTAGCTATGCAGTTCAAACCAGTGTTGTTCAAGAATCAATTGTACTTTAATTCTCTTGTGTAAACATCTAGAAGTAGAATTGTTGGGTTGTAAGGTAGATGCATATATCCTTTCTTTTAGTATATGAGCCTATTGTTCACTTTTATGGATTTTCATGAGCACATGAACTTTGGCAATGACCAGTACTGATTTACACATCTAGATTTTCCTGCCTGAGAGATCCTCATAGACAACCTAATGTCTTGCTCAAAGTGATGATCAATAAATGGCTGTTGTTTGTGACTTTATAGGTCAATCTCCACCCTCCCAGAAGGTATATCAGAATTAAGGAACTTCTTCAGGTTGCATTACATTCTCCACCTCCTCTCCTCCCCTCATCCCTCCATGTTCCTGGGTTCCAATTCTACATTCTCACCTCCCTGTTTATAAATGTTGTCAGTCCTGGGGCATCACCCTCAAACAGTATTCCATTATTTCAAAGAGATTTTCAAATAATGTGTTCCTTATTAGTAATGTTCCTAAAGAATGTGAAGTTTTTAATTTAATTCCCACACTTTATATTATACTATAATGACTTGAAAAGTAAGTTACATTTTATTTGGGGGCAAAATATTCAATTATATTTGAGCACTGCAGATACACTTTAATGAGTCTTATCACGAAGTCTCTATCATCAGATCTGATAACTACCATCCAGTGGAATGGAGGAACAAGTGCCAGTACTTAATTTCACAATATATTCTTGCAATCATCTAGGGCTTTAGAAATGCATTGTAGGGCCTCACTTTAATGTCATTACCCTATTAAGATATTTAGCTAAGCCTAAGTCTGTCCTAACCACCTATTATTCTATAAAACACATGGAATGAAATTCATCCTTCAGTAACAGCAGTACTTGTAACACTCCTGAAGTTTACTACACTACATTTAGAGTTGGCTAATATTCATACAGGGAATAGGCAGGAATTACAATGATATGAAGTCAAAATAAGTATTATGGAGACCAAGGACCTTTACTTATTTCATGCCTATATCTGTCACTCTCTAATGTTAATATTCAAATTTACTATTAGAAACATAGGTTCAGGTTTTAAAGATTTAATATATCTTGTCATGAAATCACATTTTTCTTTTATTCAGATCAGAATATTTCTCAAAAGGTTCCTAAGACACATAATTTGGAAGCTGATATGCTTTGGTTGTGTCCTCACCCAAATCTCATCTTGAATTGTAGTTCCCATAATCCCCACATGTCCTGGAAGGGAACCAGTGGGAGGTAATTGAATCACGGGAGCAGTTACCCCATGCTGCTGCTCTCGTGATAATGAGTGAGTTCTCATGAGATCTGATGGTTTTATAAGGGGTTTTTTTCCTCCTTTTGCTTGGCACTTCTCCTTGTTGCCACCATATGAAGAAGGATGTGTTTGCCTCCCCTTCCGCCATGACTGTAAGTTTCATGAGACCTCCCCACCCCTGTGGAACTGTGAGTCAATTAAACCTCTTTCCTTTATAAATTATCCAGTTTCGGGTATTCCTTACAGCGGCGTGAGAATGGACTAATACTGAAATCATGTGAAGAAGGATCAGTAAACACCAGTAATGAATTAGAAAAATCTCATCTTACCTGATGGAGTTTAATGGACATACGGATCCCAGGGACTACTACTTTTCTTAGCAATTCCATGTCAGCAAAGATCCATTCATCTCGAATTGAAGAAATACGGAAATCTCCTTTAAATAGGGCATGCAATCCATAGAGGAATGACTCTAAATTACTGTTAAGATTGGAGATAAAAGTTCACATGTTTTGACAAAGGTCTTCCATGACATTGATTCTTACATCTGCGTGTGCATCAGAATCACCTGGGAGTGTTTTGAAAATACAGATTCCAGGAACTAATGTCAGAACCCTGAACCAGAATCACAAGAGATAGGGCCTGTCCGACCTGGGACCCTTATTTATGAACCACTGTAATAGTGAATCCACGAAAATAAACAACAGGCAAAGAGCCTACAGATTTGGTTAAAGTTAAAATAAATTAAGAAAAGCTTAATGGAAAACATGTAGTTATCACAGAAAAAATTCAAAATATGTGAAATTCTGATTCATTTGGATGTATATGTTAGGAAATTCAGTTTAGATTTAGAGTCTCCAAATCTACTACTATATTAGAAGTATAAATACCCTGGACAAAGACTGCAAGGAAATACGGAAAAATAGAAATGAATGAATTTGTTAGAAAAATAGATGTAAACAGGAGGAGGCCAATCAAAATTCATGGGTGGTTATATTTTAAAATTTCTTTAATTCATTATATTCTCATTATCAGTGGCTACCCACACGTGTGAATTTTAAAAACCAGTTCTGTTAACCAGTTAGGACAGCTCAACTATGTTCAAGAAGATGATGTATAGAAATATAAAATCTAAAAAGACTTTACAATAAATTAGCATAGAATACAGGCTTCCACGAAAAATGATTTCAGATTTAGGTAATACAGCTTCCCATACTCTCTTCCTCAGAACAGAAATGTCTTCTTTACCTGGACATATGATGGGATGCAGTTCCCAAAGCTCTCCGTCCCAGTACACAGAGTCCATAACAGAGAGTCACCAGGGATGAATCTTTGTCCACATCCAGTGGCTTTAAAAAACAAAAAAACATTTGTTATCAGAAAGGCACATAAGTATTTAACAAATCATAAATCTAATTAATCTAGAGAAATGACAAAGAATTTTAAAAGTACATAATTTCTATCTCCTCAAAATAAACTTAATAAAACTGTATGAAATGAAGCATGAATGTGTATGGGGAGTTTCTTTGGAATCCTTAAATAAAATATAAAATTTCATAATAATGGAACATAATTAAAACAAAAAAAACTGACTCTATTATAAAATGTTAGGATTTTAGCTAAAGATTTCAAAGTACTTACTGGGATTACTGATATTACCCTCTCCTGAAAATACAATATTTCTATTTATTAGTTACTTATTTCTTTTCTTTTCTTTTCTTAACTACTTATTTTTTACCATAACTTGACAAGCAGGCAATTAGTGGCAGACGAGTTAGCCTATTAGTGACTATAAACATAGTAAAGAAAATCAAATTGATATTCACAAATATTGTTTCTCCTCAACCTTTTTATTTTTTAACAATTACATACTTTACAGTTGAAAGAAGCTGGTAACTGTCCTGTTTCTTCCTCTAAGAAAGTCGAAATAATAATCACTGATTACCTTACATAATACTAAAGAAAATCTTGGTAGCATCTCAGTTACCAAAAAACAATCCAGGGCAGTGCTTCTCAAAGTATAGTCCCAAGACCAACAGTATCAACATCACCCGGAAACTTGTTAGAAATGCAAATCTCTGGCCACTCCACATCTCTGATATCAAATTCTAGAGATGGAGTCTAGCAGTCACTCTCCAGGTGATTCTAATCCATGCTAAAGGTGAAGAATCAATGATACAGGCTAATAATTAGCTTAATTATTCTAACTTTGCCAATGGCATTTATTTTTGGCTTTATAAACCATTAACTTATAAACACAATAGGGGAACAGTCTAAGATATTAACTTACTATTGATAGGTTAATTATCATGAACTTGATAATTTAGTTAATGGCGACTGTGTTAGAGATGTCCTAGTTGCTTGCCAATTAGATTGTTTCTAAAGACATATTATCTCTTACAGCACATACTCTAGTTTCATCAAGTAGGCATTTTGAAAAAAATTTTGGGTCCAGGTTACAAAACAGCAAATAAAGAGTATGAGAGCACTAGTTTAAAGAAATACAAAAGAAAAATATAAGAGAGTGGGTGTAGACTTGAAGTCGTATAAAAAAAAAATACTAAAGGTAGTTACAATGGGTGATAAAATGACAGGTGATCTTCACTCTTTTTTTCTTCTTCTCTACCTCCCTTTCCCTGTCAACTTTCCAGATTAAAAATGTATTGTTTCTGTGATGAGAAAATTTTTTTTTTAATTCAGTTCAGATTTACCTCAGCCAAGATGATTCAATAGAGACCATATCTACCCTCCTACCTGAAACAGCCAAAGAACTGGGCAGAATACATGACACAGCAGTTTTCAGACACTGGACACTGGTTCCTGAGAGACAGGAAACAAATGAGGCAGCCCTACAACTGACTGAGCTTATTACCTAGAGAGTTTCCAGACCACAAGAAAGGGGAGCACAAATTGAGCCGGAGGCCTCTGAGTCAGCTGGAGCTCACAGGGCAGAGTGCTAGAGAGACAGCTACTGAGAGAGGAAGGTGAGGGAACTCAGAGATCTGCAGCAGAGTGCTGATCAGCACACGCACAGAGGACCCTAGGCTGAGAAAAGAATCATCCCAACAGAATAGAAAGGAATAGCAGAAAACCTTGGGACTGGCTAGAACACTCAGGATGGCATTGTCTTGGTCATGGGGAAGAATTAGCCCCAGACTAACAGCTGCTCTGATCCCTCCAAAGCAAGCCCTGAAAGGATCAAACTGTCCCCAAAGAATTTAACTGTGTCACAAAATGAAGTTCAAGAATTATTTACAGGAATACAGAAATATCCAGCACCCTTGAGGGTAAAATTCAAAAGAATGACATCTAATAAAAAATTGAAAGGCATGTAAGTAGCAGGAAAATAGGATCCATAATAAGAATAACAATCAATTAACCACTCAATCAAAACTGACCCACAACTGACACAGATGTTAGGCTTAACCCACAAGGATATTAAAGCAACTATTTTAACTATATTCCATAAACTTAAGAAGGCAGAGGAATGACTGAGCATGTTGAATGAGACATAGAAGATTTGTAGAAAGGACCCAAATCAAAATTCTAGAGATACAAAATGAAGCAATGTCTAAGATAAAAAATATACTGAATGGGATTATTGGTATATTAATTCAGAAGAAAAGATAAATGATCTCAAAAAGTTAGCAATAGAAACTATGCAAAATGAAATACAGAGAGAAAAAAGACTGAAAATAAATGGGGCATCAGGGAGCTGTACGACAATCAAGCAGCCTAATATAAACATAATTGGAGTTCCTGCAAAAGGGGGAGAAGAAAACAGAAAAAACTATTTTTAATAATAGTGGAGGGAGAGTATTGGAGTAATCCAGAATAACTACTCTGATCCTTGTTGATAAGGAAAATAGAGAACCAGGCACCCGTGTGGCTCCTAAGGATGGGCTGAAGCTGGGGTCTGGGCCTTGTGACTGAGAAGACTGTTAAAGCTAAAACCACCTCTATTCCTGCCTTGATGACACCTATCCAGAAGTAGAAAAATGCTCCCCTTTTAATCCTATAGATTTTGAGAATTTTGACCTGCCTGAGAAGCACCGGAATGCACACCTCCCCTTGAATGGTGTGCCTCTCGTGGTTCTGGATGGGAGAGAGAACTGGAAAAGCTGTTACAGCTGGGGTCCCCCCTCACCAGTGAAGATGCCCTCTCCACCGTAGGAATCCAATTTGTTGCCGTCTCCTTTGATCATTCTGTTGATCCTGAATGTTTGCTTATGACACAGATATTTATATTTCTTAGTCCTTTATAGTTTGTGTGTGTTTTTATTAATAAAGCATTTAATAGATTTTTTAAAAAATCATGAAAAGTCTCCAAATCCGAAAAAAATTATGTACCTACAGATTCAAGAATCTCAATGAACTTCAATAACCACAAACAGGTGGCTGGCAAGATGGCCAAAGAGGTGGCTGGCAAGATGGCCAAACAGGAACAGCTCCAGTCTGCAGCTCCCAGGAAGATCAAGGCAGAAAGGAAGTGATTTTTGCATTTCCAACTGAGGTACCTGGCTCATCTCATTGGGACTGGTTAGACAGTGGGTACAGCCCACTGAGGACAAGCAGAAGCAGGGTGGGGAGCTGCCTCACCTGGGAAGCACAAGAGGTTGGGAACTCGTTCCCCTAGCCAAGGGAAGCCATGACGGACCGTGCTGTGAGGAATGGTGCATTCCAGCCCAGATACTATGCTTTCCCCATGGTCTTCACAAGCCAAAGACCAAGAGATTCCTTTACGTGCCTATGCCACCAGGGCCCTGGGTTTCAAGCACAAAACTGGGTGGCCATTTGGGCAGACACCAAGCTAGCTGCAGGAGTTTTTTTTCATACCCCAGTGGCACCTGGAACGCCAGCGAGACAGAACTATTCACTCCCCTGGAAAGGAGGCTGAAGTCAGGGAGCTAAGTGGTCTAGCTCAGTGGATCCCACCCCTACAGAGCCCAGCAAGCTGAGATCTACTGGCTTGAAATTCTCACTGCCAGCACTGCAGTCTGAAGTTGACCTGGGATGCTCAAGTTTGGTGGAGGGAGGGGCATCTGCCATTACTGAGGCTTCAGTAGGCAGTTTTCCCCTCACAGTGTAAGCAAAGCCGCCAGGAAGTTTGAACTGGGCAGAGCCAACCACAGCTTAGCAAAGCCCACTGTAGCCAGACTGCCCTTCTAGACTCCTTCTCTCTGGACAGGGCATCTCTGAAAGGCAGCAGACCCAGTCAAGGGTTTATAGATAAAACTCCCATCTCCCTGGGACAGAGCACCTGCACCTGGGGGAAGGGGTGGCTGTGGGCGCAGCTTCAGCAGACTTAAACATTCTGCCTGCCGGCCCTGAAGAGAGCAGCGGATCTCCCAGCACAGCATTCGAGCTCTGCTAAGTGGCAGACTGTCTCCTCAAGTGGGTCCCTGATCCCTGTGCATCCTGATTGGGAGATACCTCCTGGCTGGGGTCAACAGACACCTCATACGGGAGAGCTCTGGCTGGCACCTGGCAGGTGCCCCTCTGGGACGAAGCTTCCAGAGGAAGGAACAGGTAGCAATTTTTGCTGTTCTGCAGCCTCCACTGGTGATACCCAGGCAAACAAGGTCTCAAGTGGACCTCCAGCAAACTCCAGCAGACCTACAGCAGAAGGGCCTGTTAGATGGAAAACTAACAGACAGAAAGGAATAGCATCAACATCAACTGAAAGGATGTCCACACAGAAACCCCATCCGAAGGTCACCAGCATCAAAGACCAAAGGTAGATAAATCCACGAAGATGAGGAAAAACCAGTGCAAAAAGGCTGAAAATTCCAAAACCCAGAAGGCCTTTTCTCCTCCAAAGGAACACAACTCCTCACCAGCAAGGGAACAAAATTGGATGGAGAATGAGTTTGACAAACTGACAGAAGTAGGCTTCAGAACGTGGGTAATAACAAACTCCTCCAAGCTAAAGGAGCATGTTCTAACACAATGCAAGGAAGCTAAGAACCTTGAAAAAAGGTTAGAGGAATTGCTAACTAGAATAACCAGTTTAGAGATGAACATAAATGACCTGATGGAGCTGAAAAACAGCACAAGAACTTCGTGAAGCATACAAAAGTATCAATAGCTGAATCGATCAAGCCGAAGAAAGGATATCAGAGATTGAAGATCAACTTAATGAAATAAAGCATGAAGACAAGATGAGAGAAAAAACAATGAAAAGGAATGAACAAAGTCTCCAAGAAATATGGGACTATGTGAAAAGACCACACCTACATTTCATAGGTGTATCTGAAAGTGATAAGGAGAATGGAACCAACTTGGAAACATTCTTCAGGTTTATTATCTAGAAGAACTTTCCCAGTCTAGCAAGACAGGCCAACATTCAAATTCAGGAAATACAGAGAACACCGAAAAGATACTCCTCGAGAAGAGCAACCCCAGGACACATAATCGTCAGATTCACCAAGGTTGAAATGAAGGAAAAAATGTTAAGGGCAACCTGAGAGAAAGGTCAGATTACCCACAAAGGGAAGTTCACCAGACTAATAGCGGATCTCTCTGCAGAAATCCCACAAGCCAGAAGAAAGTGGGGGCCAATATTCAACATTCTTAAAGAAAAGAATTTTCAACCCAGAATTGCATATCCAGCCAAACTAAGCTTCATAAGTTAAGGAGTAATAAAATCCTTTACAGACAAGCAAATGCTGAGAGATTTTTGTCACCACCAGGCCTGCCTTACAAGAGCTACTGAAGGAAGCACTACATATGGAAAGGAAAAACCAGTACCAGCCACTGCAAAAACATACCAAATTGTAAAGACCATCGACACCATGAAGAAACTGCATCAATTAACGGACAAAATAACCAGCTAGCATCATAATGATAGGATCAAATTCACACATAACAATATTAACCTTAAATGTAAATGGGCTACATGCCCCAATTAAAAGACACACACTGGCCAACTGGATAAAGAGTCAAGACTCATCGGTGTGCTGTATTCAGGAGACTCACCTCATGTGCAAAGACACACACAGGCTCAAAATAAAGGGATGGAGGAATATTTACCAAGCAAATGGGAAGCAAAAAAAAAAAAAAAAAAAAGCAGGGGTTGCAATCCTAGTCTCTGATAAAACAGGCTTTAAACCCACAAAGATCAAAAAAGACAAAGAAGAGCATTTCATAATGGTAAAGGTATCAATGCAACAAGGAGAGCTAACTATCCTATATATATATGCACCCAGTACAGGAGCACGCAATTCATAAAACAAGTGCTTAGAGACCTACAAGACTTAGACTCCCACACAATAACAGTGGGAGACTTTAAAACCCCACTGTCAATATTAGATCAACAAGATAGAAAATTAACAAGGATACTCAGGACTTGAACTCAGTTCTGGACCAAGCAGACCTAATAGACATCTACAGAACTCTCCACCCCAAATCAACAGCATATACATTCTTCTCAGCACCACATCGCACTTCTTCCAAAATTGACCACATAGTTGGAAATAAAGCACTCCTCAGCAAATGTAAAAGAACAGAAATCATAACAAACGGTCTCTCAGACCACAGTGCAATCAAATTAGAACTCAGGATTAAGAAAATCACTCAAAACCACACAACTACATGGAAACTGAAAAACCTGCCCCTGAATGACTACTGGGTAAATCACGAAATTAAGGTAGAAATAAATAAGTGCTTTGAAACCAACGAGAACAAAGACACAGTGTACCAGACTCTCTGGGACACAGGTAAAACAGTGTTTAGAGAGGAATTTATAGCATAAATGCCCATAGAAAAAACTGGGAAAGATCTAAAACCAACACCCTAACATCACAATTAAAAGAACTAGAGAAGCAAGAGCAAACAAATTCAAAAGGTAGCAGAAGACAACAAATAACTAAGATCAGAGCAGAACTGAAGGAATCAGAGACACAAAAAACCCTTCAAAAAATGAATCCAGAGCTGTTTTTTTTTGAAAAGATCAACAAATAGATAGACTGCTAGTTAGATTAATAAAGAAAAGAGAGAAGAATCAAACAGACACAATAAAAATGATGAAGGGGATATCACCACTGATCCCACAGAAATACAAAGTACCATCAGAGAATACTATAAACACCTCTACGCAAATAAACTAGAAAGTCTAGAAGAAATGGATAAATTTCTGGACGCACACACTCTCCCAAGTATAAACCAGGAAGAAGTTGAATCTCTGAATAGACCAATAACAAGTACTGAAATTGAGGCAGTAATTAATAGCCTATCAACCAAGAAAAGGCCAGGACCAGATGGACTGAGAGCTGAATTCTACCAGAGGTACAAAGAAAAGCTGGTACCATTCCTTCTGAAACTATTCCAAACAACAGAAAAGAGGGACTCCTCTCTAATCATTTTATGAGAACAGCATCATCCTGATACCAAAACCTGGCAGACATACAATAAAAAAAGAAAATTTCAGGCCAATATATCTGATGAACATCAATGAGAAAATCCTCAATAAGATACTGGCTGACAGAATCCAGCAGCACATCAATAAGCTTATCCACCATAATCAAGTTAGCTTCATCCCTAGGATACAAGGATGGTTCAACATATGCAAATCAATAAACGTAATCCATCACATAAACAGAACCAATGACAAAAACCACATGATTATCTCAACAGATGCAGAAAAGGCCTTTGATAAAATTCAACACCCCTTCATGCTAAAAACTCTCCATAAACTAGGTATTGATGGAACCTATCTCAAAATAAGAAGAGCTATCTATGACAAACCCATGGTCAATATCATACTGAATGGGCAAAAGCTGGAAGCATTCCCTTTGAAAACCGGCACAAGACAAGGATGCCCTTTCTCACCACTCCTATTCAACAGAGTACTGGAAGTTCTGGACAGGGCAATCAGCCAAGAAAAGAAATAGAGGGTATTTAAATACGAAGAGAGGAAGTCAAATTTTCTCTGTTTGCAGATGACATGATTGTATATTTAGAAAACCCCGCTGCCTCAGCCCAAAATCTCCTTAAGCTGATAAGCAACTTCAGGAAAGTCTCAAGATACAAAATCAATGTGAAAAATCACAAACATTCCTGTACACCAATAACAGACAAACAGAGAGCCAAATCATGAGTGAACTCCCATTCACAATTGCTACAAAGAGAATAAAAAACCTAGGAATACAGCTTACAAGGGATGTGAAGGACCTCTTCAAGGAGAACTACAAACCACTACTCAAGGAAGTAAGAGAGGACACAAACAAATGGAAAAATATTCTATGCTCATGGACAGGAAGAATCAATATTGTGAAAATGGCCATACTGCCCAAAGTAATTTATAGATTCAATGCTATCCCCATCAAGCTACCACTGACTTTCTTCACAGAATTGGAAAAAACTACTTTAAATTTCATCTGGAACCAAAAAAGAAACCACATAGCCAAGATAGTCCTAAGCAAAAAGAACAAAGCTGGGGGCATCACACTATCTGACTTCAAACTATACTACAAGGCTACAGTAACCAAAACAGCATGGTACTGGTACCAAAACAAATATATAGACCAATGGAACAGAACAGAGGCCTCAGAAATAATGCCACTCATTTACAACCATCTGATCTTTGACAAACCTGACAAAAACAAGCAATGGGGAAATGATTCCCTATTTAATAAATGGTATTGGGAAAACTGGCTAGCCATATGTAGAAAGCTGAAACTGGACCCCTTCCTTACACCTTATACAAAAATTAACTCAAGATGGATTAAAGACTTAAACATAAGACCTAAAACCATAAAAATCCTAGAACAACAACTAGGCAATACCATTCAGGACATAGGCATGGGCAAAGACCTCACGACTAAAACACCAAAAGCAATGGCAACAAAAGCCAAAACTGACAAATGGGATCTAATTAAGCTAAAGAGCTTCTGTACAGCAAAAGAAACTATCCTCACAGTGAACAGGCAACCTACAGAATGGGAGAAAATTTTTGCAATCTATCTATCTGACAAAGGGCTAATATCCAAATCTACAAGGAACTTAAATTTACAAGAAAAAAACCAACCCCATCCGAAAGTGGGTGAAGGATATGAACAGACACTTCTCAAAAGAAGACATTTATGTGGCCAACAGACATATGAAAAAAAGCTCATCATCAATGGTCATTAGAGAACTGCAAATCAAAACCACAATGAGATACCATCTCATGCCAGTTAGAATGGTGATTACTAAGAAGTCAGGAAACAACAGATGCTGGAGAGGATGTGAAGAAATAGAAATGCTTTTATACTGTTGGTGGAAGTGTAAATTAGTTCAACCCTTGTGGAAGACAGTGTGGCGATTCCTCAAGGATCTAGAACCAGAAATACCATTTGACCCAGCAATCCCATTTTGGGTATATACCCAAAGGATTATAAATCATTCTACTATAAAGATACGTGCACATGCATGTTTATTGCAGCACTGTTCACAATAGCAAAGACTTGGAACCAACCCAAATGCCCATCAATGATAGACTGGATAAAGAAAATGTGGTACATATACAACATGGAATACTATGCCGCCATAATAAAGGATGAATTCATGTCCTTTGTAGGGACATGGATGAAGCTGGAAACCATCATTCTCAGCAAACTAACACAGGGACAGAAAACCAAACTGCATGTTTTCACTCATAAGTGGGAGTTGAACAATGAGAACACATAGACACAGGGAGGGGAACATCACACACCAGGGCCTGTTGGGGTATGGGGGGGCTAAGGGAGGGATAGCTTAGGAAAAATACCTAATGTAGATGACAGGTTGATGGATGCAGCAAGCCACATGGCTTGTGTATACCCATGTAACAAACCTGCACGTTCTGCACATGTATCCCAGAACTTAAAGTATAATAATAATAAAAAAAGAAACATGAGAAAACTACACTAAGGCACATTGTATTTAAATTGCTTAAAACCAGTAATAAAGAGAAAATCTTAAAAGCAGCCAGTGAAAAAAGATATTATATTGTACCTACCATTTTTTCAGAGGAACAAAGAAAAGAATGACAGCGGACTTCTCATCAGAAACAATGCAAGCCAGAAGACAGTATAGCAACATCTTTAATTTGCTGAAAGAAAAAAACTAGTTCAAGCCTGGTAGCACTATTTTGTTACTGTTGGAGAAGGCATGTGCCCTACTCCCGAAATTGCATTAGAAATTCTCACCAAAAATTCTTGCTAATACTAACAATAAAGTGAAAGAAATATTTATCGTTTGAAAAGTAGGAGAAAGAAACTGAGATGAATCCTTTCATTTTGGCATTGAAGGTAATTTTAATGCAGTTAGTTCAGGATCAATCTTATACTATCTTGAAAGGGAACTACGGAAGAAGGGTCTGAGGCAGTTTTTAAACATTCAGATGAGGGCACTACAGCTTGAGTCAGCAAGTCTGGCCTGATTAACGTCCCCAGGAAGAGGTTATTCCGGGAATGCTGATTCAGAGAATAGCATCCAAGATCTTAAGGAGATGAAGATACTCTTGTTCAACTTAAAAGAAAAACTAGGGCAAATGGGAGACCATATAGCTGGAAAAATACAACTGATAATCTTCTTCTAAAGAGACTGTAAGAGTAGAAAATAAAATAGACCAGGATTAGTGAAATAAGCTACCTGAAGAGACTGGGGATACCCAAGTTTAGAGGTAAACCTTTTGAATATATGATTTATTACCAATCAGGACTTCCTTGAGCCATGTTCATGACCTCAGCAATAATCTCTAAAGGTCCTTAAGGTAGGATGGAACCCTGTTCCTGAGTGGGTACACTGTGAACCCCTAGCAAAAAACATCATGATTAAATCACAACAAAATAACCAATATCATCTGAGCCAAAGAAGAGCTATAGGATAATATGACTGTTCCCATTACTTCTCCCAACAAAAGTCAGTCCAAGGATTTGAGAACAGTATGCAAAACATTTTAAGTATATTTTATTTATGAAAAAATAAAACTACTTGTTATATGTTTGGAGGAAAGAAGTTTAGCTTTGAGGTCCTCTATTTCCAGCCACTGTCTACTGGTCTTCTGAGCCTTCTGTGAGGTTCTTTTATCCAACTCACTATCTCTTCTTTTAAGATATACTACTCTGCTCCATATAAACTGCACATCTAGTACAAAAGCTCAAAGCCACCACTCAGAGAGGAAGTACAAGATGCTCCTGTTCTTACTGATGGAGTAAAAAGAGGCTGATATGATGGCTGTCTTACTCTAAGTAGTGGCAAAGGAAGGACTAAACCAAGTGCTAAATCTGAAGATGGTCAGTATGTACCTCCTAGACCATGATGAAGGCACCAGTTGTCAAGATAGCTCACTACGCTACATGATAGTGGGTAAATCTGTACATAGGATGCTGGTGGTTCAACTACACAAGTCTTTTGCTTAAAAAGCAGTAGTGGTGGCAGGAATTAGCTTTGTAATCACAGGCCTTGGCATTGCGATTATGTTACATGGAGTCTGACCAGGGGTGTGATACTACCACAAAAATCATGAGACCTAGAAGGAAGCCATAGTTGCTGAAGTCCCTAACTCATCTTACTTTTAGGATAAAACATGTTATCCTAATGTGTGAATTGGGAACCACCAGAATTAAATCACCCCTAGTGATTCCCAGCCTAGACCTAGATCAGAATCTTATAGGTGGGGCCCAGGAATCTGAACTTTTACAAGTTCCTATGCCTTTTTTACTCACATTTGAAATCAATGGTCTAGATCCACACTGTCCAATATGGTAGTCACTAGCTACACAGGCTCCTAAATTTAAATCAGTTAAAATTCAATAAAATTTACAATTCAGCTTTTTAGTTGTACTAGCCACATTTCATGTGTTTCACAGCCACATGTGGCAGTGACAGCACATTTCCAACACTGCAGAAAGCCTATTAGCCAGCACTGGTCTAGACTTTGTATTTGGGACAAACACATCTAATTATCCTTAAGTGTGGCAGAGAGAGGTAGAATTTCTTAAGGACTAGATTTTGAAGGGTAATGCGTGGAATGTGAATGTATGTGCATGCTTATGCATACCCAGGGTAGAGGAGGTGCTACCTGGACAATGAGACTGGGACACTGCAAATGAAAGAAAGCGGGAGGTCACTTCCTTTAACCTGTTTCGGCAGAGTTGGTTTGGCCTAACCATAATGAACCAGTTAGGTTATCTTAACCAGAAGATCAGAAAGAGGAAGGTCTGGAAAAACTGACCTCATAAGAACAGGGACATTCTTTGCATCTTTGGAGAAACTTGGATTCAAAGAGTTGTAAATGAAATAAACTCTACCTTTGCTCTTCGGGAAGAGCAGTACTCTATCCAGTTGAGGTAAATCACACAGAAACTCTCCCTAGATATGCCTGCCAGTCGGTGGTCATAGTCTTCATCAATGTTTGGATTAAAGGTCGGGTCCACATCAACATAATTGCGATCGGCACACAGACGAAGTCCTTCCTGCATTGTCTCATTAGCTAGCCACTCCTCTAGCTTAGAAGAGGTCGTAACATAATAAATGATACCCTAACATGAACAAGACAAAAAAAAAGAATTCAGATTAAATTACAATTTCAATTAACTCAGATTCATCAATGAAATAAATTCCAATTATTTATAATGATATAAATTCCCCCATTACAATTATTTATAACGATATAAATTCTCCCTCAATATTCTACATATATATTTTAAGAATACTATAATATACCTCAGGCCTTACTGGATGAAAAAACATCTAATACTTTAAAATCACAACCACAAATTCAACAAAGCAACTTCAAAACAATTCTGTTTATTTATTTTATTTTATTTTACTTACTTATTTATTTATTTATTTAGAGACAAAGTCTTACTCTGTCGCCCATGCTGGAGTGCAGTGGCGTAATCTCGGCTCACTGCAACCTCTACCTCCTGAGTTCAAGCAATTCTCATGCCTCAGCCTCCCAAGTAGCTGGGATTACAGGCACCCACCACCACACCCAGCTAATTTTTGTATTTTTAGTAGAGATGGGTTTTCACCTCATTGGCCAGGCTGGTCTTGAACTCCTGACCTCAAGTGGTCCATCCGCCTCAGCCTCCCAAAGTGCTGGGATTACAGGTATGAGCCACCGCACCTGGCCCTAATCTATTGATTTTAGAGCTTTTGAACTTACGATATTTCAAAAGAGGTAAAAAAAACTTTACTGTAGTGCACTTATTTTGAATAATTTATCATAGAGAGTTATTAAGGCCATCTGGTGGTCCTAGGCCAAGTTATAGAGATATATATATTTATAACTAGAGAAAAAAATGCCACACGCACACACGAGTAAAAAATATTGTGAAATCAATCTCTAGCTTCCTGAGGTTAGGTTTAGCCAAACATTAAATGGAAGGCTCAATGTTCATCCCAATCAGCAAATAAGGTGGTGAGGAGAGGTAACAACATAAGATAGGAAAATTTCAGGCTGGGGATGGTGGCTCATGCCTATAACCCCAGCACTCTGGGAGGCCAAGGTGGGAGAACTGCTTGAGCCCAGAGTTTGAGAGCCTGGGCAACATAGTGAAACCTCATCTCTACAAAAAAATAAAAAATTAGCTGGGTGTGGTGGCATGCACCTGTAGTCCCAGTTACCCAGGAGGTTAAGGTGAGTGTATTGCTCGAGCCCTGGAGGTCAAGGCTGCAGTGAGCTACAATTATGCCACTGTACTCCGGCCTGGACAACAGAATGAAACCCTGTCTCAAAAACAAAAAAGAAAAAGAAAAGAAAAAAAGGTGTGAAAAATTCAGATGTTGGTTATTAAAGCTTAGCACACGTTTCCTTCTTAAAAATACTGGTTTTACCTGTAAGCCCCTAAGTCGCAACCATACTGTATTTCTATAAACTCTTTAGCAAAAATAGAATCTCTTGTGCAGTAAAGGATTATTAACCTTGCCCAATGAGGGGTTTGGCCTTTACCCTTGGGTTGTAGGGGGTAACCTCTAAGCCTTGGCATGCCCTTCCTGTTAAACAGTCTTTGTTCAGCTGAGGACCTAGAGCCACACAGTATCAGCACGACCTCTGGACGTCCTGGAGACTTATGTTGGCCATGTGGATGGTCAACCATGCCTACATGACAGGACACCAAGCTCAAGCAAGCTTCCTTGGTGGACAACACCCTGTGAGTACTGCCATGCTTCACTGCTGGGAGAAACAGGCATCTGCACAACTCTTAGCAACTTACTGAACCTATGAGTGGCCTTGGGGACCCCAAAATTACAGTTGATGTCAGAAGTGAGGGTGGTCTTGGGGACCTCTTGAATTTTGCAATACTTTTATTCAGTTTGTTGAATGAAAGCTGTGCAAAGCAGTGGTCAAGAGCAAGGGCGCAAGAGTCAGACAAGCCTGGATTTTAAGCCCCAAACTCTACTTGTTAGAGGACCTTGGCCAAGTTAACTTCTGATCCTTAAGTTGTTTATTTGTAAAATAGGGAAACACTTATTTACAGAATTAAGTAAGACAATCATGTGTGTATGCATATTTGTGTGTACATATTCCTTAGCACAATGCCTAAAACACAAGCTACAAATGTCTAGCTATTATTAATGAATGAATGGAATGAATTTCAGTAAACAAAGAGAAAGCAAGACATTAGTAGGTCTATTTTTATGGACTTTTCTGGATGCTACAGAATTTAAATAAGTACTCAGAAGCAAAGCATAAGTTAAAAAAAAGTATATACATATATATACTTACATATATATATATGTTATTCCCAAGAAGAAATTCTTGATTATCTGAAGATCTAAGTAGACACATACTCTTACCTTGACATAGTAAGTTGTGAGTACTTTCCGAAGATCAAAAACTTGAAGCATAGAAGCAGCACTATTATCAGTGATGCTATACCCCTCCAGAATATACTTTGTGACTATCACTTCCCAAGCTAGCCATCGCTGGCTAAATGCAGCATTAAATGAAAGCATGTGAGGAATATGGCCAGGTTCACAACAGCAAAATCCTTCATCTTCCTCTACACCTTCAGTAATGGCCTCCACTTCCCGTTGTTGACAGTAGGTACCTTAAAGAGAGAGAGAGAGAGAGACCATTACAAAGGGGAAAAACCAGAAAGTGGGAAAAATGAATGCAAGGACACATGAGATTTAGAAAAAATACATATTTTATCACAATTGAAAGTATATGATGGATTTGCCTTAGAATATTAATGAATTATAGCAAACACCAGAAATCACGCATATTCTATATTCATATCCTGCCAAAACACAATGTGCATTAACATTAGCACACTACAGTTTTTTTGTTTGTTTTTTTGTTTTGAGACAGAGTCTCCCTCTGTAGCCCAGGCTGGAGTGCAGTGGCGTGATCTCAGCCCACTGCAATCTCTGCCTCCCGGGTCCCAGTTCAAGCAATTCTCCTGCCTTAGTCTCCAGAGTAGCTGGTATTACAAGCATGTGCCACCAGGCCCAGCTAATTTTTGTATTTTTAGTAGAGTCGGGGTTTCACCGTGTTGGTCTTAAACTCCAGACCTCTTGATCTGCCTGCCTCAACCACCCAAAGTGCTGGGATTACAGGCCTGAGTCACTGCAACCACACTACAGGTTCTGATAATTCATGTGGTAAAGTAACTTTGTATTGATTTACTGATTTCTAAATGTTTCAAATGGGTTTACAATTATGTTTGTATCAAATGAAGCACCAAAGAGTAAAGGCACATCTCCTGAAGGTCTGAGTTAATTTTAAAAATACAAAAACCAGTGGAATGTTATTGAAGTAAAAATACAAAAACAGATTAAATATACAATGAGACCCATAGCAATCTAGTGCCAGCAAAGTATCATCTATTACACTAATGTCAGTTTTCATTTTGTTCTGTGGTCTTGTTTCAACTCAATTTGTAAATTCCTTATATTATGTAAAGACTATAATCATACTTAACTGTATAAAAATCAGACTGCACAATAATTTTTTCTTCTTTAAAAGTAATATTAATACACACACCATCCATGTCTGAAAACCACTGCTTTGAGAGAAACTGATACCATGACACCTAGTCCCAGCTGATGGTGGTGGTGGTACAATGAAAGATAAGGCTAAAAAGGTTTTTACGGCCAAGCTGAGGAGCTGTGCATTTAGCCCTCTATGGCTCTCAATAATTCCACTATTTCATTTTTTTGTTTAATAACTGTCACCAACACTTCCATAATAATGTTACATAGTGTCGACAAGAAAAACCCTTGACTTGAACCTGACACTAACAGGAATACATGCTGTGGGTGACCATTTTATATGATACTCCCTAAAAATATATAGGCATATCTTGTTTTACTGTGCTTTGTTTTATTGCTCTTTGAAGGCACTATGATATCTACAAATTGAAGGTTTTTGACAACCTTGTGTCAAACAAATCTATTGGTACCATTTTTCCAACAGCATGTGCTCACTTCCTGCTCTGGATCACATTTTGGTAATTCTCTCAATATTTCAAACATTTTATTACTATTGTATCTATAATGGTGAGTCCTCATGACTCCCTATCACGAGAACAGCAAGGGGAAAATCCACCCCCATGATCTAATCATGCCCCACCAAGCCCCTCCTCCAACATTGGGGATTACAATTCAACATGAGATTTGGGCAGGGACACAAATCCAAACCATATCACCGGGATGGGCCAAAAGTTAGGCCTCATGTACCAAATGGCCAAGTTGTGAATGCAAAGGAAACATTCTTGAAGAAAATTAAAAGTGCTACTCCAGTGAACAAACAAAAGATAAGAAAGCAAAAAAGGCTTATTGCTGATATGGAGAACGTTTGAGTGGTCTGGAGAGATCAAACCAACTATAACATTCCCTTAAGCCAAAGTCTAATCCAGAGCAAAGCTCTAACTGTCTACAATTCTATGAAGGCTGAGAAGCAAGGAAGCTGCAGAAGAAAACTGGAAGCTAGTAGAGATTGGGTCATGAGGTTTAAGGAAAGAAGCTGTCTTCACAACGTAAAAGTGCACGGTGAAGCCGCAAGTGCTGACATTAAAGCTGCAGCAAGTTATCCAGAATATCTAGCTATGATCATTGACGAAGCTGGCTACACTACAACAACAGATTTTCAAAACAGACTAAACATCCTTACATGGAAAGAAGATGCCATCTAGGACTTTCACAGCTAGAGAGGAGTCAATGCCTGGCTTCAAATCTTCAAAGGACAGGCTGACTCTCTTTGAAAGGATCCAATGCAGCTGCTAAGTTTAAGTTGAAATGCTCATTTACCATTCCAAAAATGCTAGAACATTTAAGAATTATGCTAAATTTACCCTGTGCACTATAAATGGAATAACAAAGACTGGATGACAGCACATCTGTTTATAGCATGGTTTA
Source organism: Papio anubis (assembly GCF_008728515.1). Classification (NCBI taxonomy): domain Eukaryota; kingdom Metazoa; phylum Chordata; class Mammalia; order Primates; family Cercopithecidae; genus Papio; species Papio anubis. The sequence continues at coordinate 35,659,774 of NC_044982.1, forward strand.
CTGGATATTTTAAGCCTACTGTTGAGATCTTCTGCTCAGAAAAAAAGATTCATTTCCAAATATTACTACTCATTGACAATGCACCTGATCACCCAAGAACTCTGATGGAAATGTACAAGGACATTAGTGTTGTTTTCATGCCTGCTAACACAACATCCGTTCTGCAGTCTGTACATCAAGAAATAATTGCAACTGTCAAGTCTTACTACTTAAGAAATAAATTTTGTAAGGCTATAGCTGCCACAGAGGGATTCCTCTGATGACTCTGGGCAAAGTAAACTGACAATTTCCTGGAAAGGATTCACCATTTTAGACGCCAGTAAAGACACTCATGATTCATGGGAGGAGGTCAAAATGTCAACACTAATAGGAATTTGAAATAAGTTGATTGTAACTCTCATGGATAACTTTGTGGGGTTTCAAGACTTCAGTGGTGGAAGTAATTGCAGATATATGGCAGGAATAGCAAGAGAACCAGAATCAGAAGCGAAATCTGAAGGATGTGGCGGAATTACTACAATATCCCAATAAAACGTAAAGAGATGAGGTGTTGCTTCTTATGTTTGAGAAGAAACCAGTTTCTTGAGAGGAAATTGACTCCTGGTGAAGATGTTGTGAGCCTTGGTTAAAACAACAACAAAGGATTTAGAATATTACATAAACTTGATTAATAAAACAATAGCAAAGCTTGAGAGCACTGACTCCAATTTTGAAAGAAATCATACTGTGGGTAAATGCTATTAAACAGCATTGCATGCTACAGAGGAATCCTTCATGAAACAAAGAATCAATAAGTGTAGCAAACTTCATTATTGTCTGATTTTAAGATCTTGCCAAAGCTGCCCCAACGTTTAGCAATCACCACCCTGACCAGTTAGCAGCCATCAACATCGAGGCAAGACTCTACATCAGCAAAAAGATCACAACTCACTGAAGGCTCAGATAATCCTTAGCATTTTTTAGCAGTAAATTTTTAAAATTAAGATATGTAGTACATTCTTTCTTTAGCCATAATGCTATTGCACATTTAATACACTACTATATAATGTAAACATAACTTTTATATGCAGTGGAAAAGCAAGCAATTTGTGTGACTTGCTTTATTGCAATATTTACTTTATTGCAGTGGTCTGAACCCAACATGCAATATCTCCAAGGTATGCCTGTAATACATATACATGTATTTCAAAATAGTAAGAACATACGCAATATTATAAAGTGTCTTTTAAACCAATAATAGAAATGAAATTTAATCAAATGTTTTCTGACATCTTTTGAAGACCATGTTTTACTACAGTGACCTATTAAAACAGAAAGAATTCTATTAATTTGCTAATATTTAAACTGATGTAAAAACTGAAAAATGGGTGAATATTTTTAGAGATACTATATGGTTTGGCTGTGTCCCCACCCAAATCTCATCTTGAATTGTAGCTCCCATAATTCCAAGTGTTGCGAGAGGGACCTGGTAGGAGATAGGTGAATCATGAGGGCAGTTCCCACATACTGTTCTCATGGTAGTCAGTCTTGAGAGATCTGATGGTTTTATAAGGGGTTTCCCCTTTTGCTTGGCTCTCATTCTGTCTTGTCTGCTGTATTGTAAGATGTGCCTTTCACCTTCTGCCATGACTGGGAGCCCTCCCCAGACACGTGGAACTATAAGTCCATTAAACCTCTTTTTCTTTATAAATTACAAAGTCTCAAGTGTTTATCAGCAGTGTGAGAACATACTAATATAGGCACTTATAAAAAAGGACTGCTAGTTTCTGCTTACTGTGCAATTGCAGGATTTTTGCATCTATAGTCACAATCAAAATTAAACTATACTTATTTTTTATAAACATATATACGTATATATACACATATGTGTACATGTATATATACACATACATATATACACATATGTGTACATGCATATATACACATACATATATACACATGTGTACATGTACATATACGCATGTATATATACACACGTGTATATATGTATATATACACATACATATATACATGTATTTGCATATATGTATATATCATACAATGTATATAAAACATAAATTATATATATTTATATATGCACATATACATACATGCATGTATGTATATGTGCATGTATGTGCATGCATGCATATTTATACATGTATGCATATATACATGCATGCACGTACATATACACTTATGCATACACACATGTATGTATACATGCATGATGCATATATGTATACATACATGTGTACGTACATACATGTATATATGTACATAAGTTCACATAGAAATAACTAGTTTAATTTTGCTTGTGACTACAGATGCAAAAATATATGTATATATATTTTTGTATACATATATACATATGTATGTGTGTGTGTGGGTGTGTGTGTGTATATACAAACCTAAAAAGCCTACCAACAAAAAGAGTCCAGGACTGAATGGATTCACACAGTATATGTATACATACATATGTGTATATATACATGTATACATGTGCATATATGTGTATATGTATATATACACACGTGTATATATATATGTGTGTCTCTCTCTCTATATATATATATATTTTGAGATGGGAGTCTCATTTTGTCACCTAAGCTGAAGTGCAGTGGTGTGATCTCAGCTCACCGCACCCTCCACTTCCTGGGTTCAAGTGATTCTCCTGCCTCAGCCTTCTGAGTAGTTGGGATTACAGGTGCCCGCCACCATGCCTAATTTTTTTTGTATTTTTAGTAGAGACGAGGTTTCGCCATGTTGGTCAGGCTGGTCTCGAACTCCGGACCTCAGGTGATCTGCCCACCTTGGCCTTCCAAAGTGTTGGGATTACAGGCGTGAGCCACCGTGCCCAGCCCACTTAGTCGCATTTTGGTATCAGTATTACACTAGTTTTTTAAAAGCTTGGAGAAATTCAGCTTTTTTCTCCATGTGCTACAACGAGTTAGAAATTTCTAGAATAAACTTTCTGAGCTTTTTTTTTTAAATTGCAAAACTGAACAAACTGCTCCTGAATGAATACTATAATGACTACTGGATATATATAATGAAATGAAGGCAGAAATAAATAAGTGCTTTGAAACCAATAAGAACAAAGACACAACGTACCAGAATCGCTGGGACACAACTAAAACAGTGTTTAGAGAGAAATTTATAGCACTAAGTGCCCACAAAAGAAATCAGGGAAGATCTAAAATCAACACCCTAACATCGCAATTAAAAGAACAAGAGAAGTGAGAGCAAACAAATTCAAAAGGTAGCAGAAGACAACAAATAACTGAGATCAGAGCAGAACTGAAAGAGAGACCCAAAAAACCCTTCAAAAAATGAATCCAGGAGCTGTGTTTTTGAAAAGATCAACAAATAGAAAGACTGCTAGTAAGATTAATAAAGAACAAAAAAGAGAAGAATCAAATAGACACAATAAAAAATGATAAAGGGGATATCGCCACTGATTACACAGAAATACAAAGTACCATCAGAGAATACTATAAACACCTCTATGCAAATAAACTAGAAAGTCTAGAAAAAATGGATAAATTCCTAGACACATACACCCTCCCAAGCATAAACCAGGAAGAAGTCGAATCCTTGAACAGACCAATAACAAATTCTGAAATTGAGGCAGTAATTACTAGCCTACCAACCAAAAAGGGTCCAGGACCGGAAGGATTCACAGCTGAATTCTACTCGGGGTATAAAGAGGAGTTGGTACCATTCCTTCTGAAACTATCCCAAACAATAAAAAAAGAAGGATTCCTCACTAACTCATTTTATGAGGCCAGCTTCATCCTGATACCAAAACCTGGCAGAGACACAACAAAAAAGAAAACTCCAGGCCAATATAGCTGATGAACATCAATGAGAAAAATCCTCAATAAAATACTCGCAAACTGAATCCAGCAGCACATTAAAAAGCTTATCCACCATAATCAAGTCGGCTTCATCCCTGGGATGCAAGGATGGTTCAATATACGCAAATCAATAAATGTAATCCATCACATAAACAGAACCAATGACAAAAACCACATGATTATCTCAATAGATGCAGAAAAGGCCTTTGATAAAATTCAACACCCCTTCATGCTAAAAACTCTCCATAAACTAGGTATTGATGGAACCTATCTCAAAATAAGAAGAGCTATCTACGACAAACTCATGGTCAATATCATACTGAATGGGCAAAAGCTGGAAGCATTCCCTTTGAAAACCGGCACAAGACAAGGATGCCCTCTCTCACCACTCCTATTCAACAGAGTATTGGAAGTTCTGGACAGGGCAATCAGGCAGGAGAAAGAAATAAAGGGTATTCAAATAGGAAGAGAGGAAGTCACATTGTCTCTGTTTCCAGATGACATGATTGTATATTTAGAAAACCCCAATGTCTCAGCCCAAATTCTCCTTAAGCTGATAAGCAACTTAGCAAAGTCTCAGGATACACATCAATGTGCAAAAATTACAAGCATTCTTATACACCAATAACAGAGAGCCAAATCATGAGTGAACTCCCATTCACAACTGCTACAAAGAGAATAAAATACCAAGGAACACAACTTACAACGGATGTGAAGGACCTCATAAAGGAGAACTATAAACCACTGCTCAAGGAAATAAGAGAGGACATAAACAAATGGAAAAATATTCCATGCTCATGGATAGGAAGAATCAATATTGTGAAAATGGCCACACTGCCCAAAGTAATTTACACATTCAATGCTATCCCCATCAAGCTACCACTGACTTTCTTCACAGAATTAGAAAAAACTACTTTAAATTTCACATGGAACCAAAAAAGAGCCTGCATAGCCAAGACAGTCCTAAGCAAAAAGAACAAAGCTTGAGGCATCATGCTACCTAACTTCAAACTATACTATAAGGCTACAGTAACCAAAACAGCATGGTACTGGTACCAAAAAAAATATATAGACCAATGCAACAGAACAGAGGCCTCAGAAACAATGCCACATATCTACAACCATGTGATCTTTGACAAACCTGACAAAAACAAGCAATGTGGAAATGACTCCCTATTTAATAAACGGTGTTGGGAAAACTGGCTAGCCATATGTAGAAAGCTGAAACTGGACGCCTTCCTTACACCTTATACAAAAATTAACTCAAGATGGATTAAAGATGTAAACGTAAGACCTAAAACCATACAAAATCTAGAAGAAAACCTAGGCAATACCATTCAGGACGTAGGCATGGGCAAAGACTTCACGACTAAAATGCCAAAAGCAACGGCAACAAAAGCTAAAATTGACAAATGGGATCTAATTAAACTAAAGAGCTTCCGTACAGCAAAAGAAACTATCATTAGAGTGAATTGGCAACCTACAGAATGGGAGAAAATTTTTGCAATCTATGCATCTGACAAAGGGTTAATATCCAGAATCTACAAAGAGCTTAAACAAATCTACAAGAGAAAAACAACCCCATCAAAAAGTGTGCAAAGGATATGAAGAGACACTTCTCAAAAGAAGACATTTATGTGGCCAACAAACAGATGAAGAAAAGCTCATCATCAGTGGTCATTAGAGAAATGTAAATCAAAACCACAATGAGACACCATCTCACGTCAGTTAGAATGGTGATCATTAAAAAGTCAGGAAACAACAGATGCTGGAGAGGATGTGAAGAAATAGAAATGCTTTTACACTGTTGGTGGAAGGGTAAATTAGTTCAACCCTTGTGGAAGACAGTGTGGCAATTCCTCAAGAATCTAGAACTAGAAAAACCATTTGACCCAGCAATCCTGTTAATGGGTATATACCCAAAGGATTATAAATCATTCTACTATAAAGACACGTGCACATATAAGTTTATTGTGGCACTGTTAACAATAGCAAAGACTTGGAACCAACACAAATGCCCATCAATGATAGACTGGATAAAGAAAATGTGGCGTATATATACCATGGAATACTATGTAGCCATAAAAAAGGGTGAGTTCATGGCCTTTGCAGGGACATGGATGGAGCTGGAAACCATCATTCTCAGCAAACTAACACAAGAACAGAAAACCAAACACCGCATGTTCTCACTCATAAGTGGGAGTTGAACAATGAGAACACATGGACACAGGGAGGGGAACATCACATACCCAGGCCTGTTGGAGGGTGGGGGGCCATGGTAGGGATAGCATTAGGATAAATATCTAATGTAGATCACTGGTTGATGGGTGCAGCAAGCCACCATGGCATGTGTATACCTATGTAACAAACCTGCATGTTCTGCACATGTACCCCAGAACTAAAAGTATATTAAAAGAAAATTGCGACATGAAGTTGAAACTATTTCTTAGGTTTTATGTGTTATTACTTCACTTTTCTTTCTTTCTGGGAAGTTTATCAAATGTTTTTAAATGAAGAAATAACACAAGAGTTGTATTTTGTGCAGATCACTGTTAGTGGTGGACAGAAATCAGATGTGGCAAGAGGAAATGTAAAAGTTTGGACAGTTACTCAACTGAGGTCTCTTTGTTCATAGCAGCAGAATAAGGAGAATGGGATACCTGAATTAAAGCAGAATGTTTTTACTCTACAATTCTAATCCCAAGACTATTTCTACCCAATATGCCCTACTAATATATTTTGCTCAGAAAATGAAGTCAATAAGTATAGGAATTAATATTAATAATTGAAAAAAGAATTTTTTTCTGAGCAAAATATATTATGAGGAAATATTCTATTTTCAATTATTAATATTAATTAATAGGGATTCTGGGGTATCTATAAGGAACTATTACCAATTGTTCCCTGGATTAGCTAAATCTTCCAGCCACTTCATAATGAATATACTGATAAAACTAAATAAAACAATCATGAAAACTAGATATGTTTAAACTAATCTGAGTAAAAATGGAAAGGAATCCAGTCAGCCAAACATACTATTGATGTGTAAAGTTTGACTTGTAAAACTGTACCTGGTAGTTTACACTTAGCAGTAAAAAATTAATATGGAAGAAGGTGTTATCAGAAAATTCTGATATAGACAAAAAAAATGACTCATAACCCAAATTTTTCACATAAAGTTTACATGTAAAGAATCTAGAGCATCTGTAAAATAAAAATGGAAATGAGAAGTATGAATTGGTTTAACTAAGATCTATAAAAACTGACCAAGAAACTTGTTTCAATATTACTTAAAAGTAAGCATCCAGGATAGACAAATAAAATTTAAAAATAATAAATTGGCTGAATGGAGTCTGTCTCAGAAAGTAGATAAAATGCTCAGCAGATCCAAATATCTGCCTGGCAAAATAATGACACTTTGGATTAAGATTTGGTGGAGGGGTAGGTGAGACGGGATCACACTATAAAGAAAAGAAAGTAACCAAAGATCACATTGACATGTGAGCAAGAATATACTCATCCCTCATGAGAGCTCTGGAATGAACAGAAAGAAGAAAAGGCTATACACTTATATTATTTAATCATTCTATGAAACTAACAAAATACCTATTATATACTAATTGCTGTGTGTGATAGGTACTGGGTATATAATGATAAATGAAGCACATGTGATTCCTGCCCTTGGGAATCTGCCTATATTCTAAAACAAAGATTGATCAACTTCAGCCCTGGGCCAAATCCAAGCTTAGAATGGTTTTGATATTTTTAAGGGGTAATTTAAAAGAAAGAAAAAACAACAAAGAAGAATATGCAACAGAGAATGCGTATGGCTCTCAAACCCTAAAATATTTACTGTCTGGTTCCTAACAGAAAAAGTATGCCAACCCTTTGGCTAGAGAAAAAATAAACTTTAAACAATAAACACAGTCACATGTTGCATAACTCTGGGGATACATTCTGTGACATGCACTGTTAAGAAATTTCGTTGTGCAAACATCATAGAATGTACTTACACAAACCTAGATGGTACAGCCTACTACACATTTTGGCTATATAATATAGCCTATTGCTCCTAGGCTAAACACAACTGTACAGCATGTTATAGTACTGAATAATGTCGCTAACGGTAACACAATGGTAGGTATCTGTGTATCTGAACATATTGAAACACAGAAATGGTACAGCAAAAATATGGCAAAAAGATAAAAAATGGTACATCTATATAGGGCACTTGCCACAAATGGAGTCTGCAGGACTGGAAGTTGCTCTGGGTGAGTCACTGAGTGAGTAGTGAGTGAGTGTGAAGGCCAAGGGCGTTACCATACACTACTGTAGACTTTATAAACACTATACCTTAGGTTACATGAAATTAATTAAATTATTTTCTCCAACAATAAATTTACCTAAGCTTACTGTAACTTTTTTACTTTATAAACTTTTAATTTTTTAAAACTTTTTGACTATTTTGTAATAATGTTTAGCTTAAAACACAAACATATTGTATAGCTGCATAAAAATATTTTTTCCTTATATCCTTATTCTGTAAGCTTTTACCTATTTTTAAAATTTTAAATTTTTTTTGCTTTTTAAACTTTTTTGTTAAAAACTAAGACAAACACACACACATTAGCCAAAGCCTACACAGGCTCAGGGTCATCAAGATCACTGTCTTCCACCTCCACATCTTGTCCCACTGGAAGGTCTTCAGAAGCAATGACATGCATGGAGCTGCCATCTCCTACGACAACAATGACTTCTTCTGGATACCTCCTGAAGGACCTGCCTGAGGCTCTTCTTGAGGAGGTATCACTCTTTGAAAAATTGTGTCCACAACAGTTTGCTTGGTTTGTTTCTTTCATTCATCAGAGATTTGCTTGTATGCAGATAATGCAGCAAGAACATTCCTCTCTATTAATGAAAACCTTTTGGTGTTATGGTCCATGTTTTCAAAATTTTAAGGAGCTTGTTGAGGTCTGCAAAAGATTCCGCTAAAACCCTTCACTGTGAATTTTCTTGGGTTTCGTCTTTTTCTTCTCTAGCAGTTTCCCTTTCTCTCGTCTGTTCTTCAGCTATGAGTTCCTGTTCCAGTTCCAACAACCCCTCATTAGCCAGTTCCTCAGGAACCACCTCTAGGAGCTCATCAATGTCACCCTTGTCCACACCATGGTTAAAGTTGTTTGCCATCTCCAACCACAGCCATGTTGATTTTTGCAATCTCTTCATCCTTGGCAAATCCTTTGAAGTCACAGATGAACCTCTTGAGTGTCTTCTTCCAGATACCATTCATACCCGCATTGGTGACATCACCCTAAGCAAGGTTCTTGATGCAGTCATAGACATAATCCTCCCAGAATTGTATCAGTGTCTTTTCAGTGTCTTCCTCAGTTGCAGAAAAAGTCTGGGTAAATGTCCTTCTCAGGCAGTAGGTCTGAAAAGCTGCTATAACTTCTTGATCCATCGGTTGGATCAGAGAGGTGGTATTTGGAGGCAGAAATACCACTTTGATACCAGGATAAAGATCACCAATAAAAGGAGGATGTGTGAAGCATTATCAACAACAGGCACAATCTTGAATGGTATGTTATTCTCCAAACAGTACTTCTCCATGGTGCTGGCAGAGTAATTCAGGAGGGCATCTAGGAAGAAAAGCTGGGTCATTCAAGACTTCTTATTGCTCCTGCAATACACTGGCAGTGTGTGCTTAGTGATAAGCTTGAAGGCCCTGGGGTTCTCACTGGGCCAGATCATGAAGGGCATCCATTTGTAACCTGCAACATTTCTCCCATGCAAGACTGTTATCCTGTCCTTAATGACTTGAAAGCTGGCATTGACTTGGCCTCTTTACGGATCAAAGTCCTTTCCTGTATGTTTTCAGAATAGCAAGCTTTCATCTATACTGAAGATTTGCCCTGTGAAGTAATTTTCCTCACAATCAGCTTATCTAGAGTTTCCAAAAATTCTTCGGCTGCTTTCACATCAGCATTTACAGACTCACCATTCACCAGCTTTCACATTATGCAATAAATAACAATTCTTGAATAAAATCACCCAGAGCTAGCAGAAAATTCAACACTGTAGTTGTGTTCAACCTTTTCTTTCAATATTGCAAACAAACTTTTTGTTTTGTCTGTGATTGTCGTGATGCTGAGAGGTATAATATGCTTCTGTGTCTGGTCTTCAGTAGTTTTTCCATATATGATTTAGGCCCTTTTCAAATTTTTGTTCATCTTTTTGTCTTCAATGAAGCAGATCCTTTAATGGCTTCTGTCACTTTGCTCTTGTTCTTCAAGATCACAGCTATGGTGGAATGGGACACAATTACCTGGCAATAACCATTGCTGATTTGCCACCTTCATAGTCCTTAACCACTTTTAATTTAGCTTCCTGGTCAATCTACTAATGGCCTCTTCCCGGCAACATTAGCTGTGAATTTTGTACATGTAGGGGCCATAAAACAAAATGACACAAGATCAAATCAAATACAGAGAAAATGATGCAATAAAGAGACACAGTAAATGTGAGATGTATGACTCTGCCACTGGCATAACAAGACATACTGTTCTAAAGTAAACTTTTTTTTTGTAAGTACAAGGAGGACATTCTAACCATAAAAAGTATAGTATAATATAGTAAATGCATAGTTGTTTATTATCATTATCTAGTATTATGTAGTGTATATAATTGTATGTGCTAGATTTTTATATAACTGGTAGCACAGTTTTGTTTATACCAGCATCACCATAAACACAAGTAATGCTTTGTGATAGGACAGAATGGCTACGATGTCACTAACAGGAATTTTTCAGCTCCATTATAATGTTAAGGGACCACTGTGATATATGCAGTCCATTGCTGCAGTCCATGACTGTGTAAGAATCTAACAATAAAAACATGGTAAAACGAGATAATCACATACGATAGGTGGCTAGAGAAGGCTTCTCTGAGAAAGCGACATTCAGGCAAAGGAATTAGCCAGACGGAGGATTAGGGGAGGAAGAGAGATGACTGGTACTTTCTGGCAAAATGAAGGGCAATAAGGAGTCCTTAGCAAAGAATTTAGCGCATCTAAGAAACTGCAAGAAGGCCAGTGTGGCTACAGTGAGTGCGGATAGTGCTGTAAAGTGAGGATGGAGAAAATGGCAGAGGCTAGATCACAGAGTACTATATGATGTGTTCGGGCATTTGAATTCTATCTTAAATGCAATGAGAAGTCACTGGAAAATTTTAAGCATAAGAATGCCATGATCAAATGTGTCTTTAAAAAAATCCCGGCTGGGTGTGGTGGCTCACACCTACAATCTCAGCACTTTGGGAGGTCAAGGTGGGAGGGTCACTTGAGCTCAGGAGTTCAAGACCAGTCTTGGCAAGATGGTGAGACTCCTATCTCTACAAAAATTAAAATTAAAAAAAAATTAGCCAGGAGTGGTGGTGTGCACCTGTAGTCCCAACTGCTCAGGAGGCTGAGGCAAGAGGCAACTCCTTGAGCCCAGGAGTTTGCGGATGTAGTGAGCTGTGATCATGACACTGCATTCCAGCCTGGGTGACAGAGCAAGACACCTGTCTCTTAAAGAAAATAAAGGCTCATGTCTGAGTTAAGAATTAAAGGTATCCCTTGTTACCCAAATCTATAGGATTTCAAATAGTCAAGGTTGCTGTATTTTCAAATTTGAGTTTCAATTGGCAAATAATTAGCATTTACATAGCAAAAGATTTATCCAAAAGTTTATCTGAATCTACACAATACCAGAGACTGAAAATCTGGATAACTTTTCTGATTTGGAGAACTACTGATCAATACGATGGAGTGAGTAGACGGTAAGAAGAACACTCCCCTTCCATTTCACATATGTAGAAATGTTAGATAAAAGAGCCTCCCAACACATTTGTTTTAAAAATTAAATTAAAATTTAAAAATAAGGATGAAGTCTTCAGGTGCCAAAACTTAAAAAGGAAGCTAAAAGTCACAGCAGTAGTAGGAATGGTGGTAAGGGTATGCTAACTTTTGGATGAGCCTAGTTGGATTAGGTTTGAACAGCGTGGGGTTAAGACTCCAGAAGGTCCTAGGCTTCTGATGGGAGAGGCAGAAACAAATATTCATAAGACAAGAACAGGATATTTTGAAGAATGAGAGAATATGAATGGATTATAAACAGATCACAAGTAAACATCAACATTTACTCCATTGAGTGCTGCATAGCTAAAGATTTATTTCTAGCCAACAATGTAACTTCTAGACTAGTACTTGCTCCACTAACATAGACACTCCATAGCTTAAGGTGCAAGCCTTCTTATGCAACACTAGGATGAAAATAAAGCTGTGGGGTTATAGATCTGGCTTTGCCCTCTTTCTAATCAAATGCTTTCTTGTTTCTATTCCAGACTAAAAATGCTCCAAAGCACTTCGAATAGATAAAAAACTCTCTGAAAACTCTTAAGTCAAAATGTTTCCTACACTGGAAAGATATTCAGTAACAGGACTTGAAACATCCTATGAAACCAGTTTCTACTCGTGCTTACATGTTATTCAGTTTTACAGGAATTGATAATATCAAGTTGATGTTTCTGAATGCATGATTTTCTGTAAAGAAATAACTTTATCAGTACATAAAACTGTAGAGGGCTGATCAAAAGGAAAATGGCCAGTAACTACCTAATGGGTACAGCGTTTTATTTTGGAGTGATGAAAATGCTCTGGAATGAGACAGAGGTGGTGGCTGCCCAACACTGTGAATGTACTAAATGCTCCTGTGATTTCTTCGCTCTAAACATTAATTTTATTTTATGTGAATTTCACCTCAATTTAAAAAAATTGTTGAAGACAAAGGCATGGTGTCTATATGAACGTAACTCAGTTAACTATTCTGCCTCACACAAAAATTCAGCATTCCATGCTGCTAGCCGTCCAACAAATTTATGCAACTGGTCACAAAAGGGACCAGCAAGAAACCATGCACAGAACAACAGAAATTCAACATATCCAGGAAAACAAATCAACTATACACTAACACTACTACTTTTATATATAAAGCCATATTGCAAATATGATTCTTCTTGGAATATGGAATGTGGGTGAAAAAATCTAATACTTACTCTTTAACAACTTTTCTCATTCCACAATCCCAAATATCTAATTCTATGACAACTTCTGGTTTGAGAGAGAAACATGTAAAAGTAAGGTGCCACAGGAGTATGCTACAGAAATAAAAGGTGAATGAATGTCTTACCTCTGAATTCAAGTCCCCGCAGCTGAAAAGTGATCAGACCATTGCCTATCTCTATAAGGTGTACTAATGCATTGAGATAGTCAGAGGCAAGGATGAAACAGTCCCCCGTACTGTAGTTTCCCCATCGTCCTAGCAGCAAATCACCACAGAGGCTGTGTTGTAGGGATCTAGTTAAATGCTCATAAAAGATGGAATTCAGATTGTTGTCATCTGATCCTATAAAAAGGGATTTAAAAAAAAGTTAAATTTCACCTTAAGTCCTCTTGACAAACAAGATTGTTAAAAATATTAAAAACTTCTCGCACATATTTATTTGACAAGGAAAATAACATTCATACCCTTACAGTTTCTACATACGTAAAACACAGGAAAATGAATTTAGATTTAGAAGTCACATAACCTCCCAGAATCTATGGTTCTCATTCACAAAATGTGAGAATTTGACTTGAAGCAATCTAAGGACTTTTCGACCTCCTCAACAGTTAGCAATTATTCAATAAAATATGCCTTATAATTAAAACCATGTAAGAGAAATGAGAAAAATAAAAGAATTCAGAAGAAGAACAAAAAGACTATTTAGTAAAGGAAGCAGATAAAATAATACAAGATTTGAACAAATAAAACATAATATAAGATTTGAACAAATGAGACAATCAAAAAGACGTTGGTTAGTCAATATTAGCCATGTTGAGACGAAGGGGAGGGGAGGGGAGGGAAGGGAAGGGAAGGGAAGGGAAAGAAAGAGAAAGAGAGGAAGGAAGGAAGGAAGGAAGGAAGGAAGGAAGGAAGGAAGGAAGGAATTAAAATAAACATCACTTAATAGATTATATGACCATCTCTAGAAGTAACTCATGCAAAGCAATAATCTGTAAATGCATGCCCCAAGTATAGTATTGCAGAACGGTAAGATATTCAAAGTGTAATAATTATTTTAAACCTAGCCTAACTGAATGAAATAATGAAAGGAAACTCCAAATTCTAATGTCAACACAATGGCTGTATCAATTCTATGTCAGCACAACACAAAAATGTATATACTGATTCAAGACATGGCCTTTGGTTATGCAGAATGGCGTCATCAGCAAGATAAATCTAGCCCCTTACAAGCACATACTAGAGCTGAAATGCTTATTTTCTCTACCAGAACATGATGATGATGGTCATTAGTATCAAATAACTAGTTCTCCTTAGTCCAATGTTATCACTGAGAATTAATCAGATTTGAGGGAATTTATGAGTCAAATGGACACAAATATTCCAGTGTATTTGAGAGTAATATTCATTTTAGTAAATTAATACACTGAGGTTCTGGTTGATATGCTAATCTCTCATTCTCTGTGACAGATTACTACTGAGTGGGCCAATAAAATGATGTTTCCCAAATGATAAGACTAAGAACCATACTTTAGATAATGGTAACACCAGCAAGGTGTCACCCACTAAAGCTCTATCCTGACTGGCATATGCCCCCACTTGATGACATCTCTGTACACAATAAACTGAATCAAATTAAATTAATATTGACCTAAACATTGAGGGAAGGGTGGAAGGAAACATACTAATAAAACATGTGTCAGTCTGATTACAGACCCTTGAAAACATCTGACCAGTTTTATTTTAACATTTTTCTACATTTTAACCTATGTAAGAACTATCTTTGAATGGAATTTTTCATTCTTATAAGCTTTCTTAAGATGCATTTTATAAACGGTGGATATATAAATTGTAGATACTGTAATTCATATATATTTTGCAAAAGTAAAACAAATACTTAGTTTTTAAAAGTGAATATTTGGGATTCATAGAGGATTCCCAACAAGTTAGGAGTGAATATAAACATATATATATATAAAAACAAATCCTTAGACTTGCCTCCTTATTCACAAATAGAGCTATTACCTGGATTTCTATCAAGCTGGGAAGCCAGTCTGGTATTTGAATGATCCACTCGTTTTGTGCTAAAGAAAATAAAACATTTTTAGTAACTTTCTTTACATTAAAAAATATTTAACAATTAAGAGTGAGGGAGAAACTATAGGAAACATATAAAATAAAGGTTACCACTTTATGAAAATCTCTGGAAAAAACCTGTGATTAGTATAACAATAAAACGCCTTGTTAGCACACTTTTAGGAATTAAAATTCTCCCCCCTTCACCACACATGAACACAGCAGATTTTTTTTTTTACTGTACAGTGTATGGAAAGATATCTATGCACGCACTGTGATAAAAAAGCTGACCAGGATGAAAAAAATGTATACTGTACATGGTTCTTAAAAATTCAAAGAGGTTAGAACATTCTTTGCCAAAGGAAGGTATAATCTATTAATGCTCAGTGATGCAATGTTCTTTGGAACAGTAGTTCCCAAAATGTGGTCCATAGAACCTAAGGCTCTTTTGGGCAGTTTTCCAGATCAAAACTATTTTCAAAGTAACACTGAGCTGTTACTTGCTTTTTACATTGTGTTGACACTGCACTGGTGGTACTAAAGCAATGGTGGGTAAGACTGCAGTGCCTGGGCATGAATCAAGGCAGCAGCACCAAACTGTTCTACCTTTCGCTGCTACACTTGCACAATAAAGCAAACAAAAAATCCAAGTTTCACATAAATATGTCCCTAATGAAGCAGTAAAAAGTATCAAACTTATTAAATCTCAACTCACAGTACAGGCCTTTTTAATACTCTGTATGGCAAAATGAGAAAATATATATGAAGCACTTCTGCTGCCTTCTGAAGTACATTGGCTGTCATGAGGGGAAGCATTTGTGCAACTGCTTGACCTCTGAGCTGAACTAGCTGTGTTTTTTTCTTGGAACACCATTTTTACTTAACCCTGATGGAAAAATTATGAGATTATTTAGATGTGGTCATTTGACAGATATTTCCCAAAAATAAAGAAAGTGAGCCTGTTATTTCAAGGAAAACAACCGGCAATACCTGTTGACAATAATAAAAATCCGAATTTTCAAACAAAAATGAAAATTTGGGAAACTCCTATCTACCACAATAAGCTTGACAGCTTCCCAATAATTAAAATTTCTTTCTGATTGGTGGTGATACCAATGAACATATTTTAAACATCACTACATAATAAAATGTGTCAACATTTAGAAAATCTACATTACTCAGTGAAGTAGTATTTTCTAAATGACCAATATAAAATGTTACAAAATTATGCATGGGTAAAAGATCCATTGAGGGTGTAAGACAGATGAGTGGATTTTGATGTCATATAGTTCCAAAAGTTCACAGACATGGTTTTAGATTCCATATTGCAAGTAACTTTTAAGAAGCTCCCATTTCTTGGGTTTCACTGAAAGATCAAAGAAAAATATCCAGGATTGTCTTAAAAGGCTACTAGAATACTTCTTTTTTGCCTGGGCAAGGTGACTCATGCCTGTAATCCCAGGACTTTGGGAGGCCAAGGCAGGTGGATCACTTCAGGTCAGAAGTTCCAGACCAGCCTGGCCAACACGGTGAGTGTGAAGCTGAATTTTTTTTTCAGATACTTCAATCAAAACAATATACTGCAGATG
The DNA here is from genome assembly GCF_008728515.1 of Papio anubis. Lineage (NCBI taxonomy): Eukaryota > Metazoa > Chordata > Mammalia > Primates > Cercopithecidae > Papio > Papio anubis. Next base: position 35,676,376 of record NC_044982.1, read on the forward strand.
ATTGAATGTATAGGTAGACACGAGAATCCACCTGTCTTTTAATATGCCAGACATTAAGAGATTTGCAAAACTATGTAACAAGGCCACTCTTCTCACTAATTTTTTGGGGGAGTGTAAATATAGTTATTCGTAACTTTAAAATGTTATTTACACAAATATACAATAGATACATCATTGTTATTTTTAAATTAGTTAATAAGTAAACATTTGAAATTTTTGAGTTTTTCTTCCCACTCTAGTAAATATTAGTAGATAAAATCCGTATTTTTAAAACTCTAGTGTTTCCAATAACTTTTAAGAGCGTAAGGCCGGGCACAGTGGCTCACGCCTGTAATCCCAGCACTTTGGGAGGCCGAAGCGGGTGGATCACCTGAGCTCAGGAGTTCAAGATCAGCCTGGTCAACATGGTGAAACCCCTCTCTACTAAAAACATAAAAAATAGCCAGGCGTGCTGGTGGGCGCCTGTAATCCCAGCTACTCGGGAGGCTGAGGCAGGAGAATTGCTTGAACCTGGGAGGCGGAGGTTGCAGTGAGTCAAGATGGCGCCATTGCACTCCAGGAGGTGGAGGTTGCAGTGAGTCGAGATTGTGCCATTGCACTGCAGCCTGGATGACAAGGGCAAAACTCTGTCTCAAAAAAAGAAAAAGAAAAGAAAAAAAAGAGTATAAAGGGGTTCTAAATCCAAAAAGTTAAGAACTGCAGCCATTGAACATTACTTTGGGCTAACTGGTCCAGAATAATAATAATAAACAACACCGAAATTCACCAAAATGGGAAATACCATGTGTGGTTTTAGATAAAGGACCAGAGATTTAGTTTCAAACCTACAAACTAGTCCACTGTTTAAAAGGTGAGATTACAATTTTCACCTATTAAATATGCCAATTTGTGAAAGTATAGAGAGAAAGACAGTAATGGAGATGGTCAGTAGAATTATGAATTAGTACAAGCTCTTTCTAAACCAATGTGTTAATATACATTAAAAGCCTTTAAAATGTTTATGCTCCATAACTCATAACTCCTAAAAGCATTCCCTTCTAGGAATGTTTTCTGAAATAAAATGAAATTTGGAGAGATTACATACAAATACAGTTACTAAGCTTTAGATTAAATAGCTAGCCCAAGGAACTAAGCCTAAATGGAGAAAATAATTCATGCACAAAGATGGTCATTAAAAACTTATCTTCTCAAAATAGCAGAAATAACCTATAAAAATTTAGCTTTAGAAATAGCCAGGTATTTCTAAAAAAACTATAACTCATTATGATGACTGTTATAATGATATTATATAGCATAAAGTTGCAGAGTATTATTAATGTGAAATAATTCTAATATCACTGAAAGAAAAAAATATAAAAATGAACATATTCAATCAGAACAATGTTTAAAAATATCTTCTAAGTAGAAAAAAATGGTTGGGCACAGTGGCTCAAGCTTGTAATCCTAACACTTTGGGAGGCTGAGGCAGGTGGGTCGCTTGAGCTCAGGAGTTTGAGAGCAGTATAGGCAACATTGTGAAACTCTGTCTCTACAAAAAATACCAAAATTAGCTGGCATGGTGGCTCAAGCCTGTAGTCCCCGCTATTCGGGAGGCTGAGGCAGGAGGATCACTTGAGCCCCCAGGAGGCGGAAGTTGTAGTGAGCCGAGACGCACCACTGCACTCCAGCCTGGGCAACAGAATGAGATACTGTTTAAAAAAAAAGACAAGAAAAATAAAAAATAAAAAGTAATTTCCTCTGGCCTCTTTTTTTATACACTTTTCAAATTTTAAAAATATTTATAAAGTTTTAGCAAAAACAAATATTTCAACACAATAAATTATGAACTATAAATTCTAATAATAATGCTGTCAATAGTTTTTCCTAGTAGAAAAGATAAAAATTGTCTTTCAAGTGTTTTACTTTACTCACTTATAGTCTCTCTCCCAGAATTTCACAGGTCGGACATATGAAGTGATGAATATTGCACTTCCCAGAAAGGGGTTCAGTGGAGTAGAGAAGAAGGCCGAGACAGCAGCCTGAATAAACAGCATGGCTGAATCTATGGGAAAACTAGTTAAGGACACTGAAATTCATCTGAGCACAGATACCAAAAAAACCTCACAAAAACCTAGCAGATACATTTAGATTACATCAATTAGAGAACTGAGGGTCACCAGAAGAATACAAAAGAAGGTATCGCTGGGCAGCCATTAAGGGGTCACCAACAGAAAGACGTACAGAAAGTTCAACCTGGTATGATGTTTTCAAAGGAGCCAAATCAATATTTGCTAATACGTATTTAGTAAAAGTTCATACATTAATCTTGGGAAGAGATGTTAGAGTTCAATTTTCCACAAGGTTAAAACTAAAGCTTGCAGATACCGTAAGTCTGTCTTTCCATATCAGTGTGGTTACTAACCCTTACTCCCTTACTATTATTTAGAAAACACTAAGAAATAGTGGGAGTAGAAAATTTTTTACAGAAGTTTAATTCTATCAGTTTCATATCACATTATGAAAAAATGTTTGGTACTTTCATTTATTAAAAAATAATACTAAACATTTCTTTTATGTATTAAAGATTCCTGGACTTTAACATTCACATATGCAAATGTAAGATTTTAAATCAGCATTACTTTCTTACAAAACCTGAATACTTTTCTTATGTTCAGATGATCTGTGGGCCACGGGTATTAATACAAGTTAAACAATCAACAGTATAGGTGTGGATATAAAAGGTTATGGTTTTTTTTTTTTTTTTTTTTGAGACAGAGTTTCACTCTTGCTGCCCAGGCTGGAGTGCAATGGCGCGATCTCGGCTCACCGCAACCTCCACCTCCTGGGTTCAAGAGATTCTCCTGCCTCAGCCTCCCGAGTAGCTGGGATTACAGGCATGTGTCACCACACCCGGCTAATTTAGTATTTTCAGAGGAGACGGGGTTTGTCCATGTTGGTCAGGCTGGTCTCAAACTCCCAACCTCAGGTGATCCGCCCGCCTCGGCCTCCCAAAGTGCTGGGATTACAGGCGTAAGCCACTGTGCCCGGCCAAGATTATGAATTTTTGACAATTTATTACACAGTAAACTTTATCTATGCCTGTGAAAGATTATGCCTATAAACCAACGTTCTTGTCAAGGATATGACTGCCCATTCTTATTAAACTTTAATTAGAAGGATACGAGGAACTGCAAAAGGCTGAGCAAAGGCATGGAAAGCAGAACCCCATGTGATCTGCCACGGGGCAATATAGGTATACACGAACTGCAGTTTATAAAGGAGTTCCCAAAGCTGCAGGAGGAAAAGAATAGCTGTCAGTAAAAAAAAAAAAAAAAAACTTATCAGATATTTGAATTAGAAAATGAAAAATCTGTAAAATGTATTTTCCTCCTAATAGGGAAATGGCATTGAAATTATTTGCCATTTGCATAATAGGAAAAGATGTATCAACTGCCTAAATGCTGCACTTATTTCTGAGTAAAGACACTTTCTAAGTAAAGATAGGTAGCTATATATGGATTTATGTTTCATCTGTTTAAAAAAAAAAAAAAATTCTATGCCCTCTACTGGCCATATTACACTACTACAAGCAAAACAAAGAAAAGTAGAAAGCAGTCAAATAATTGTTCTTGAAAAAAAAAATCAAGATGTCTGCAAAGCTAAAGTAATACATATATTTATTTTATTCTAAGACACATTTTCCGCAAATTTTAGTGCTATGGAAACTGAGTATGTTTTAAACGTAATGTCAAAAGGAATGTGAAAACAGCAGCTGTAATACAGTTGTCACCGTCTGTTTCCATAGAAATTTAGTTGTGTATACTAGGCATCTGTTCATAACCTTAATTGCTGTCAGTGGAAACAGGATACACATTTTAATTTTATTTAAGATTGGATATGTTACAGTTGAGCAGTTTTTCAATGCTGAATCAGAGTTGCTGTACTTGTCCAAGACTGCCTCTGCATGATTAGGCAACAATCCCCTCATCCTTTAAAATACTTTAACTGATTTACAAATGAACTTACTTAACTTCCAATTTAAAAAAAAGAAATCACAACTCCAACCAATTAAAAAATTGTAGATGAACTGCAGTATTTTTGCCATGATTCAAAATTATTTTTGCCATGACTCAAAATTATGCAGACCTCGGAACTAATGTAATCAGGATCATGGTAAGTAAAAGCAGCGTGTATATATCATCATGATGCCATTACAATGACTTAAAAGCAATGACTCAGAAACCTCTTCAGATTCTAAGTGTGAAACAAACTGTACTTCAATTTTAACTGTAACATTAAAGAAAAGAACAATATGTAACAATATGTAAGGGTTGGTAGGTAAAGGGATTTTTTTTATACATGTAATTTTTATTAAAAGGTTATTAAATCCATGATATACCTTACAATGATATCTTAAAGTAAAAAATATATCTGAAGAAATCCCTTGAATATCACCGATTGTCACTGTTAAATTCTATCTACTGACCAATTCGAATACAAACTCAAAGGGACAACTTTCTCTGTTTTGTTCATTGGTGTAGCTTAAGCATCTAGAACAGTTCTAAAACAGTTTTTTGTTTTAAAAAATGTTTAACAATAAAAGTATTAAGAAAATCCAAACTAATGCTAAGTGTAGCAACTATATTTCAAAGATTATTTACTTTATATTTTACTGCAACTTTCACTTTTTTCCAACCAGTATAAGATGAAATACAATTTTCAATCTAAATATTTGAGTTTGTGAGAAACCACATGCTTCTTTATACAATTCTCTGATTAACTTTCTGGCTTCCTCCTTTGGTTAATAACCATACTCACTAGAAAAGGAAATAAATGATAAAAATGCAAATTAGTGACTGAACAGATATAATACCGAAATATTTTCGAAGCTATTTATCACAATATTGAAATTGACTATCAATGAAATGGCTTTCCACTTTTACTGTTCCCCATCCTAGATCAGACTACTATCACATCTGAATTACTGTCATCATCGCTTAAGCTGTTCTCCGTACCTTTAGGTTCTCTCTTCCCCAACTGAAGCCAAATGTGGCTGACCAGGCTAACTTTCCTAAAATTGGAATTTCATTGTGTTTTGTAGCTGTTCATTTGCTTCAGCTCTCTGTTACCTATCAAATGGGATAATATATGTCAAAGTCCTTTGTATGTGGTCAGTGTTAACATGAAATTTAATCACTATTTCACTGACAAATAATCTGACTGTACAGCCTATTTCATTGAGAAAGGTAGTGTGATTCAGCAAAATGATTCTTGGGTTAGGAGGCAGAGGACCAAGATTTTACCATCTAATTTGTAAAAGGCCTAAGAACATCTATCTTATGGGTGGATAATGAATTTTAGCAGCAGCCTGTAAAGTTCAGAGTATTCTGCAAATGTCACATCAATCTAATTTCTGACTGCTCCCACCTAGCCTCAATCTCCTCAGCATCTACCTGTTTCACTGGCCTACAGAGCCCGATTCAATTATTACCACTTCTGTTTCTAAAATTATTCAAAACTATATACTTTTTGAGAGATTCTATATATTTCAAAATATATACTTATTAATGTTTCTCTAATTGTTTTATATAACTTAATCTTATCTTCTCAGTGATAGCAAGAAATATATCTTTTATAAATCACAGTGACTATCTTTGTTTAGGGATTCCAATGTGCTCCTAAATAACTGGTTGAAGAGAGATAACTTAAACAATAATAAATCAAATGAAATGTAAGAAAAATCCTGACTAAATCGCATATAACTCAGGGAGATAGTTTTTATAGATAAGGATATTCCTTTCAGTGATAAATTACCTTGTTGAAGAGTATGGACATAAAGAAGAGATCCAACAGCATGGTCTCTGAAAAAGCTTCATAGTCAAATTTGAAAAAGAGCACAGTAAAGATGACTGTGACATACTGATATGTAGGGCTGCTAAAAGAGGATCGTAGCAACTTCAAACCAGCAATGGTGATCATTAAAGCACCTAATCTGTGACACAAAGAAAACACAAATCAACTCATGACTGAAAACATTAGAAGAGACAGTAACTTAAAATAAAATTCACCATTTACTTTACTAAGCCTACAATATATACCTTAAATGTAAGCTTCCAAAAATGATGTATACAGCTAGATAAATCACATCCTGAAAGTATCTGACTATTCCCTTTTAATTCTATTCATTATGATTCTTATCCTTTAGATTCTTATCCTTTATATAAGGGACCATGTTTTAAAAATAATCGTATTATAATTCTGACATCTGATTCTCTATTTTCTCAATATTTCTATTACTTTAACACCAACTGCATTTAGCAAATGAAAAACATTAATGCAGACTCAACAATAGGTACCTACTCTATTAGGCAGGCTCATCAGATGACTATGGAGGCAACTGACCGTTTATATGGTGTAAGTTACACAGTGCATCAAAATAGCCATCTAATATTAAAAATTAACCTTATTTTTAAAATGTCCTCTCATAAAATATCAATTGACAATGAGATGCCTGGAGTAGAGAATATGCTAACAGCAGAAACAAATGTTTAAAAAAGGGAAGTCAAGGACAAAATGTCACCTAAATTTTTAATCTCACAGTGCCTTGCGTGAAGGAAACAATTATTTAATACTTGATCAACAACTTAAGACATTGTTTATAACAGCCCCCAGTAGTCAGACAATATTAGAAGACTACTATACTTACTCTGTATCCAGTTTCTTTGGACTAGCAATTGTCTCTGCACTGCTGCTCAGTTCATTGAGAACAATCAATGGATAGATTATATTCTTCTCCACAAAAAGAAGCCACACATGAAGTTTCTCAAACCACATCATCGTGGCTGCATCTAACAAGGCAGTATAAATCAAGAAGACTACATGTCATCTAACGTATGAAGTAGTTTGTCAATGTGATGAGAAAGAAAAATTTTACAACTCAAATTTAGTACCAAACTACAAATAAAATGTTTTTAAAAAGCCAGTACTTTAATCAACTGTCAACTTCTGTGAGCTCTCAGATACTTACAAATTTGCAAGTTAGACATGATTTATCATTTAGATGAGTTTCAAACTTTAATTCTTGAAACCTCAGTTTTTAACCATAACTTTTCTCATTTATGCTTATAACTTATCGAAAAAAGATTACTGAAGATCATTAGATTGCTCCTTCCAGCCAAAATAAAAATACGATATGATTTGAATTCGCATACTTAAGAGCAATTTTCATTGCCAATAATTTTTTTCCAATGCTACAATATTATTTCATCGGGGAAAGTGTCTGGGATAAACTAAAAGATTTAAAACATGGTTCTTGGGCTATCTGAAAACAGTATCACCTGGTTTTAGGAAGTTCTCTAAGATATAATATTTTTTCTTTGAGTTGCTAAAATCAGTACAAGGAAAAAAACAACTTTGCTGTTAGTAGTATAAATGTCAAAATGTTATGCTGAAACAAAATTTGTATTTAGACTAAATATTCTAAGGTTAAAAAAATAAGATCAATAATTTATTTTAACAAAAAGTGTTGGTCTTTAAAACAAACTAGATATGTGTCATCATTTATATATGAAGGCAGTAATAGTTCACCATTAAAAACATATCTCATTCTGAGTTATTTTCCTGATGGTAGAAATGGGCCAGATTCTTATGCAGTTTCATGTCATTTTCCTTTTTGAGGAAGCTTTCAAGGGCTTCAGAGTTCTCTAAAAAAGTTATCTTCAAGCAATTGAATGATTTACTCTATAGTAATTTGCTAACTGAAAAAAAAAGTGTGAGAAAAAAGTTGGCTTATTTAATAATCATTGGTATACAATAAATTATGACATAGGTATGAACATTATTATTTCTCTAAACTGAGGAAGTACAATATATTGTAGATAATGGGGCCAATGAACAAGAGCTGAATACTTGAACAGGAAAGAAACGTCAGGGTTTACAGTGGTAAGGAAAAAGCTTGGCGAGTGAATTAGCCTTCTATCTCTTTTCCATCATTTTATACCTTATTGCAAATCTGAACTAATAACAGCAATTAAAAATGTTTTTAATTTCTTTTCACGTTGTCAACTCTTTTACACTCCTCTCTGGTAGGACACAGTGTCTCTGACAGAAACAGGAACAAAGACCTTTCTACCTCCCTACACATTAAGTTAAAACTATTTCAAGTAGAGAGGCCTTAAAGAGGACTGGATTGCCTGTATGGCACTGAAAACTAATTAGGGGGAAGAGTAGGGTCAGGAAAGAGAAGTAATGGACATACAAAAGTGGATTCATCAATGAGAAGTCTGTGAAGAACAATTTAGAAAGGCGAGAAGTAAGTTTCTTCTGTGGAAAATTGGCATTGTAACACTGACACTCATATTTCAGCTAAATTAATGCATCCTGCAAGAGATTAGATTCATTAACAGCTTCAAACTTAAGCAAAAAAACACAAGCCAAATGTTCCGTGATGATATTCATTTAACTCAGTCATCTATCAATATAGCAAAGGGAAAAACTCGGAATATTAAAAAGAAAAGTGCTAATGAAATACTTACTTCGAACTTCATACTGATTATACTCGAGTGTCTTTAGCAGAGGATGAGAGAAACAGTGCCATGGTAGCTGTTTTCTAACTTGAGGCAGCACATAATGGGTTACAAAACCCACAAAGCCAACCAATGTATACAACACATACTTGAGGGCAGGCTAAAGAAAATAATAATAAAAGTGATAAAATTAGGAGTGATTCTGAGACTTACCGTAGAAATTCTAATTTGTCAGTTCAGTTTTCCATCTGATAATGGACAATGTCCATTTTAGAATATAAGAACTAAACATTTTTCTACGGTTAACATTTCTAAATTATGTAGTTTGTTCTAATCAGCCTTGAAAGTTAGTGACTATTCATATATCACAGATATTTTGAAATGTGTTAACTACTTTCTCTGGTGTCTTACACTATTGTATAACGAGAGAGTGGCCTAAGGTGTATTGCCTATTACATGAATGTTCTACGAGATGTTCAGAGCAATGTACTAAATTGTTTTTCGTAGCAGAGATGATGGGGTAAGGCGGGGTCCACCCGGAGCAGTTGGCTGCGTGCACTGGTTCACAGTACATGGCTTAGCACACGGCTGTATACCTGTCCCCTGGCATAGAGACCCAGGTGCCCTGCGGCCGCTGGCTTTGGTCACTGTGGTAATGTCATCTATAACCATCACTGACCTGTTCATCACAGCCAGCAAGAGCCCAGCCCAGTCTCTCCACTGCTACCCCTCATGCTTCGCAGCAGGGTTATCTGTTCCTTCCTGGATTGCATCACCAATTACAACAAGGCCTAAAAGCTTGATGCATACCTGCACAAGTGCACAGGACAGAGACCATTTGTGACTATGAAGGTTGTGGCAAGGCCTTCAACAGGGATTGCCATCTGAGTTGCCATATCCTGATTCATACTGGAGAAAAGTCATTTGTTAGAAAGACGTATGCATCTTAAAACTTTTCTTCCCTGCTACCACCAATAGCCAAGTATGCTGACTGGAGACTCAAGGACCAGCCTGCCCAGACCCAACACCACAGGCACCCATGTATGCCGATCTATGGGCCAAGGACTAGTACACCTGACCCACTGCAGCCACTACTGGCGTCTGAGGACTAGCCAGCCTAGCATCTGTATCCCCAGCAATGCCTCACCACAGCCTCTATGAACAAATGCAGCCTGAGTCACTGAGGAATTCACAGACATGACTAACGCCGATTATGGCCAAAGAAATCATATGGAGAGTACGCTACCATGCACAACCAGAATCAAAGACAAAGCATCCTGTCCAACCAACACTATAGATATATCTAAAGGAAACAGTCTTTCTCTCCAAACGCCAATCCGTACAATTGGAAAAACTGTTATATCAGATGTATCAATGTAAGGACACAAGAAACATGAAAAAGCAAGAAAATGTAACACCTCCAAAGGAACATAATAATTTTCCAGTAATAGACACCAAAGAAAAGGAAATCTATGAAATGTCTGAAAAAGAATTCAAAATAATGATATGAAGGAAACTCAGTGAGATACAAGAGAACACATAAGAGTAATACAAAGAAATCAGGAAAACAATTCATGATCTAAATGAGAAACTCAACAAAGAGATATATCATAAAAGGGAACCAAACAGAAATTCTGGAACTCAAGAATTCAACAAATGAAATAAAAAATATAAGCAAGAGCTTCAACAATAGATTAGATCTAGCAGAAGAAAGAATTTCTAAACTTTAAGATGGATCTTAAAAAAAAAAAAAAACGGAAGGAGGGAAGGAAAGAAGGAAAAAAAAAAAAAGCTCACATGATATATATGACACTGCAAAAATGACCAAATATTTGAATTTTGGAGTTTCTAGAAGAAATGAGCAAAGGCATAGAAAGCCTATTTAAGGAAATAATAGCTGAACACTTCCGAAGTCTTAGACATCTAGATACAGGAAGCACAAAGTTCTCAAATACAATTCACTCAGTAAGGTCTTTTCCAAGGCACATTATAGTCAAACTGTCAAAAGTCAAAGACCAAAAGAGAATTCTGAAAACAGCAAGAGAAAAGGGTTAAGTTATATACAAGGAAACCCCCATTAGACTAACATCTAATTTCTCAGTAGAAACCTCACGGCCGGGCGCGGTGGCTCAAGCCTGTAATCCCAGCACTTTGGGAGGCCGAGGCGGGTGGATCATGAGGTCAGGAGATCGAGACCATCCTGGCTAACATGGTGAAACCCCGTCTCTACTAAAAATACAAAAAAATAGCCGGGCGAGGTGGCGGGCGCCTGTAGTCCCAGCTACTCGGAGGCTGAGGCGGGAGAATGGCGTGAACCCAGGAGGCGGAGCTTGCAGTGAGCCGAGATCGCGCCACTGCACTCCAGCCTGGGCGACACAGCGAGACTCCGTCTCAAAAAAAAAAAAAAAAAAGAAACCTCACAAGCCAGAAGAAAATGAGGTGACACATTCAAAGTGCTGAAAGAAAAAACTCTCAGCTAAAAATATTATACCAAGAAAAGGTTTAGCCTTCAAAAACGAAGGAGAAATAACATCTTTACCAAAAAGCAAAGACTAAGAGAATTTATTACCACTAGACTGGCTCTACCAGAAATTAATGAGTCCTATAATTAGAAGCAGAAGGATGATATCTACCATCATGAAAACACATGAAAGGATAAAAACATTGGTAAAGAAGATAAACGAATGATTTTTTTTTAAAAAAGTCAAATGTTATTACTACAAAAAACCAATCAAATTGGAGAGTAAATAATAAAAGAGGAAGAAAGGAACAAAGGATATATAAAACATTCAGAAAACAATGAACAATATGATGGTAGTATGCCTTCACCTAGCAAAAAACCTTGAATGTAAATGGCTTAAATTCCTCAGCTAAAAGATATAGATTGTCCAGATGTGTATACTGATATCAACATAAATAAATAAAAATATAGTCTGCTTGAATTTTTTTTTAAAAAAACAGTCAAATTATATGCTGCCTATAGGAAACTAATTTCCCCTGTAGACACACACATAGATTGAGAGAAGACATTTAAAAATATATTCCAGACAAATAGAAACTAAAAGCATACTGGCAGAGCTATACTTGTCTTAGGCAAAATAAACTGCAAGTCAAAAGACATGAAAAGAGACAAAGAAGGCCATTATAATAATAATAAAGGTATTGGCCGGATACGGTGGCTCATGTCTGTAATCCCAGCACTTTGGGAGGCCACGGCAGGTGGATCACGAGGTCAGGAGATCGAGACCATCCTGGCTAACACGGTGAAACCTCGTCTCTACTAAAAATACAAAAAATTAGCTGGGTGCAGTGGCAGGCACCTGTAGTCCCAGCTACTCAGGAGGCTGAGGCAGAATGGCGTGAACCCGGGAGGCGGAGCTTGCAGTGAGCTGAGATCGCACCACTGCACTCCAGCCTGGGTGACAAAGTAAGACTCTGTCTCAAAAAAATAAATAAATAACAAAGGGATCAATTCAGAAAGGGGTATAACAACTATAAAGACATATGCACCCTACACCTGAGCACCCAGATACATAAGGCAAATATTATTAAAGCTAATGAGATAGACCCCAATAGAATAATAGTTGGGAATATCAACGCCTCAATTTCAACATTGCACAGAGCACCTAGACAGAAAATCAACAAAGAAATATCAGACTTAGTCTGCACTATAGAACAAACAGACCTAGCAGACATTTATGTCATCCAATAGCTGCAGAATACACATTGTCCTCATTAACACATGGGACATTCTCCAAGACAGACTATATGTTATGCAACGAAACAAGTCTCAGCAAATTTTTTAAAATTGAAATCATATGAAGTATCTTCTCAGACCATTATGAAATAAAACTAAAAATAAATAACAAGAGGAACTTTGGAAACTGTACAATTAAACAGATATTAAACAATGTGCTCCTGAATGAAAACTGGGTCAACGAAGAAACTGAAAATAAAATTTAAAAATTTCCAATACAAATGAAAATACAACATACTAAAACCTATGGAATATAGCAAAAGCAATGCTAAAGAGAAGAGTATAGTATAGTATAGTATAGTATAGTATAGTATAGTATAGTATAGTATAGTACAGTATAGTAAAGTATATAGGCAATAAATGTCTCCATCAAAAAAGTAGAAAGACTTCAAACAACCTCATGATGTATCTCCAGGAACTAGGACCTAAGAAAGGTAAGAGCAGAAATAAATTAAATTAAAAGGAAGAAACAATACAAAAGATCAAGGAACCAAAAAGTTGGCTTTTTGAAAAGATAAATGAAATTGACATACCTTTAGCCAGAAAAAGAAAGACCCAAATAAATAAAATCAGAGATGAAAAAGGAGATATTACAACTAATAGTGCAAAAATTCAGAGTATCATTAGTGGCTACTATGAGCAACTATATGCAAATAAATTGGAAAATCTAGAGAAAATGGATTAAGTCCTAGACACATACAACCTAACAAGATTGAACAATGAAGAAATCCAAAAGCTAAACAGACCAATAACAAGTAAAAAGATAGCAGCCATAACAAAAAGTCACCCAGTAAAGAAAAGCCCAGGACCAGATGGCTTCACTGCTGAACTCTTCCACTGTTGGTGGAAATATAAATTAGTAAAACCACTATGGAGAACAGTTTGGAAGTTCCTGAGAAAACTAAAAATAGAGTTACCGTATTATCCAGCAATCCCAATGCTGGATATATACTCAAAAGAAAGGAAATCAATTTTATTGGAGGGATATCTGTACTCAATGTTTGTTGCAGCACTGTTCATATCAGCCAAGATTTGGAGGCAACCTAAGTGTCCATCAACAGATGAATGAATGGATAAAGAAAATGCAGTACATATACACAATGGAGTACTACTCAGCCATAAAAAAAGAATGAGATTCTGTCATTTGCTATACCATGGATGGAACTGGAGGTCATTATGTTAAGTGAAATAAGCCTGGTACAGAAAGACAAACTTCACATGTTTTCACTTATTTGTGGAAGCTAAAAATTAAAACAAATGAACTCATGGAAATAGAAAGTGGAAGGAGGGATGGTTATCAGAGACTGGGAAGGGTAGTAGGGGTGGTGGGGGGAGATAGTGATGGTTAATAGGTACAAAAAGTAGAAGAAAGAATGAATAAGATCTAGTACTTGATAGCACAACAAGGTAACTACAGCCAATAATCATTTAATTGTACATTAAAAATAACTAAGAGTAATAACTGGATCATAACACGAAGGACAAATGCTTGAGGGGATGAATACCCCATTTACCATGTGATTACTACACATTGCATGACTGTATCAAAGTATCTCATGTACCCCATAAAAATATACACCCATTCTGAAAAAAATGAAGAATGTCTAGAGAAATAATGGCCAAAATTTTCCAAATTTAATAAAAACTATAAACCACAGATTCAATAAACCCCAAGCACAAAGACATGAAGAAAACTATGTGAACGTACATCATAATCAAATTTCTAAAAACTAGTGATAAAAAGATAATCTTCAAGCAGTAGAGAAAAAGTTATCTACATAGGAATAAATTCAGTCAGAAGCAATAAAAGGGAGAAGACAGTGGAACAACATCTTCATGTACTAAAAGAGAAAAAACCTGTCGTCTTAGAATTTTATACCCAATGAAGTATCTTTCAATACCAATAGTGAAATAAGGACTTATTCAGAGCTACAAAAGCTAAGGAAAGTTGCAGATTTTCACTACAAGAAATGTCCCAGGACAGCAAGAAAGGGGGATTTTAAACTGGAGAGGAAGCCGGGTGCAGTGGCTCATGCCTGTAGTCCTAGCACTTTGGAGCCAAGGCGGGAGGATCACTTGAGCTCAGGAGTTCCAGACTAGCCTGGGAAACATAGTGAGACTTCGTCCCTAAGTAAAAAAGAAATGTCCTAGGAAATCTTTCAAGCAGGAGGAAAAATGACACCAAATGGAAACATGGATATGCACAAAATAATGCAGGGCACTAAACATGATAATTACATGCCCTACAGATGAAAGAAATAGTCCTTGATGAGCTGTACTTAAGGAACAACACCTAAGAAGCCTTACCCATACCTGAACCTGATTTAGATTATAACGTTCTAGACTTCCAACTATACTGGAATGAGACTTTTGGGGGATATAGGAGAGGGTATGTGCACTTTGCATTTAGAAGGGATGTTGATCATGGTGGTCTACTGATGGACTGCGGTAGTCAGCTTCTGAAGTGGTTCCCATGATCCTTGCCTCTTGCTTTTATACTTGAGTATATTCTCTTCCCACAATGTACCAAGGTTAGTCTATGTGCACAACAGAATATGGAAGAAATGGTGGCATGTCATTTCCAATACCAGGTTATAAAACAGTACAGCTCCTGTCTTGGGCTTTCTCTCTCAAGGATCACTTGCTCTGGGGGAAACCAGCTGCCATTTTATGAGTACAGTTAGGTAGCCTATGGTGAGGACCACATGGAGGGGAACTGAGGTCTCCAGCCAATAATCAGAAGGAACTGAGGCCTGTAAACAGTGAACCTCAGATGATTGTAGCATCATGAAAGATCCAGAGCTAGAATCATCCAGCAAAGCCACTCCCAGATTCATAACCCAGAGAAATCATGAGAAAATAAGTATTTGTTGATAATAAAAAAAAAAAAAGTCATGTATTTCAGCACTATGGACAAACATTAAAATCTAATCAGAAATTAGTCCAAACAAAGTTATAAGTCATGTGCTGCTTAACAACAGGATACATCATGAGAAATGTGTGGCTAGGAAATGTCATCATCGTGCAAACATCAGAGTGTACTTACACAGACAAGACACTGAGGCTATGTGGTAGAGCCTATTGCTCTTAAGCTACAAAAATGTACAGCATGTTACTGTACTGAATACTGTAGGTGACCGTAACACAATGGCAAATATTTGTGTATCTAAACATACACAGGCTGGGTGCAGTAGCTCACAGCTGTAATTCTAGTACTTTGGGAAACTGAGACAGGAGAATTGCTCGAGCCCAGGAGTTTGAGACCAGCTTGGGCAACACAACAAGACTCAGTTTTTACAAACAACAACAACAACAACAAATTATTTAAATTAGCCTGGTGTGGTGGTGCACATCTGTAGTCCTAGCTACTTGGGAGGCTGAGTGGGAGGATCGCTTGAGCCCAGGGGTTCAAGGTTACAATGAACTGTGATCACAACAATGCACTCCAGCCTGGGTGACTGAGTGAAACCCTGTCTCAAACAAACAAATAAATAGAAGGAGAAAATGATTCCTTACCTGCAATACTGTGAAGACTGTGCTTACATGAATAGCAAAATATAGCACACCAATTACAATGCATACTACCAGGTCAGACTGTAATCGCTCACTCTGTAGGGAAAAAAAGAATTATTAAACAATTACATAAAAATTTTTAAAATCTTTTACCTTTATTCCCCAATGGCACAGTTTAAGAATTAACTTTTTGCCAGGCTAGCTCAGTCAGTATTAAAGAAAAAAAAAAAAGAATTTTTCATTGATACTTTTACACTTCTAGATTCATTCTCTCTCTCTCTCTCTCTCTCTCCTCTCTCTCTAAGATGAAGTGCAGTGGGACAATCTCGGCTCACTGCAACCTCTACCTCCTGGGTTCAAGCGATTCTCCTGCCTCGGTCTCCCAAGCAGCTGGGACTATAGGCACATGCCACCACGCCCCACCATACCTGGGTAATTTTTTGTATTTTTAGTAGAGACAGGGTTTCACCATGTTGGCCAGGCTGATCTCTAACTCCTGACCTCAAGTGACACGCCCATCTTGGCCTCCCAAAGCGCTGGGATTACAGGTGTGAGCCACCACACCTGGCCACACTTCTAGATTTCTTACACATATTAACCACAAAAAATCTTATTTTCTTCCTCAATTTCCTCATATTTTGGCTTTGACACTGTAATACTAAAGAATTGAACAACTTACCTAATTCTGCATGCCGTATAACATATTGCAATAAAGTCTTTTAGAATGAAGATTTTATTCCCCCATTGGTCTGTAAGTTTTACTTTTACATATGGGGAAAGGAGATAAGGTACCTTAAGGTACTGTAATTTTTCATTTAGAGCACTAATGCTCTACTCATATATGTTTGTTTTTGAGACAGGGTCTCACTACGTTGCCCTGGCTGAAGCGCAGTGTCTATTCACAGGTACAGTCATTGCACACTAGAGGTCAGAACCCCTGAGTTGAGGGGATCCTCCAGCCTTAGTATATCCTTTGGATAACTTATACTTTCATTGGTCTTTTGACATGTGAAAACTGTTATGCTTAAGTCCATTTTACTTATTAGATTTTGGTTCTATCAGTGGTTATAGAAAAATCAGAAACCTCTTGATATCTTTGGTCATCAACAGACGTCTTAGATTTATGCTTATAAGCCAGATTCAGAATATCCTACTATACTTAACATGAAACATTCTCTGTCCACATGGAAACCGAAGTTAGAAAAAAGTCATTCTAACATCTTGATATAGTTTTGTATTTCTAAAGTTTCTGAAAGAATATGTGAACAGGTCAAGTGCACTGAAAGCAAATGTGTCTAATTCAACATCTATATAAATTCAGTCTTTTGCAAAGGAAAATGACCTAAAACTGAGAAAAAAGATTTTGTTTTATTCCATAAATAGATATGAATTTACAGAATTCATTTTTCAAATAATTACTAAAAGAATACAAGCAACATTGTAATTCATGAAATTAGAAAATTTTAAAAACTACTGCATTTACTTAAGTACATTAGTACAGATTATTGTTCTCTCCTTTAGCCCAGAATACACACACAGTTTTAAGACTGGCCTTGAGAAATAAAACAACCTAAAAAACTAATAAATGACTTACAAAGGCCGTTTTTTCCAACAAGACGAACAATAACAACAAAATGAATCTAATTTGTGTTAATGCTGATCTTTCAGATCCTAGTCTAAATCGAATAGGAATAAAAATTCTATGGCCAATGAAATGACTTAATTTCATCTGACCTAAAAATAAAATGCTTAGTATTCTGTTCTATGCACAAACCATGTCTGAGGAATGAGCATTTCTTACATTTTAATATTTGGAATAAAGACAACAATGTACAACTAATCCTATAAATTATAATTATACATTTTTCTCCAATTACTAATGACTTTCAAAAAGTGTTCCTCATATAACATGATCAGCTGTCTAAGATTTAAGTCTTTTAGGTGATTCTAAATGTTAAAACTTACAACAGAATTTCTAAGTTTTTCAGGCAGTGGATCTTTTACTTCAGATAGAGGGTCTTCTGGATTTTTCTCTTCCGTTTTTGGAAAAATCTTGGATTGCACTAAAGAGCTTTATGTGAAAAAAAAAAAAGAAAAAATAATAGAAAATACACATATAATCTGAAAATCAGTGATTCAAATGGGCAATGAAGTTTATGATAGAAAACCAAATGATTCGAGTATATTTAATCATTACCAAATGAGAAATTCTAAAATGTTTAGGATACCATAAATAAGCATACAGTGAAAATATTTTTATTAAAACATAGTTTCAATAATTGGGAAGGAAAACACTAATATTCCCAGCCAACCTGATTAGAATAACCCAAAGTTAATATATTTTGAAACTTATTATAGATTAGGCCAAAGCACTTTGGAAAGGCATTGGAAAAAAGAGATCTTGAAAGTTATTTGAAAAAAACACCAACTTACTTAAATTTCTTTAGTTCAGTAACAATTGGGTTCACTTACAAAAGTACAGACGGATCACTGCTTTGTCGGCTGAGATGGTAAGACACTGCCACTAATAAACCACAAAAAATGGAGAAAAGTACTGGAATATGCTGGCCATCCCAAGAATCCTGTAGAAAAACGAATTTAACAGAATAATATGCTTCTAATTTACAATACTTCACATAATCCTTTTGTGTCAGTATTTTGGAAAAAGACAACGAACTTAAATTCAACAAAAGTTTTTAGCCACGTTATTAATTGCATTTTATTCCAGAAAAATTTAGATTTATTACTTTCTGATGAGCTAGAATCTGGCCACTAGATGTCTTTGGTACTAAAGCTACAGATTTTTTTCAGGGGGAGGGCACTAATGCTCTACTCATATATGAGGAATAATTTGCTTTTGATGAATGTGGCTATCAATTCTTTCACATTTTAAATGCTATTAAGTTTGCAGTAAACTGTGTTCCTTTTGGAAGAATAAGATATCTTGGTATAGTAAATTTTATATACAATAATAGAGTAGGAAAAGACAACACATGATACATTAGGCAAAAGAAAAGGCTGACATTTGGTGTGTTACTCTCTTGATGCCTTTGCCCATGTAATAAACTACTATGTCCTCCACAGCACTGAGCAGGCATTCAGTAACTGTTTTCTGAAAGAATGACTACATATACCCAGAAGGAAATACTACAAAGGCTATCTTCCAAGGCCAACCACACATGTGGTCACTCCACGTGAGCTCTGCTCATTGTAGCATCTCTGGAGTCTATCAGCATGATACCTGGCAGAGAGTGGGCAATACGCTAACTGGAACAGGTTACAGTTCTTAAGTATGTCCTGTGTATGTAGACACTATTCTAATCCTTCATTGTTCTCTGGAGATTCGGAAAGGAAACATGGTAAGAGTGGGGACCCAAATGGCAGTTTTTAATACAACTTGCCTTTTTCCCACTTAAAAGTAGACTTGGAAATTGTTTCACATCATAACGCAGACATTTTTTTTTAATGGCTACATCAAAACCTTATCATCATATTGAACACTGTGTAGAGCTGCATCCTTAGATCTTTATTTCCCAAATAATTTTTACAGTAACCTCGAAAATATATACTATTACCCCCAATTTATAGATGAGAAAACTAAGGCACAGAAGAGGGTTTAAGTAATTTGTCCAGTTAAGCAGTAGAGCCAGAAAGTGAACTCTTGATATGTTTGAATATACTGAAAAGAAAGTTAAACAACATCTTAAGAGCTTGAGAATGAAAGGGAGATAAATACATACAAAAGCAAAGTATAGCAGAAAACAAAAGATATGAAGGAAGAGCATTTACACAGTGATAATAAAGTAAACACAGGTATACAAGGGAGACAAGAGAGGCTACATGTGCAGTGCAAGCTGGGGTGAGAGAAAGTAAGTCAAGCCTCTGGGAGACCCTCTCTTGAGCAACCCACTTTCTCAGCATGAGAAAACTCTCTCTCTCTTTCTCTTCTTCTTTGTCTACTAATCTTTCCACTCCTAAACCCACTCCTTGTGTGTGTCCGTGTCTTGAATTCTTTCTTGGTGCGAGACAATGAACCACAGTGCCTAGAAAGAGCCATGAAGTTTGCCTTTGAGGAGTTCTGCCTGTGGTACCAGTTTGCTCTGTCCCTGATGGCTGCTGGAAAATCTGCTCGTGCTGTGAAGGTGCTGAAAGAGTGACTCTACCTGAAGCCAGACAATGCCACCATCCCTCTCCTCACTGCCAAGCTATACATGGGCTCCCTGCACTGGCTGGAAGAGGCTGAAAAGTTTCCCAAAAGTGTCACTGATGTGAGAGAGAAAACATCAGAGTTCAAGGCCAAAGGCCACTTAGGTCTAGGGCTCATGTACAGACATGAGCAGGACCTGCTGACGGTGAGAGACGTCCTACCCACAGAGCTGTTGAGCTGCAGAGCTGGGCTGCCTAAGTCTATACTGCAGGATTACCACAGTCCCCTTCTGTCTCAGGAGGTGGTTGAAGTTGGGGCATTCTTGTGTGCTGTCCTGTGGAGCCCTAGGTGCTGCTGTCCTCTTTGTTTGGTCTGATGGGAGAATGGGAGGGCAGGCAGAAAGGTCCTGTGCCAGGACTTCTGGACCTTGTTTTCAGGTGCATTATGCTGTTGGTGCACTGGGCACCTCGCTGGGCTTTGAGGGATGACTAGCCCACTCAGCCTTGCACCTGCACCTGTCCCAGCACTTGGACCCCAGGCCAACGGATGTTGGATTTGACGTATAAGAATATAGACAAGTCAGGGACAGACACTTCCAAGGAGCTTCCCTTGACTGGTCAGGAAATGTCCCTTCTCCATTGGCACGTTTTAATTCGCAGATATGTACATGTGCAGTGTAGCAGCTCACCAGACACCCAGGGCTCTTGGGTGCAGTGATTTTGGATGTGCTTAGAGTTCTGGTGGAAGGGCTTCTGGCTAAGAAAAAAGTCTTGTATACTTCGTGAAGTTTTCAGTGATGTTTGCAGAAAGTTTAAATTAACAACCTTTTTCTGAACTGTTACTGCTCTTTAATTATGTTGTTAAATATAATACAAATGTAAAAAAAAGAAATCTCAGAAACAAATGGATAACTTAATGAATTTGAATTAGTATAAGGTAAAATATTCTTATAACCATCGCCTTGCTCAGGACCTCATTTATGATGATGAGGGAAGGAATACGGGAGACAAAAGCCATAAATTCCTGGACATAAGCAGGGAATTTGGCTTTGAGTTACTTAATGGCCAAGGGAATTTTTAAAATAACACTGGTTATATGGGGAAAAAACAAAAAGCCAAAACCAAAATGCATTCTAGATTTCTTAGGAAAACAAACAAGAATTGGCTGTCATCAAGATTTAAAAGAAACATCTTGACTGAGTCTTTACAGAAGGGACACTAAACAAAGCATTGAAGGACATCAACATGACAGCCCCATGATAAACGGACCACCGTTTTCTCACACACACTCTTGGAAGATGCCTCCGTGCAAATGACAGGCATAATACTGAAAGGAAACGTGGGCAAGGAAACCCTAGAGGCGGTCAGACAGCCTGGTCCAAACATGCAGCTCTCGGATGGTTTAACCTAATCTAGGGATGTAAACTAGAATACTCTGAGGAATAAATGGAACACATGCATTCTAAACTAGCTTCTTAAAAAAAAAGAAAGAAAGTCAAGCCTCCAACTTTCATAAAAGGCAGTCCACAGGTTCTGCTGAAGATGTCAGGAAATACAAGAAGCAGAAATGAAAGGTAGATCTATGGAGGTAAATGCCAAAAAGAATCACTTAAAAATAGTAAGTCTGAGGAACGTAAAATGGGTTAGGAGATTGCTGTTCTTGCTGTAAGTCTTGTAAAACTATTTGACACTGTGATATATGAATGTACAACTTTGATAAAAATTAAAACTAAAAAAAAAAAAAAAAAAAAAAAAAAAAAAAAAAAAAAGATGTCCAGCACAGCCACTTTGGAAAACTGTTAATTCCATTTCTAGGTATTTACCCAAAAGAAATGAATACACATGTCCACAAAAAGACTTGCACAATGATGTTTACAGCAGGCTTATTCATAACATTCCTCAACTAGAAACAACTCAAATGAGCATCTCTAAGACAGTAGGTAAACTGTGATATAGTCATACAATGTGGGTAAGAAGGAATTAAAACTAAATGGAATACTTATCTACAATAAAAAGAAACAAGCTTCTGATACACATAACTTGGATGAATCTCAACAGTATCACACTGAACAATTAAGTCAGATACGAAAGAATACATATGGTACGATTTCATTTATATGAAGTTCAAGAACTGCAAACCTAGTGTATAGTGAAAGAGAACAACAGTGAGGATTAGGAGAGACAGGACAAAATACGAGGAAATTTTCTGAGGTAATGCAACTATTTTATATCTTGATAAGTGCATGATTACACAGGTGTATGCATTTGTCAAAACTTATCAGATTGTGTACTTCAGATATTTGGATTTCACTATATGTAAATTTTGCCTCAACTAAAACGAGTATTTAAGAAACAAAAAAAAAAACAAAAGATGCCTGTTTTCATTTGACAAATACTTGACACTACTTACTACTCTCAGATAAAAGAAGAACATTCTTAAGTTTATCTCAAAATGACTTGTTTATTTTATTTAGATTAAAAATTCAGAAATATGTATTGAAAGCAATTCATGAACACCACCTGTTGTCTGTCTCCCTGATAATTCGTATGTTGAAATCTCAATGCCCTGTGTGATGGTACTAGGAAGTTGCACCTTTGGGAGGTCATAAGGTCCTGATGGTAGAGCCCTCATGACCAGGATCACTGTCTGTAGAAAAGGAACCCCAGAGGGCAAGTCCTGTTTCTGCCACTGAGAATATAATAAGTTAGTGTCTGCAACTGGGAAGAAAGACCTCACCAGAACCTGACCATCCAGTACCCTGATCTCAGACTTCCAAGCCCCGGAACTGTGAGTAATAATTTTCTATTGTTTATAAGCCACCATCTATGGTACTTTGTTAAAGCAGCCTGAACTGAGACACATCCTTAACTTACAAATTATATATAAACAGACAGTCAGTTAACTACTACTCTGTTGAATCACTAACTAGAAGAATCAAAAGCAAACCAAAACCTAGATGCCTTTAAGTTCTTAATGGATTCTGATTCAGAAGTGAGAGAAAGGACATAAACTATGAAAAACAAAACTGCCCAGGGAAATTGGCCTAGGTCAAAAGGTAGATCTGCTTCACCCACTGTAGTGGACCTTGACTTCCTTCAAGGTCTAAATGTTTTTATTTCATTACATAACAGCCTAAATATCTAAAAAATATGAAAACATCAAGAACATTTAAACTTTATTAATAGGATGTACTAGGATGGTTTTAAAGAAAAATTTTTAGCTTTTAATGAACTATGCATCATACTAAAATGTTTAAGAAAAAAAGAGTAAATACAAGGAAAGCAGATGTCACATAGATGTAAAAGCCTGTATTTGTGAACAGATTAAAAATAAATAAATTATTCCTAAAGGCATGCAATAAAGTCTCCAAATAACTCTAACTATCCAGAAGTAACCACTGTTTTCAAATTCTTGTATATTCTTCCATTATTATTCTATGTAACTACAAACTTTCATGTGGGCTTTTTAAAAAGCACAAAGGAAACACTGATTTTTTTTTTTTTTGGCCTATTACTCTCCCTTAAAAAAAAAATAGTATGTCTTAAAGATCACTTCACATTAGCATGTAAAAATGTATTTTATTTTTTTTCATGACCAGTCACAAATGATAGATATTAGGTTATTACCAGCTTCTGCTGTTACAAAAACTGCTTTAATGAAATCCTTGTACAGGCATACCTCGGAGACATTGTTGGTCCAGGTCACCTCAATAAAGCAAGCTGCAGTAAAATGAGTAACACAAAATTTTTGGTTTCCCAAAAGTTATGGTTACACTATATTGTAGTCTATTAAATGTGCAATAATGTTGTGTCTTAGAAAAAAATGCACATACCTTAATTTTAACATTAATACTTTAATGTTAAAAAATGCTAAGGATCATCTGAGCCTTCAGTGAGGTGTAATCTTTCTACTTGTAGAGGGTCTTGCCTCGATGTTGATGGATGCTGACTGTTCAGTGTGGTAATTACTGAAGGCTTGGGTGGCTGTGGCAATTTCTTAAAATAAGACAATAATGAAGTGTGCTGCACTGATTGACTCTTTGTTTCATGAAGAATTCCTCTGTAGCATGTGATGCTGTTTAATAGCATTTTATCCACAGTAATGATTTCTTTCAAAATTGGAGTCAACCCTCTAAAATCCTGCTGCTGCTTTATCAGCTAAATTTATGTACTATTCTAAATCCTTTGTTGTCATTTTAACAATGTTCAAAGCATCTTCACCAGGAGTCAATTCTATCTTAAGAAACCCCTTTCTTTGTTCATCCATAAGAAGCAACTTCTCATCCGTTCTAGTTTTATGTGCTTTCGGTAATTCACTCCTATATATTCAAGCGACACTTCTAATTCTCGTTCCCTTGCTATTTCTATCACATCTGCAGTTACTTCCTCCACTGAAGTACTGAATCCCTCAAAGTCATCCACAAAGTTTGGAAACAACTTCTTCCAAACTTGTGTTAATATTGATATTTTGATCTCTTCCCATTAATCCTGAATATTCATAATGGCTTCTAGAATGGTGAATCTTTTCTAGAAGGTTCTCAATTTACTTTGCCCAGATTCATCAGAAGAATTACCATCTATGACAGATACGGGCCTTACAAAATGTATTTCTTAAATAGACTTGTTAGTTGAAATTACTTCTTACTGCATGGGCTACAATATGCCCGTTTGTGTTAGCAAGCATGAAAACAACATGAATCTCCTTACACCTCCATTAGAGCTCTCAAGTGACGAGCTGCATTGTCAATGAACAGGAATATTTTGAAAGAAATCTCTCCTATGAGCAGTAGGTCTCAACAGTACACTTAAAACATTCAGCAAACCATGCTATTAAGAGATGTGCTGTCATCCAGGCTTTGTTCCATTTACAGAGCAGGCAGAATACATTTAAGGGCCCTGTGATTTTCAGAATGGCAAATGAGCACTGGCTTCAGCTTACTGTCACCAGCTGCATTAGCCCCTAATAAGAGAGTAGGCCTGTCCTTTGAAGCTTTGAAACCAGGCATTAACTTCTCCTCTCTAGCTGTGAAAGTTCTAGATAGCATCTTCTTCCAATACAAGGCTGTCTACATTGAAAATCTGTTGTTACTGTAGCCATTTTCATCAATGATCTTAGCTAGATCTAATGGGTAACCTGCTGCAACTTCCGTATCAGTACTGCTGCTTCACTTTGTACTTTTATGTTATGGAGATGGCTTCCTTCCTTAAACCTCATGAATTAATTTCAGCTGGCTTCCAAATTTTCTTCTGCAGCTTCCCCAACTCACTCAGCCTTCAGAGAATAGAAGTGTTAGAGCCTTGCTCTGGATTAGGTTTTGGCTTAAGGGAATGCTGTGATTGGTTTGATCTTCTATCCAGAGACCACTAAAACTTTCTCTGTATCAGCCATAATTACGGCTGTTTCTCTCTTCTTATCATTTCCTGGAGTAGTACTTTTAATTTCCTTCAAGAACTTTTTGTTTGCATTCACACCTTGGCTAACTGGCACAAGAGGCCTCGATTTAGGCCTTTCTCAGCTTTCAATATGCCTTACTCACTAAGCTTAATCATTCCTAGCTTCTGATTTAAAGTGAGAGCTATGCGACCATTCCTTTTGCCTTGTGAACACTTAGAGGCCATTGTGGGGTTACTGATTAGCCTAATTTCAACATGGTTGTGTCTCACAGAATAGGGAGACCCAAAGTGAGGGAGAGAGATGAGGGAATGACCAGTCAGCAGAGCAGTCAGAATACACACCATGTTGATCTGTTAAAGTTCACCATCTTCTATGGGTGCTGTTAATGGCACTCCAAAAACAATTACAATGGTATCAGACATAACTCATCACCATAATAGAAAATAATAACAATAAAAATTTTAAATATTGCAAGAATTACCAAAATGTGACACAGAGACACAAAGTGAGCACATGCTGTTAGGAAAATGGCACCATTAGACTTGCTTCACACAGGGTTGCCACAAGCATTCCTTTTGTAAAAAACATACTATCTGTGAAAAGTAATAAAGTAAAGCACAATAAAATGAGGTATGCTTGTACATAATCTCTGCTTGTGCATAACAAGTATATCTATAGATTTACCACACTACAATGAGTGATATTTAAAAGTAAAATTGTCTAATGCAAAAGTGATGCCCCAGAAAGAAGAAAAAAACTTTACCTTCCTGCCTGCCTTAGGATGCAGGAATCTACCTGGCAGCTTTACAGCTGCTGCCATTCTGCTGTATAATTATAGTTGAATAGGCCTTTCTAAACGAGGCTAGAAAACTTACCGCACTTATTAACTTCTGTGACTACAATTTCCAAATAACAATTCACTTTCAAAACCCTGATTCAAAACACAAATCTACAACTTGAGCTAGGACGGTTTACAGGTGGTACATGTGGGAGAATCCTGGATTTGGACCTTGTTGCTGCCAGTTCTTTCCTGGGCTTAGCTCTATCAATTATCTCCCATCCACTAGATTTCCCCTCCTTGCCTTTTTGAGCAATTAAGTCTCAGATCTTTTTAAAAAACAAAAACCAGAAAACAACCCCCATTATGTGTGCAAGCTTTCCAACTGCACTCTAGAAAGAGTAGAATATATTTCCTTAATATATATTCAAACCTACTTATATTAATCTGGCTTCCTTAATCCAAAACACTAATATCCTATAACTGCCAAATTCAATAAAAACTTTTTTCAGACTCTTACTGCCTCTGAAATTTCCTTTGTGTGATTTTGTTGTAACCAACACTTACATACTGGTATTTCCCATAGTCTTTCCTCATCCATTTTCTCTTGTCAATCCACATTAAGAGTCTTTTTCTTACATTTTATTCAATTTTATGGATGACTTCTAAATCCATTAATCATGACATCAAACCTCTGTACATGTAACTAGCTACTATGTATCTCTGGATACCCCATAAATATCAACAAATCAAGTGTTCCAACATAAACAATCACCTTCCTCAACAAACGCCAAGGTTTCCAGTCTTGTGCATTAGCACCATATCTAACCAGCTGTTCAAGTCAGCACCCAGAATCATCCTGGATCCTCTTCTAGCTCATATATCTTTATCCAGACAGTCCACAAATATATTCATGAAATCTAATTTTAGTTAAGTACCTCATAATTTCAAGATTAAAGTGGAACAGTCTCCTTTGATCCCTCCTGCTTAGACTTCAATCTTCACAATGGAGAAAAGTAACCTTTCTAAAATGCAAATCTGATCATTTCCTTTCACTGCCTCAAATACATTCATGGTTTTGCATCTTTACCCCAACACATTCAGGATAAAAGCTATTTCATGATCCAGCCTTTGCTTACCTTTCTAGCCTTAGAGGAATGACCTTAGATGTCATCTTTTCTCATGTACCCAAACCTCCAGAAATTCCAAATCATTTGCCATTTCCTCTACACAACACATTTTCTTTACAAGCCCATGGGTCTTCATCTCTTGCTTCAATTAGCTAATGCCCAAAATCTGGTTATATCACCTTCCTGGAAAATTGTCTTTAATCTCTTTTGGCAGAATAAAGTAGTCTTAATTTGTATACCCACAGAACTGCTTTCATAACCTTCGTTATGCTGTATTGAACATGTTGGTTGACTTGTTAATCACCGCTAACCTACAAGTTCCTTCAAAGCAGAAAACGGTTTAGCATAACAGCTGGTACACATAAATGCTCTACAAATGCTACTTAAATGAGGCAAGGAAGGATCTGTGAGTCACTTGTCATAGTCCTTTCAAACCTAACATTCTCTGATTGTCTTGCACTAGTTGCCAAACAAAAAACGAAAACAACCCACAAGTATGCGCGAGGAGCTGAAAGCTGTCTACAAAAATGTTTAAATTTTTATGTTTACAACTTGTTGACCATCTTTTAAAGGGAAGTTCATAAGGCTCATCCAGATCTTCTAACCCAATGACATTAAATTTCAGTATATTACTTTTTACTAGCATGTATCTTAAATTGCAGTCCTTGAACTTGTTTTTATAAGTTTAAAAAACTGTGATATGAAAAGTAGTTAAATTCTTAACTAGAATTTTAAAATTGACTTCACATTCTGTAATTACTATGCCTACCCTTATACCAGATAAGCCTAGTTTTCAATAATCTGTTTCTAATATTAACCTATGACTACTGCAGGAAAAATAACTTTCTTTTAGTAATGGTTAACTATTAAACTGTTTTCAAATTCAAAGTAGTTGAGAATGAGAATAATGTTTAACATATGAAGACCACGAAAATTAATGCTAAGTGGCCCCAAGGGAAAAAATCATTATTAGTTGATTTTAAAACAACATTCATATAGAAATACAGCCTTAAAGACAAAACATACTATAATTTATTGCTCACCTTTAAAGCTCCATAACATAATCCATACAATAAGGCTACTGCCACAATGCTACAGATAAAACTGTAAAGTGCTGCAAGCAGGCTTGTAGTGGCTAGACAGGAGAAGAAAAAGGAAAGAAATATTTTATTAAAATATATGAAAAAAATTAAAAGGTCACTGAAAAGCATTTAAAATATTATAATGGCAACTATCATTAAATATCTACTAATCTGAATTTTAAAAATTCAGTTACTTCATTTTGTTCTTTCAAAAAGATTTTGACATGACAGAGATTTGCTATCCTGAATCTTTGTTACGAGATAAACTATATTCATCTTGGAAGTAATGAACATTTATATGTAGCAAGAAAAAATTTTATCTATATTATGCTTCAAAAATCTATCTATTAACAAAAAATGTGGAAAAATGAAGCTTTCAGAGGCCTGAAAAGGAACTGGAGATGTATTAAGTGTTCACTGAAAAATATTTATCTATGTAAACAGAACCTGTGTTACCCACAGAAGTAAATCTGTACTCCCATGTGTTAATTTTCAGAAAAAAGTGTAGATCTAATTGCTAACAATAACAACAAAATAGATACTTTAGATACTGTAGATCTAATTGCTAACAATAGCAACAACAACGAAATAGATAATTACTAATACTCCAATGGGCATATTAGTAATAAGGAACAGGAGATGGCTAAGATACCTAGACTTTACTTTTAAAACATGGGTAACAGACTTTCTTTAATTTAATAATAATAATCATAAAAGAAATCTACAGAAAAAATTCCTTGAGATATCAGAAACCTAATACCTTGCACAAGTTTGTAAATTATAGTATGACAAAAGCTCATTATCATAAATTACCTACACTAAGCCCTCCCCATAGTATTTAGGGTAATATAACACCAGTAATAGTCCCTAAATATTCAAACTGTCTTCTACCCATTAAGCCATGCTGATTTGATGAAATGAGTTCTGTCTTAATTCATACTCATTCAAAAAATTTTCAGAACATTAAAAATTCTCTAGTATGATATACAGCAACACAGAAAAACTCAGTTTCTATCTAAAATTAAAGCCATGATGTCAACTTTTCATCAGCAGAGAGGATTTCAATGCATATGCTTGGAAAATATATGAGGCCTGAAAATGTGAAATGTGTAGAGAAATGAGCTATAAAGTTACAGTAATCTCTTTCCCTTTCATTTTCTCTAGTTGCACACTCATCTTTCAGTAAAATTTTAAACGGTTAAACTAAATAATGGTATATTTTAACCATGGTGTATGCCGATATGATTATTTTCAAGTTCTACAAACCATTATCTATACCAGGGTAATATGGGTATTATCTTATTTTTAAAATAAAATATACATATGATATGGAAATAGATTTTCTAAGTATATCAATTCATAGCCACATATTCTACTCAATGAACAGAGATAGTTCTTAAAAGCTTATTTATTAGTAAAATGCTTTTATTTTGGTGTTACCATTCTAAGGATAAAACAAGGCTCTGAAACCAAATATGAAGACCTACTAAATGCACATACTGGTTTAAAATCCAAATGTAATGCTATGTATCAAACCTCAATCTATTCAGGATAGATGATCTTTTATAAATACCTCTTAAGTACATATAGGTTCCATGTAAACTCACTATAACTTTTAGTTGCAGACATTATTTTATTACTTCTTACACATCTGCTTCATTATACCTGGCTCTTTCTCTAAAGTAGCAGACTTGACTATTTTTTTCTATCCACAAATTAATTGCTTCTCAGTCTTCAATTACTTAATGTCTTTTTTTTTTTTTCTAATTTCAAGCCTGAAGTGAAAACTGGAAAAGCATTTTAATGGTCAGTTTATTACTTCATGATCTATAAAGGTAATACTGTCATCTATAATTTTTATAAAGAAACACTCACCATTACCACCAAAAATATGAATATCCAATTGTTCACAAAGGTACATTACAAATGTATTCACCTGAGGCAGGAGACCAATGAAAAACACTATTGGGAAACAGAGTGTAAACACTATAAAAAGAAAGAAAAGTATATTTAAAAATATTATACTATATCCATTCTTGTGTCTACTGAGAGGTCATAATTCATTTTTCTGGTCCACTGAGAGGTCATAATTAATTTTTTTAAATCCCAAATTAACATAAACTACTAGGCAATTTTTAAAAGACAGTATTTTAAATTATACATGTCAACAAAAATTGCTTGGTTAGTAAATAACATCTTTTCAATCATAAACAATACTTTTTAAAGTTATTTCAACCATTTTCACATAATAGAAACCTAAGATAACAAAACCAAAAAAAAATTATCCATTACATTTACTCCAAGAACAAAAGAATTACTATAATATTTGCTCATCATTAGCTTTATTCACTCATAATAGTCCTATCACTTTGTTTCTCAGAGCAGATAACAACAGCAAAATAAGCTTATTAAAAACTATTTAAAGCTGTATAATTGATATATTTATCAGTAAAATGTTGATATACAAATAAATTCATTTTAAGATTAGAGATACTTTAAGAGGACTCACCTATAACTAAATCCCTGGCTGATATAAACACCAGTGGATTGGTAAAAGTTATTCCATATAATTTGAACTTGGTTGCAGTCAGGTTTCTGCTACCATAATCCAAGAGCCAAATAAGACCACAACATAAGCAGAAATAAACTGGTCTACTGTAGGCAATGATACGATTATGACCCTGAAAATGAGAAAATGATAGTTTTTAAAGTCAGTTTAGTTAATTTTAAGAGTCACAAATAACTACTGAGATCACTGATGGCTTCATTCTAAGGATTCATAATTTTTCCATATGGAACCCAGATTTCTGACAATCACAGAAAGGATTAACAAATATAGAGAGGAGGAAGAGTAATAGAATGAACTCTTGAGATACTGGACTGAAACAGAAGTATCAGTGTGAAGTTTTTTTGTTGTTGTTATTATTTATTTATCTATTTATTTTGAGACAGGGTCTCTCTCTGTCACCCAGACTGGAATGCAGTGGAGCGCTCACAGCTCACTGTAGCCTCGGCCTCCTGAGCTCAAGTGATCCTCCCGCCTCAGCCTTCCAAGTAGCTGGGACTACAGGCACACATCACTGCGCCTGTTTAATTTTTTTAAAGATAGAGTTTCGCCATGTTGCCCAGGCTGGTCTCAAACTCCTGGTCTCAAGTGATCTGCCCACACTGGGCTTCCATAGTCTCATTATTTTTAATATGCATACAGACAGATATAGGAATAGGTTATATATATGTATACATGTATGTATATATGTACATACATACATACACCTCCTAGCTTTATCCACTAAGAGGACCTAGATGCAATGAGATTCTAGCAATAATGATTACTAGCAACCAGATCTTACTTTATAAATACCATTACCTACCAAAAAAAGTCGGGGGGGGGGGGGGGGCTCCATAGAGAAAAGACTGGTTTCTGGCTACGACAGGGAAAGTATAAGATGACCCTGGAACATATTGTTGTGACAAAAAGGTAGAAAGTACTTAAAGAATGACAGAGATATGTCAAAAGGACACAAAAAGCAGTGTGATGGACTCCCAATGGCTAAATCAGGGACAATTTGAGCATCAAAATAAATACTACTAGTAACATTATAGTCCATTGAATAAAATAATCAATTTATCCACACCAATATATACATACATATATAAGAAAGAGGGGAAAGCTCTTCCTTATAGTATTAATAAAAGGTCAACTAATAAATGTAGAAGGAATGATGGGATGAGAAAAATCATCATTTAGCAACCAATAAGTAACTGAATCAGGCAAGAAACATCAGTAGATACTAAAACAACTGGATAGAAATTTATGGAGGACACATATACAGTCTCAAGGTATCTCTCCATGAGGTATTCATTTTATTTATTTATTTGAAGTATTTATTATCTGTAAGAGAAAAACAGTAACATTACAGTAGAGTACTGGTTCTTAAGGAAGTAGGAGGGGGTTTTGCTCCCCAGTGCACATATGGGAATCTGGACACATTTCTGTTGTCACAGTTGGGGAAGTGGTGCTACCAGCATTTAGGAGGTAGCACCAGAGAGGATGCCAAACATCCTACAATGCATTGGACAGCATCCCCCACCCTCAAACAAAGAATTAGCTGGCCAAAATGTTAATACTGTGGAGATTTCAGACACCCTGCAGACAATACTCTTAACCAGAAGATCAAACTTAACATCACTACTAAAAGGATAAATCAATATGTGCTTCCTAATACGATGTACTTTTGTAGTATTCCTACTTTAAAAAGCATGGCCTTATCAAATCAGAAAGAAACATCATCAGCACCATAAGACAGGGTGAAAAAATAAAACTTAAAAAACATTTTTTAAAAGAAAAAAACATCAGACAAACTCAAATTAAGGGATGGTCTATAAAATAACTGGCCTATATCCATCAAAAATTTCTTTTTTTTGAGACGGAGTCTTTGCTCTGTAGCCCGGGCTGGAGTGCAGTGGCCGGATCTCAGCTCACTGCAAGCTCCGCCTCCCGGGTTTGTGCCATTCTCCCGCCTCAGCCTCCCGAGTAGCTGGGACTACAAGCGCCCGCCACCTCGCCCGGCTAGTTTTTTGTATTTTTAGTAGAGACGGGGTTTCACCGTGTTAGCCAGGATGGTCTCGATCTCCTGACCTCGTGATCCGCCCGTCTCGGCCTCCCAAAGTGCTGGGATTACAGGCTTGAGCCACCGCGCCCGGCCCAAAAATTTCAATATAATGAAAGATAGTTACCGAAGAATTGCTCCAGATTAAAGGAGATTTAAGAGACCAAACATAATCAGGGACTTTCTTTGCCAATGAAGACAATAGGCAAAATCTATTTGAGTAAGATCTACATATTAGAAGACAGCATTGTATCAACATTAATATTCTAATTTTGATAATTATCTTGAATTAACATAAAGGAATATCTTTGTTTCTAAGAAACACACACTGAGACACTTAGAGGTAAAGGGGCATCATGTCAGCTAGCACAGAGAAAGAAGGAAAAAAGATCACGTGCTAGAAAGGGATTAAGCAAATATCATAAATGTTAACATACGGATCTGGATGAATGGTATCTGAAATTCTTTGTACTACCCTTGCAACTTTAAGTTTGAAATTAGGCCAAAATAAAAAGTTAAAAAGCAATGTTTCCATATATTATTGCACTTCAAAAATATTCTTGCAATATAGTAAACATAATCAGTCAAAAAAAAAAAAAAAAACTTGCCTCTTTGTTTCATTTTGCTCATCCATTCCCATTATTCATTATTCCAGCGAAAGGATTAACAAAATTATATTCAAGGAAAAAAATCATAAACTATTCTTGAAGTCTGTTTTTGAACTACTTTAAATAGAATATCCTTTGTTCTATTAAAAACTCAACGTACATCTAAAATTGGATTCCGCTTCACAATACATAGTGCTAGGCAGATAATATTTTTGTCTAAAGTCACAAAGTGAGTAACAAAGTTTTTATTCAATGGTCTTAACACCAGACTCATGTATTACTTCTTTATTCTTGCTCCTAATGGTACTCAAGTGAAGTTCTTCCTACATTAAAATTATATTTTCAATACTTATTCATAAGCTATTATTCAAAATTTATTAAACATAAATGAGTTTATAAGAACCATGTCTACTCCCTGAAACAGACTGTCAAACAATGAATTATTATGCTCATTTCCAACCAAGTTTAGAGTCCACAAGTACAATGTCATTTTATTTCAAGCTAACAAAACACCTGTATTTCTAGTAGTGTGTCAAAACATTGATGAGGAAAATAGTAACATAAATTTTAGTTCAGTTTGATGCATTCCAAACAAAACAAAACAAAAAAACAAAAACAAAACCACAAATGCTATGATAAATGTTAACGACCTACAATGTACAGCCATATTAAGAGTGACTTACATGTCTGGGAGAAGAAGAATCTGGTTGAACACTCTAAAAATGAAACAGAAAGATAAATTACTCTTGAAGTCTTGCTAATTTTACAACCAACTTTCAAAATGCCTGAAATGATCTTAAGTAAATATTCCACAACCACAAAATGACCTATATTAATAATTCTGTTCCAGAGATGAAACATCAGCTCCAGATACCAGTGTCACTTTGATATTAAAAACATCTCAAATCTTTCCTGATAAGAGTCAGGAAATAAGATTATTTATTATTTATTTATTTGTATCTATCTCAATGTTTCTGCAATAGCATATGATAGATCCATCTTACTGTTTGGCTTATTGTTATAGACAAGTGTAGTTAAGGTATACTACATACAAGTATAGCATTTCTCACAGGACATTATTCATTCAGGAAATATACAATAATAGGGGTTTGCTTATGACAACAATTCTAGTTCTGCCCATAAATTCCAAGCTTACTAAATAATTCAATGGTATTTGTAATAAAGATATTATCTGCATTTTCATATCAAAATAATCAAATAAGTAAAGCTGTATCCTTTTAAGAGACTTCATTAACTTCCCATAAAAATGTTCAGAAGGTATTATGCAGCTACGTCCCTAATCATGACTTTTCTCCCAAGTTTCAGTTCATTTCTGATGGCATACCATACAATTTCACTAGGATTGTCTAGCACCACCCTACCATTTGACATTGGGCCGAGCTGAGTTTGGCATTTGGCCCTTGGCTAGATTGGACTCCAGATAATCCATAAATTCTTTTAATCACAACACCTATCTTCTAAAAGCTTCTGTTCTTGTCTTTCTTATTCCTGTTTATGACATTATTATTCTTCTTGTCAACTAGTTGCAAAAATCTGTCACCTTTTACCTTTTCCATATTTAACCACATTAACCTGAAAGCAGTGGACAAAATTAATTGGACCATGGAGACACCAGAGCCAGAAAACGAATTTAAATGATTTAAGGCACTAAAGGTATAGTACAAGAATGACAACCAGTAATTTTAATACAGAATCATTAAATGTTATCAAAGGGACTGAGTTACTTGTTATTAGGGATCAAGGAGGAAGGAGCGGAGACTCTAAGATTTTTAGTTGGTGTATCACTGCCAAAAGCAAAGATATTGGGAAAGAAAAATTAACCAGGAGATGATTAATTTGCTATTTTTAAAATGTTTGTTAGATATATAGGAATAAAGCTTGCAAAAGAGGTGAAGACTTTGAGATATAAATCTGGACATAACTCATACACAAAGTCAACAAATAAAGTAATAAAAAAGGATGACTTCAATGCCAAGGAACTGTAAACCGAGAAGATAACCACATAAAATCCTAGAGAATTCTCATAAATTAAGCAGTTGAAAGAAGAAAGAGGGATCAACAAAGGAAAAGAGAGTCATCTGAAAAATGCAAGAAGCATGAGGGTGGTATAAAGTCACAGATCAAAAATGAGAAGAATATCAAAATGGAAGAGTATCCATAGGTATTAAATGATGTACCATTCATAAAGCACGGAGACTTAAGAAAATCAATTTAGCAATTAGATTGATCAGTAACAACCACAAAGACTATAATGTCAGTACTGCAATGAGGAAAGTATGGACGGGTCTTAAAGAAATAAAGCAGATAACCTAGGCTTACTCCACATGTCTAGCTATAAATGGAGAGAGAAAAAAAAGGATGGACAGTTGTTAGTAAACACAGAACTACGTGAATGGTTTTCCAGCTGTGGGAGGGCTCCTCTTCAAGGAGAACTACAAACCACTGCTCAAGGAAATAAGAGAGGACGCAAACAAATGGAAAAACATTCCATGCTCATGGATAGGAAGAATCAATATTGTGAAAATGGCCACATTGCCCAAAGTAATTTATAGATTCAATGCTATCCCCATCAAGCTACCACTGACTTTCTTCACAGAATTAGAAAAAACTACTTTAAATTTCATATGGAACCAAAAAAGAGCCCATACAGCCAAGACAATCCTAAGCAAAAAGAACAAAGCTGGAGGCATCACACTACCTGACTTCAAACTCTACTACAAGGCTTCAGTAACCAAAACAGCATGGTACTGATACCAAAACAGATACAAAGACCAAAGGAACAGAACAGAGGCCTCAGAAATAACACCACACATCTACAACCATCTGATCTTTGACAAATCTGACAAAAATGGGGAAAGGATTCCCTATTTAATGAATGGTGTTGGGAAAACTGGCTAGCCAAATGCAGAAAACTGAAACTGGACCCCTTCCTTACACCTTATACAAAAATTAACTCAAGACAGATTAAAGACTTAAACATAAAACCTAAAACCATAAAAACCCTAGAAGAAAACCTAGGCAATACCATTCAGGACATAGGCATGGGCAAACACTTCATGGCTAAAACACCAAAAGCAATGGCAACAAAAGCCAAAATTGACAAATGGGATCTAATTAAACTAAAGAGCTTCTGCACAGCAAAAGAAACTATCATCAGAGTGAACAGGCAACCTACAGAATAGGAGAAAATTTTTGCAATCTATCTATCTGACATACAGCTAATATCCAGCATCTACAAGGAACTTAAATTTACAAGAAAAAAAAATCCCATCCAAAATTGGGTGAAGGATATGAACAGACACTTCTCAAAAGACATTTATGTGGCCAAAAAACATATGAAAAAAAGCTCATCATCAATGGTCATTAGAGAAATGTAAATCAAAACCACAATGAGATACCATCTCACGCCAGTTAGAACGGCAATCATTAAAGTCAGGAAACAACAGATGCTGGAGAGGATGTGAAGAAATAGGAAAGCTTTTACACTGTTGGTGGGAGTATAAATTAGTTCAACCATTGTGGAAGACAGTGTGGCAACTCCTCAAGGATCTAGAACCAGAAATACCATCTGACCCAGCAATTCCATTACTGGGTATATACCCAAAGGATTATAAATCATTCTACTATAAAGACACATGCACATGTATGTTTATTGTGGCACTGTTCACAATAGCAAAGACTTGGAACTCACTCAAATGCCCATCAATGATAGACTGGATAAAGAAAATGTGGCACATATACAACACGGAATACCATGCAGCCATAAAAAAGGATGAGTTCATGTCCTTTGCAGGGACATGGATGAAGTTGGAAACTATCATTCTCAGCAAACTAACACAAGAACAGAAAACCAAACACTGCATGTTCTCACAAGTAGCAGTTGAACAATGAGAACACATGGACACAGGGAGGGGAACATCACACACTGGGGTCGTCAGAGGAGGGGAAGTAGGGGAGGGATAGCATTAGGAGAAATATCTAATGTAGATGACGGGTTGATGGGTGCAGCTAACCACCATGGCATGTGTATACCTATGTAACAAATCTGCACATGTATCCCAGAACTAAAAGTATTTTTTAAAAAAATCTACTACTATTTAAAAAAAAAAAAGAATGCTAGTTCTTATTTTAACAAATACAGTTTTCTTTTAGGCCGGGCGTGGTGGCTCATGCCTGTAATCCCAGCACTTTGGGAAGCTGAGGCAGGCGAATCACAAGGTCAGGAGTTTGAGACCAGCCTGACCAACATGATGAAACCTCGTCTCTACTAAAAATACAAAAATTAGCCAGGCATGGTGGCATGTGCCTGTAATCCCAGCTACTCAGGAGGCTGAGGCAGGAGAATTGCTTGAACCTGGGAGGCGAAGGCTGCAGTGAGCCAGATCGTGCCGTCGCACTGCAGCCTGGGCGACACAGCAAGACTCCATCTCCAAAAAACAAAACAAAACAAACAAAACAAATACAGTTTATTTTAATATAAAAAATTTGTTTTTAGGAAGTTCTAATTTACATACAATTATTTTTAAGGTTTATATCCCCCTTTGGCTCTCTACACAATCTTGTGTAAACATCCAAGAAAAGTAAGCCTAAAAATAATTATCTTACTATAATTCAGTAATTACTACAAAATCCTCTGCCTTTTAACACAAATATAATTCCATAGCATAAAAAGACGAGATGCTGGTACCTTAAGCAGTGAGTATTGACAGCTGGCTATGACAAGGCAGAACTGGAAGACCCAGATATCTCTGAAGAATCCTTGTATGAGAAGAATAGATCCCAAAAAGGCCACGAGAATAGCCAGGATGACAGCTAACACATTTTCCAGGATCTCACGATTTCTACAGATAGAAAAACTTATGAGTAAGTATATCATAAGTATAAGAAATTAACCAAATGGAAAAAAGGGAAGACATAAATATGAAGTTCCTAATATGCCAGATGTCTTTTTGGTACTGAGTTTGAACAAGGTTTTAGATCATACTGAAAACAAACTAGTTTCATGTGGACACAACATGAATTCTTATACACAAATAAAACATGTTACAATGAATTCCAATTACATAATATAGTTTTAAATTTCTATTTTAAAAATGTTACTCTCCTTAATATCTGCTTTTCTATTCTATTTGTTGCAAAATAGTTAACAAACTTGGATGGCAAATAAAATACGTACACAAAGAATCACATTACGTTTAAAAACCAAAATCTCTAGTTTCTAGAAAATTAAATTTAAAACATTTGTTACATGGCAAAATTGTAACAAAATTCTGGCACTAAGTGATTTCACTTCCCCCATCTCTCAGTCATCTGAAAGAATTAGAAAATTCACTTATTAGAATTATTTAAATATGGGCTCTTACATATCTTGAAAATGAAGGTAGTGACAAAGACCTCTATCTGCTTCTATTAAACTTCCTAAGACAATTCTATACTTCATTAAACTGACATTGAAAGAGAAACAATATGATGCTCAAGAGAGATATATATAGCAATGAAGATTATTTTTATGTCATACACACACAAGAATCTATCTCATTACTTCTTTGGAAATTTTATTCACAAAATGTTATACAAACACATCCTTTAGTATTTCCCTAAAATACTTTTAAGTCATATTTTTAAAGACTATTAAAAAATGAAAAAATGCTCAGCACATCTCGTACATAAAGAAAGCAGGACACAAAACCATGGGCACAGCAGGATATAAGTTGTGCTATTAAAAAATTAAACATATAGGTTAAAAAAGACAATATACCAAAAATGATATTACTAATAACGCTTCTCTCCATGGAATAATTATGGTTTGCTTCTGTCAAAACTTTGTACATATTTAAATTTTCTACAATAGTTAAGGAATTACTTTTATAATCATAAAAAAACTTAACAAATATATTAACCCAATCCCATATTTATCACAATCAACTGGGCCTAAAAATAAAATTCATAAACATCTTTGTACTACTTCATTTAATGGTTCTACCAGATAAAAAAGTTCAACAGTATTTCCAAATCAATAAATTACTGGCATTTCCATTTGATTTTAGGTGGCAGTTATGCAATTTCAGGTTTGCTAAAATTTGATGACCTCTTTTCAATTCTGGGCCTGCCTGAATAGTGCCTCCCTTGTCATTGAACAGGTATTGTCTTTGGATTTTTAAAAATTTTCAATTTTGATGAGTCCAATGTATCAATTTTTTTTTTTAATGATCTTGGTTTTGGTGTCAGAGTCAAGTAATTTTGCCTAATCCAAGTTCATAAGAGTTTTCTCCTATGTTTTCTTTTTTTATTAGAAGTTTTGTTTTAGGTTTCACATTTAAGCCTATGATATATTTTCATAATGTGGCACAAGGTAAGGCTACAAGTTCTTTATTTCTGTTTATTTTTGAGATGGGGTCTTGCTATGTTGCCCAGGCTGGCCTCAAACAATCCTCTCACCTCAGCCTCTTGAGCACACACCTCTGCGTCCATCTCTATTTTTTCGCATATGGAAATCCAATTGTTCTACTACCATTTGTTGAAAAGGCTATCCTTTCTCCATTTCATTCATTTGAATATTATTTTGATGCCATCTGGGCCTAGAGTTTTCTTTTTGGGAAAGTTTCTAAACTACAATTTCCACTTATTTAATAGATGTAAGACAATTAAGGTCATGTACTTCTTTCAGAATGAAATTTCATAATTTGTCTTTGAAGAAATTTGTCCGTTTGTCCAATGTTGAATTTATTTGCATGTAGCTGCTCATATTATTCTCTAATTATCATTTAATGCCTGTAGAGTCTGTAGTCATATCATAACTCACATTCCTGATATTGGTAATCTATGTCTTTCCTCTCCTTTTTTTTTTCTGCCCAGGCTGGCTAAAGGTTTATCAACTGATGTTCTCAAATTTTTCATTTCCTTGATTTTCTTTATTATTTCTGTTTCCTCATTTAATTGTTTTGTTCCTTACTATTACCTTCCTTCTGTTTACTTGGGCTTATGTGCGCTTGTTCTTCTAGTAAGTGGAAGGTGAAGTCACTGATTGGAGACCTTTGTTTTCTAATCTAGGTGTTTAGTGCTATAAATTTTCCTAAGTACTGCAGGTTAGTGGCATTCCCAAAATTCAGATATGGTGTGTTTTCACTTTCATTTAGCCCGAAATACTAATTTATCTCTTGACATCTTCTCTAATCGATGGGTTATTTAGAAGTGTTTAGTTTCCAAATATTTGGGGATTTTCCAAGGTTCTATTTGTTATTAATTTACCATTTAATTCACTATGTATGACTGGATAGTGGACCTTTTAAAATTTAATAACTCTTGTATTATGGCTCAAGATGTGACCTATCTTAGTAAATGTTCCGTGAGCACTTAGAAAAATGTATACTCTCTTGTTATGGATGCAGTGTTCCATAAATGTCAACCAATTTAGGCTGGTTGATAATACTGTTCAAGTTCACTATATCCTCACTGATTTTCTAAATAATTATTCTATCAAGTATTTAAAGAGAACTGCTGAAATCACCTATAACTGTGATTTGTCTATTTCTCCACTTCTATTAGCTTTTGCTTTATGAATTCTGAAGCTCTGTTTCAGGTGTACAAACATTTAGGACTGTTAAATCCTGTGGATTAATTGACTCCTTATCACTATGAAATGGGCTTCTTCACCCTTAGTAATATTCTTTGTTCTGAAGTCTACTTTAAAACAGCCAGTACAATAAGCCTTTTGTTAATGTTAGCATGGTATATCTTTTTCCATCTTTTAACCTGTTTGTTTTTATTTTATTTTGGTACAAAATAAAATAAGTATTTGGTCTATGTTGCCCAGGCTGGTTTCGAAAACTGGGCCTCAAGAGATCCTCCCACCTCAGACTTCCAAAGTGCTAGGATCATAGGCATAAGCCACCACACTGTCCTCTGTTTTTATATTTAAAGTACCTTCCTTGTAGGCAGCTTGGAGTTAAGTGTTGTTCTTTTTTATATAATCTGCCAATTTCTGACTTTTTCTGACTCTATCATCTTGTCATT
This sequence comes from Papio anubis, assembly GCF_008728515.1. Lineage (NCBI taxonomy): Eukaryota > Metazoa > Chordata > Mammalia > Primates > Cercopithecidae > Papio > Papio anubis. The sequence goes on from NC_044982.1 coordinate 35,717,933, forward strand.
TGTTTCCTATTTGTCTCATCTATTCTCTGATCTTTTTCCACCTTATTGATTAACAGTAATTTTTATAATCTATCTTATCTCCTTTTTGACATATTAGCTACAACTCTTTTGTTATTTTAGTGGTTTCCTTGCGATAGGTTTTGGTAAGAATTTTTAAAAATATGTTCATAGAGACAGAGTCTTACTAGGTTGCCAAGGCTGGCCTCAAACTCCTAGGCTCAAGTGATCCTCCTGCCTCTGCCTCCCAAAGTGCTGGGATTACAGGTATAAGCCACTGCGACTAGCTTAGGGTTTACAATATACATTTATGACAGTCTACCTTCAAGTGATGATCACTTCACATATAAGAAACTTAAAATAGTATGCTTTTATTTCTCCCCTCTCTGCCTTTATGCTATTATCATAAATTTTACTTTTACATGTTATAAACCAAAGCATTGTTATTTTCGTTTAAACAGTCAGTTATCTCTTAAAGAAACTTACTAATAAGAAAAAATATTTTATATTTATCCATGTAGTGACTTACCATTTCTATTTATCTTTGTTCCTTTGGGTAGACTTATATTTCCATCTGAGATCACTTTCCTTCTGCCTGAAAGACATCCTCCAACATTTTTTGTAGTGTGGGGCTGCTCATAAAGAATTCTTCCCATTTTTTTCTGATCTGAAAATGTCTTTATTTCACTTTGGTTTTTAAAAGGTATTTTTGCTATGTATAGAACTGTAGGTTGACAGGGTTTCTTTCTTTTCAGTACTTTAAAGATGCTCCTCTATTGTCTTTTCACTTCATTATTTCCAACAATAAAAAGGATGTCTTCTTTATCCTTGCTCCTCTTTTTTTCTCTTGCAATTTTAACAATTTTATCACTGGTTTTGAGTAGTTGTGTGCCTTGGTGTAGTTTTATTCAAGTATTTTATGCTTTGAGGTTCACTGGGCTTCCTGAATGTGTATTCATAGTTTTCATCAAATTTGGAAAGTTCCCCACCCTTATTTCTTCAAAATCTTTTGTCTCCTTGTTTCCTCTTGTAGTTGTCCCACAGCTTTTTCTCATTTTGTTTTCATACTCTTTTCACCGGGTACAGTGGACTCTTGTTTCATTCTGGATAGTTTCCATTACTATGCCTTCGAGTTCACTAATCTTTTCTTCTACAAGGTGCAATCTACCACTAATCCCATCCAGTGTATTTTTCATCTCGGGGATTATAGTTTTCAACTCTGTAAGTTTGATTTGGGACTTTTAAAAGTATCTCCTATGTCCGTAGTTAACTTTTTAAACATATGGAAAGCAGTTATAACTGTTTTAATGTCCTTGTCTGCTAATTCTAATATCTATGCAAGCTACAGTTTAGTCTCAACTGATTTATTATTCTTGTTACAGGTCATTTTCTCATTTCTTTGTACAGCTGGTCATCTTTGACTGAATCCTAGACATTGTGAATCTTAACTTGTTGGGAGCTGGGTATTTCTGGATTTCCATAAATCTTCTTAGATTTTATGTTACTTGGAAACCGTTTGATCCCTTCAGGTCTTGGTTTTATGACTTGTTAGGTGGGTGTGAAGTAGTGCTCCTGCTAGGGCTAATTATTCCCCACTTTTAAAGATCTTCCTGATTATTCTACACAAGGCACCATAAAATATGAACCCTAAACATCTCCAATCTGGCTAGTAGGGACATACACTATTCCTAGTGCTGTGTGATTGCCAGTAACTGCTCCCCTGTTCCTTTTCACGTGGTTCTTTCCCTGGCCTCAAACAGTTTCCTCACATACAGGAACTTATCCATACTCTGCCAAACAGTCGAGGCAACTCAATGCAGATCTCTAAGGTTCTCTCTCTAAGCAGCTCTCTCCTCTCTGACAGTCTGTCCTATGGGCTCTAACTGCCATAGTCTCCCTGGACTTTCAGTTCTATCTCCTTAACTCAGGAAGTTGGCTGGACTCTACTTCAGTTCTCCCTATCTTGCAGCCTGGAAACTCTCTCAAAGCATTAAGCTGGGGCAACTGTAGAGCTCATGTTATTTGTTGTCATCTCTCAAGAATCACTGTCCTTTTTTCCTCATCTCCAATGTCTTGAAAACCACTGTTTCATGTACTTTGTCTATTTTTGGTTGTTTCACATGGGATGATAAATTCAATCCTGTTACTCTATGTTGATTGGAAGCAGCTGTTGGTCACCAAGTTTGTAATACAGTAGACTCATGTGTTTGCCATTAAGGTAGCAGTGTTAAGAAACCCGGAAACAGAAGTTTCCTCTTATAACTGTTATATAGAACTTTGCATCATATTACCTATAACCTTAAGACCATCAACACCTCATATTCTTTGGCTTTTGAGTAGCAGTTGTATGAGTCTAACTGATTAACAAAAATAATTTCTTTGTATAAAGATATTGAAATTGCAACCAAAACATTTTTAATGGATTTAAGACAGTCAATGTTTAGAAGCCCTATTACCTTAACTTTTATCTCAAGAGGACAAAATCAGAAAACATCTCCCAACATGATAACCTAAAAACCTGGACACTTCACCTTAAAAATAAAATCTGCATATATCATTAATATCACACTATAATCTCACCTATCAAACAGGGCCAAAAGTGTGAGTCTGTCAAAGTTAATGCCGATCCACAGCTGGGGTAGAATCCAAAAGCGATAATAGTGTTTAACCTTTTGGGCAGCTTCTTCTGTTGGGCCGTACGTAGCTGCCAAGTCAGGGCTTAGATCAATGTCCTGTTGCTCCAACAAATCTGTATCAATGGTCAATAGTCTATTCAACCGAATCTGTGGGAGAGAGAGCTAAAAGAAAGTCAGCATTGAAAGGCTTAAAATATCTTCAATATTTATTTGTTTGTTCAAAATAAAATATCTTCATAATTCAAGAGTTACTCAGTTAGCTTATCAGTTATCTAAGCCCCTTAATTTTCTTCTCTAATACACTTTTTTTTTTGACATGGAGTCTCATCTGTCACCCAGGCTGGAGTATAGTGGCGCGATCTCGGCTCACTGCAACCTCTGCCTCCCTGGTTCACACAATTCTCTGCCTCAGCCTCCCGAGCTGCTGGGATTACAGGTACCTGCCACTATGCCCGGCTAATATTTTTTCTATTTTTTGTAGAGACGGGGTTTTACCATCTCGGCCAGGCTGGTCTTGAACTCCTGACCTTGTGATCCACCCGCCTCGGCCTCTCAAAGTGCTGGGATTACAGGCGTGAGCCACTGCGCCCAGCCTACTCTTTATGAATATGTTATCACTACCAGAAACTATAGAAGGTGACAATAAAAAGCGAACTAAAACAAAATTAATTAATCAATAAATCTTTTGTAAATAATTGACTAGAAAGTGTTTAAAATCTTAAGATTTTTCTCAGGGAATGCTTAAGAAAAAATCTTAAGATTTTATAACCGTATAGCTAGTGAATCCATTAAAACCACTTACTGTGAATCCTTAGTGGCTTCTCTTCTCCCTGTCACAATTTATAGCCTTTTCTCCTTAAGCTTTGAACCTCATTATCAGTGTTAAATCTGAGCTCCACTGCATTGGATCCAATGGCAGCAACTCTCATTTCTTCCCATAGTCTCTCATCATTGTTGTTACTATATTTCCAAATCCCTCTGTTTTTTTGTTTGTTTTGGCAAGCTGCTCACCTGAGGCTATACAAATTACTACACTACATTTCTTTTAACTTCAACTCAACCATTCATCAGTTTACCAGTTTTCTTTTCCTCAGAAAGCATCAAAAGTTGACTGTATCTGGCACAGCACTAGGCAGCATTTTGCTATCTCAAGGTTCCCATACCATTTAAAAGTAGAAAACAATAAAACAATCATCTTCCCATGTTTGCTTTCCTATGGAGTTTCCTGGAATACACTATAGACAAAAAGTAGGGACGGTTTTTACTTTTCAAACACGTATCTGGGTATAGTTGAGAAAATTTACTTCCAATATATAACACAGTCATTTCTATCTCTAAGCACTGACAAATACTTTCCAAAATACTTTTTAAAATACTCTATCCCAAGGCTTCTTAACCTTGTACTTTGGTTTCTTATCAAAGGACTTAGAAAAAGAGAGCAACTGGAGGACAGCAAAGTGATTTTGCCATATTTTCAAAACATTTTTTTGTAACTTCATCAATTTTATGGCTTTTATAGCTCTCTATAAAAATATATATTTCAGATTTAATCTGAAAATTTATCATGTTGTAAAAATAAAGAAAAACCTACCACATCATGTGGATAAAATCGAACTGAGGTAGAACTGGATACATGAGAATCTGTGTCACTAAAATAAAATAAAAAAGACTTTAGGGAACAAACAGTTTGTCAAACAGAAAGAAAAATATATCCTTTAACAATCACATGAGATTCACATATCTTCACTTTTCCATGTTAACTTCAAAATGCAAAATAGCATTTTCCTAGAGTCGTGATAAAAGCATAGCCTCTGGGTCAGTGACTACATTCAAATCTCTTCAACTGAATGAGATCTTGGACAAGTTACCTACCCTCTTCATACTTCCGTTTCCTCTTCAGTAACATATGACAATAGTATCTATCTGTATCACAAGGTTCTTGTGAAAGTGTTTAAATGAGATAATCCAAAGAAAGCAATAAACATATTGCCAGAAGCCAGTAAAGACACAATAAATTTAAGTATAATGTAATAACCTACAACATAATTCAGTTTCCACAGTTCAGTTATGTTTGGATTTCAAAACTTGAGGCTTTACCACATTTATGGTGTAAGGAATTGTTCTCTTGAACTACATTAAACATAGTAACAGCATTTCTATCCCTCCATCCTCCTACTGTTTCCGTTGTTACAGAATCAGGGTAACAGTCCAATTTAATAATTTTTTGAGAGGGTGAATTCTGAAACTAGACCAAAAGAGCTTAAAGAGCATAGTTATCTATATGTTCTACTTTTTTAGCATGTGAAGCTAAATGACTGCAATATTTTAGTGCTTCAAATGGTCCCTCAAAACAAAAAAATAAGTAAACAGCCCACAGATGTCTAACATTTAAATAGATGTGATCTATTATTAAACGGAAGTCCTAAAATAAGAATCAATAACTCTTGAGGGGAAAGAAAGCTAATTAATCAAGAACAGGTTTCAAAGTGCAATTCGAATAGATAAGCAATAAGATCAAAATTTCAGAAAACAAACATTTTAACACCTTCTAAAACTATAATTGTGTTATATGATCAAGATTTCTAATTTATTTGCTCTTCTCCTGACTTCATTATCTTACAAATTCCTTCGGGGGGGGTGGGAAGAAACTAAAGGTAACATATGAGACATATTTTAAGAAATTCTTCCTTAAAGCCAGTAAAAGAAATTTTAAACAAAATGAAAGTTGATTATTTAAAAAGGTACCTGACCAAACACTTAGAAGGAATTAAAATTTTAAAATTACATAAAGAAAGAGAACTGACAGGCTTGAACTTAGTTATGTAAGAACTTATAAGAAGAGTAAGTCCTGATTAGCTTTTATACATTATACAATATATAGAGAACATGAAATTTACAATTAAATTTGACACTGTGGGAAAACACTGTGCCCCTATAAGATCTTTGGGATATCTTGATTTAGTTTTTAAAACACAGAATAGCTTTTGTTTTAAAAATAATACTTTCTTTTTTCCATAGCAAAAAAAAATCTACCTTAAGTTTTTAGAAACAAATGCACTATGACAAATTATTAGAGTAAATATAAAGATGTTTTCAAAATAACTTTTATATCTGACCTGGTGACTACAGTTAACAATGTACTGTATAGTTGAAAATCACTAAGAGAGCAGATTTAAGTGTCCTCACCACAAACAAGATTATAAGTATGTGAGGTAATACATGTTAATTTTAGCTCAATTTAGCCAATGTATACAGTATTTCAGAACATCAGGTTGTATGTCATAAATATTTATAATTTTTATTTGTCAGTTAGCAACATTAAACAATTATAAAAAACAAAAAAATTAACTTTTATAGTTCTAGGCTTAAAAACATTAAACATGGCAAACATATGAAAGTACATACACTCCTAATATGACTTCACACATACCAGATATTGGATGCTCTTCTTGCTGCTGGTTCAAAATTCACAAGTGACATATCACAGCCACCAGTCTCATACAGCGTAGAAGAGAACTTACCTAGCAAATAAATGATTATTTTAAAAAGCCATTAGAATACTCAGAATTTTCCCTTCACGATATACTAAATTTCATAAGTTTTTACATCCTAAGAAAACATACCATAACCTTTATAAAAAAATATTTTTAAAACAATAATCTGCATGTAATTCAGCATGATGTGAGTTGAAAAGGAATGTCGGACAGTAGGCTAAAACATCAACATACAAAATTAGGTATTAAAAGGAAGGGACTTAAGTCAGCTTTGCAATATCAATGTCTTTTTTCTTTTTCCCACAGCACATTCTCTATTCAGGTGATCATATGAATGAATTTAATGTTTAAAAATCACCTGACAACTACTTGCAGGGGGTGAGTAGCCATTTGCAAAGCTTCTTAAGTTTGAAATAGCTCAAACTACAAGCCCACAAAATCGTGTGACTGCATTCTGAGCTGTGTTTCTAAGAAGAAAAGTGTCCAAGTGTATCTAAGAAAGGTCAGTGAATTGAAAGAGCTAGTATTGCTGGTGATAATTAAATTATATTATTTAATGATATAATTTATGTATGTTTCTACCACAAGAGCACTACGAAACATTTAGAAACAGCAATTGCTATAACCAAGTATCACTATGAAACTGACAAAAGCTTTAAAAATCATATTGATTGCAAATGTTGCATATGAATATAGATTTTTTTAATTCTCTTAAGATGAACTTTATAATATCAAATGATTTCTGATAATGAAATTTTAAAACTCCACATACTGCCTGAGATGTATTCTTCCCCTTTGAGGATCTATGGTAGCCATATTGGTGATGAAAAGGGAGCATAAATTAATTAATATAAATTTCCACGAGGGCAATGAAATGAGGTGTACAATTCTACAACAACTTTGTCTAGTCCAGGGTGCTTTTTGAGTATTTATGAGGTTTTTATTTTATTAGCTGGAATTAATGAGGTTAAAAATAGGAATCTTTTTTTTCTTTTTTTTTGAGATGGAGTCTCACTCTGTCACCCAGGATGGAGTACAGTGGTGCAATCTCGGCTCACTGCAAGCTCCGCCTCCCGGGTTCACGCCATTCTCCTGCCTCAGCCTCCCAAGTAGCTGGGACTACAGGCACCTGCCACCACACGGGCTAATTTTTTGTATTTTTAGTAGAGACAGGGTTTCACCATGTTAGCCAGGATGGTCTTGATCTCCTGACCTCGTGATCCGCCTGCCTCGGCCTCCCAAAGTGCTAGGATTACAGGCGTGAGCCACCACCCCTGGCCAAAAATAGGAATTTTAAAGGGCAATGTTGACTTGATGGCAAGGCTAAAAGTCAGATTTTTTTCCATGCCTACAATGCAAAGAGTGTGCAATAAGGATTTTTTATTTAAGTGAAATGCTTGAAAAAACGCTAGTAAAAGGACTCTATAATGTACTAATATGACTAAGGGTTTACAGAACATCTCAAGCATTACTTCATTCTTTAAAATGACTAGAACCAGAAAAAAATAACAATTTGAATTATTTGAGTATGTTCTATGGATCATAAAAGTTATGGTGTTTTCTGTAGCCACATTTTTTTTTTTTGTCAGAATAATATATTCTTGAGATAAGTTGGGGAAAAAAAGGTTTTCTATGAAATGCTCAGTTCATTTGCTGTCTTTTTTCAAGATGTGAATTATTTAAGATGCCCCCCACCCCCGTCTTTAAGTCATAAGTCATTCATCCTTAGCACCTCTAATAGAAACTGGATTAGTGAGCTAAAATGAAATGATACAAGCTGTCAACTTGGCTACTTCTTAGATGTATCACTTTTTTAAAGTGGTAGGGTGAATTACAGAAGTTGCTACCAAAAAAAATTAAAAATACTGGCTCACTTAAAATTAAAAAATTTTTTAATTGTAGTTTTTTATGCTCTGTTCTGTATTCATTTATTGGATAGTCAATAATTAACGGTGCTATCATAATTAAACTTACATTAAGAGAAAAAAGAAATATCTGCTCAAAATCACGGATTGCATAAATGCAGAATTATTATTAACTACATTAAATGACTAAATCATAGATTAACAAAGAGCAAAGTGCTTGGTTACTCCATGTGAAACTCAGTAAGAACAGAACGCATAAATGTATTGTCATAACATACTTTATACGTATTTTAGAAATAAGTTAATTCTGTATTCAGTAGAACTTAAACTGTCGTAGTATTTCTCAGCATTTAAGCTTTCCAAAGGATTTTTATTAATATATACGTTCTGTTCTTGGTATACTAAAAATAATATGTATCTGTAACAAAATCAGCTAAAGATATTACCTTTGTAATTTTCAAATGAAACAGTAAAAGAATATGTCATTATACTACCATGTTTTCTTTTATGTATAAATATCTAATATTAAATTTATATAGAAATGGTTGCATTTTAAATAAGTAAACATAAAGAATGCAAAAAAAAGCTTTTCGAGACAGAGAGCTGGAAGAATTGAGTAGTTCTATTACTACCTAAATTTACAACTCTGAGTGATTCTATGCAAAAAATCTAAAAATTTAAGCAGAAGCATAAATATGTCTAAAAGGGAGGCTATGATTTTAACAGAAGTACATGACTTCAACAGTGCTTTTCTTCTTTTCCTTAAGAGATTTTTGTCTATTAAGCAGAAGCATGTTTAGGTTCTCAAAAATACACATGGCACTTATCAGAACAAACTAACATTGTAATAAGGCCTCATGGTGTAGTCCCAACTTCACTCCAAAAGAACAATTCTATGTACTTTAGAAGTATCAAATTTTACTCCGAAGATGAACACATCAGAAAAAAATTACACTAAAAATGTATTTTAATGTGCTAATGTAACCTACTGAAGGCAGCTTAAAAAATAACCAACCAGAAATAAATATATATTACTATTGGTTTATAAAGATTATGTTAAATTTGTACAAGTTTTCTTGGCATACACAGCAATTTTACTATTTCTTTTGGGATTAAAACCATCATATTTAAACTTTAGGTCCAAAGTAAAATGTGCCGTTACAATACCCCTATTTTAATATTATTCTGCATTAAGAAAAATGCTTCAATACTAATTTTTTCTAATAAACCGAGAAGAAAGCAGAGCAAAGAAATATGTCCTTCTCACATGAATTTGGATTATAAACTAAGCCATCTCATCATGATTCAACTGTAACCAATTAATTATATCTGATAGAATGCCTCTGTCATGATTTAAGGAGAAAAAAATCAATTTCTAACAAAATAAACAAGATTACAAACTGGAATTTCAGACTTGTAAAAATTATACTGGCCAAGGGTCTGCATCTCTAAAGACACATACACAAAAAGCTGATATGCCAGACTTGTAAAAATTATACTGGCCAAGGGTCTGCATCTCTAAAGACACATACACAAAAAGCTGATATGCCAGGCACAGCAGCTCATGCCAGTAATCCCAGCATTTTGGGAGGTAAGGTGGGAGGACTGCTGGAGCCCAGGAGTTGAAGACAAGCCCAAGCAACATAGTGAGACCTCATCTCTACAAACACACACACACACACACACACACACACACACATATACTAGCTGGGTGTGGTGGCATGTGCCCATGGGCCTAATGACTTGGGAAGTTGAGGTGGGAGGATCACTTAAGCTGAGGAAGTTCAGGCTGCAGTGAGCTGTGTTCATGCCACTGCCCTCCAGCCTGGGCAAGAGAGTGAGACCCTGTCTCAAAAAAAAAAAAAAAAAAGTTAAGATATCTGGCATTTCTTAGCAGTCTTATTGAATACTGTTATTGTTCATAAAATTTGTTAATTACACACAACCATTCTTTCAAAGTAATATTTCAAAGTAACAACTATAGGTCAATAAATAAGTGATGAGCAACAGGAAGATGAGTAAAATTGGATACTGACTTAACACCAAGGATACTTGAAGCATTTGCCTAGAGCCATGAACGGTCCAGCAGGCAAATTCTGATAAACATTCCCAAGATACTGATAGAAGACATGAGAAGTTAATGGGATTCTCTAACTTGTCCTATCAGTAAAAATCCTCACCACACAACACGAAGTTGAGCACATAAGAATTTTAAGAAAAGGACTCACCTAAGAAACTCAAATTGCATTCCTTTTTTTTTTTTTTTTTTTTCTTTTCTTTTTTCTTTTTTGAGACAGAGACTCATTCTGTCACCCAGGCTGGAGTGCAATGGCACAATCATAGCTCACTGCAATCTCAAACTCCTAGGTTCCAGGGATCCTCCCACCTCAGCTTCCTGAGTAGCTGGGGCTGCAGGCACATGCCACCACGCCTGGCTTACTTTTTAAAAAATTTTTGTAGAGATGGGGGTCTCGCTATGCTGCCCAGGCTGGTCTCAAATTCCTGGGCTTAAGTGATACCTCCTGCCTTGGCCTCCCAACATGCTGGAATTACAGGTGTTAGCCACTGCGCCCAGGCTGTTGTATTCTTGACATCACTCATTTTTCTAAAGATACCTATATGTATCTTGGAAGGAGGTGGTTACTAGAACAAATCATCTATAGGGCTTTTCTAATTCCAAGTATCAAAAACAAAAGAAGTCTCTTAAATTTCTTGGATAATTTTCTTCTTTAACCACCGACCTCCTCAACCTTCCCTTCATTCTGTGTCCTCCAAGCCAGATGCACTTCTACATTGACTTCTCTTTTTTTAGTATTACTCATAGGGCAGAGAGGGGCTATAAGAACAAAGAGAGATGCATGGGCAGTAAATGTATAAAGTGAGTTTTTCAGAGACATTTGGGGGACCACATACATTCTATATGACTGAAGTACTCAATAATAGAAATGTTATTCAAAAAATAATCTGACGGAGATAGCATTGTGTTCATAATGCAATCTCAATGAATATACTACTATACTTTTAAAGAGAAGGCCTTTAAGATCCATTCTAATTTCTTGGATAGTACCTCCCTTATAATCGTAAGTGGTGACTCAGTTTTCACCCAAACAGAAATTACTCCCTATATTGCTGCTTACTGGTTAACGCAGCGGTCCCCAACCTTTCTGGCACAAGGGACTAGTTTCATGGAAGACAATTTTTCTATGGATCCATGGGATTGGAGGATGGTTTCAGGATGAAACTGTTCCATCTCAGATCATCAGGCATTAGATTCTCATGAGGAGAGGAGCGGGCAACCTAGATCCCTCGCATGTGTAGTTTACAATAAGGTTCACGCTCCTATGAGAAATGAATGCTGCCACTGATCTGACAGGAAGAGGAGCTCAGGCAGAAATGCTTGCTCCCCACACCCCGCTCACCTCCTGCTGTGCAGCCCGGTTCCTAACAGGCCACAGATCCATGCCAGTCCATGGCCTGGGGGTTGGGGACCCCTGGGTTAAGGGACTTGTTTCTCCCTAGATTAGGGGAGAAATAAAGGAGTCCAAAAACTTTTCCTGTGAAGGGTCAGATACTACATATTTTAGGCTTCATGGGCCAGATAACCTCTGTTGCAACAATTCAAGTCTACAGCTGTAACATGAAAGCAGGCATAGACAACACAGAACATAAATACAAATTTTATTTATTTATAAAAACAGGCAGGTATAGAGCTGGACTTAGCCCACAGGTGGTGGTTTGCCAACACCTGTCCTAGACCAAGAATCTTAGGCTCCAAAAACTTCTTTAATCCTCATGATACAATGGAAAAAAGACAGTTTAGAAATTTTATTCACGACAGCCAAAAACGGGAAACAATACAACCATCGTCAGGTGAACAGATAAGCAATATACAGCCTGCTCATACAATGGAATTCTCAGCAGTAAGAAAGAACAAACTACTCACACATGCAAGCAGTACGATGAATCTCAAAAAGCATTACACTACAGGAAAAGTACATACGAAAGGCTGTATACTATATGATTCCATTTATATCAACTGCTAGAAGAGGGAAATCATAATGATAGAAAGCAGATTAGTGGTTGCCCATGACCAGAGGCAGCAGAGAGATGGACTGCAACAAGGCACAGAGAATTTTTTGAAGGTGACAGAAACACTCACATCTTGATTAAGGTATTTGACGGGTATACACATCTGTTAAAACTCCTTGGATTGTACACATTTAACAGATGCCATTTACTGTACCTAAATTATATATCCATAAAGTTGACGAAGAAACAGGAAAATAAAGACTGAACAGGTAAGAGTCTGATGAGCATGTAACAGCACGCCATCAGTGAAATTCCCACCAGATACTAAGATATGGGGGAATTATATTGGTATTTGCCGTTCTGTTTCATGGTTTCATTTAAAAATTATTACTCATTGGAAAATTAAAAAGTAGTATGTAAAAAGAAAGTTCCTCACTACCCAAAGATAGCCACTGCCAAGAGCATTTTCTGTGTTCCTCTGAACAGAATCTTCCCCTCACTGAATTTCTGCTGGGCTTTTGTCTACCTAGTTAGAGACATTTTTCAGCCTCTCCCGTGGCAAGAAGTTGTCACATGATTATGTATGGCCAATGAAAGGTGGGAGAAAATGAAAGGCATGTTTTCCAAATCTCAATCAGGAAGATAAAGGCTAGATGTCCTTGATCTTTTCTACTCCCTCCTCATTCCTGTTTGCTGGAAAATGTCAATGACTAAAGCAGGCCCTTTGGACAAGGCAAGAAAGCCACATGTGAAAGATAACATAATCCATCCATCATGACAGGAATAGATCCCATTAGACTCCCAATGGTTCTCATGAGAGAAATAGAAACTTCTCTTTCATTTCAATGATTTTGGAAGGTTCTTTCCTTGAAAGAATCTAACATATATTCCAACTAATGCATCTACTAACCAGCTTTATATTAGAATCTTAATAATGATTAATGTTAGAAAGCAGATAATCTAGTCTAGAGATTCAATGAATTCTTTACAACATACTAGTGAGAGACAAATTAAATATCTCAACCTGTCCCTGTAAGTTTCTGTAAAATTCCTAGAGCTGTTCACGCACCCAAAACTATCTGAAATAATATTTTAGTAGTCTTCCCACAATAACAATGATAAACTTCTGAGCATTATCCAGGGGATGAAGAGTAGATAAAATTCATCTAGATTTACTTCTAACTTGTAATATTTGTGGCGATCCTCCCAAACTCTACCAGATAAAGTATAGACCAGCACTTTCCATAAAGCAATTAACAGTATATATCAAAGCCCCAATAATGTATATTCCCCTTGACTGATAATTTCATGTCAACATTATTTATCCTAAGAAAATAATCACAGTAGCTATACACAAAAGCTTATGTAATGGACACTCAGCACAGTGTTCATTACAATAGTAAATATCAGGAAACAACATGAAAACTAACAATGGGGTTAGTTAACTGGTTAAATAATGATATAATATTTTATCAATAATGACAAAGATATTATATAACAAGTTTACAATTGTCAAACACTGTTCTAACTGTATGCTTAATAAATATAATCCTCACAATAAACCTATGAAGTAGGCATTATTTTTGCCATCTTTTGATAAATGAGGAAACTGAGGCACAAGACAAGACAATAACTTTCCCAAGATCGCATAGTTAATAAGTGGCAAACATTTGAAGCCAAGAAGTCTGGCTCCAGAGTCCACTATATTGTACTGTCTTTCACATACATCTAAGTGACAAAAAATTATGCAGCCACTTAAAAACAAATTAAAGAGGCTGGGCGTGGTAGCTCACGCCTGTAATCTCAGCATTTTGGGAGGCTGAGGTGGGCGGAACACCTGAAGTCAGGAGTTCGAGACCAGCCTGGCCAACATGGCAAAACTCTGTCTCTACTAAAAATACAAAATTAGCCAGGTGTGGTGGCGCGCGCCTATAATCCCAGCTACTCGGGAGGCTGAGGCAGCAGAATCTCTTGAACCCAGGAGGCAGAGGTTGCAGTGAGCCAAGATTGCACCATTGCACTCCAGCCTGGGCAACAAAGTGAGACTCTGTCTCAAAAAAAAGAAAAAAAAAAAAAACAAGGAACAGCTAATAACATGAGTAAATGTTCAGACTGCTAAATGAAAAAAGTGAGATACAAAACTCCAACAGTAGCACAAAAGTCACATAACATGATCCTAACTCTACTTTTTTAAGTGCATATAAACATGTACATTTAAAAAGACTGGAAGGAATAAATTACAAAATACTAATAGTGGATATCTCCGAGTGATGAGATTATAGATGACTTAATTTTCTTCATGGTATTTTCCAGAATCTGTCAACTTGTATTTCTGTTGTAAGGATGGAAAAGCACATTCTAATTTTACCAAAACAAAGTAGAATATAGCCCTTAAACTTTTTAATACTTCTTCCTTGGAAACATAATGAAGTATTTTTATTGTTTTGGTCAAAATAAACATTTTACTTTCATTCCTCAAAAAGGATCAAAGAATAGAATTTAGTATTTTTTTTTGTACTCAAAACAATAATAAAGGACAAAATCAAGGTTGCTGCAAGAGGATGTAACTTTTTTGTTCAGATGAATGAAAATCATCTACCATAACATAAGGAACTGACATATAAACTCTAAGATCCTTTACAGTCCTCTGACTCTGTGTTAATAGTAACAAGGAAAAGTATTAATAGCCCAAAATGCTACAGAGTAGTGTATACAATCTTTTTTAAAACACCAAGACTAACTCTAATAAAAGTGACTAAAAGTATTGTAGATTCATCTGAGTCTCTGTTTTTTTAAAGTAGAAAATTTTAAAGCTTCCAAATTATATTTCTGCTACAAACTGCTTAATAGGAAGAGCAATGTTGCCAGGTTTCCTTCAATAATTCTCCTATAGCCAACTACATTTTCAAGTTAAGAAGCTCTAGAATAAAGCAGATTACCTCAAAGAATACCTCCTTTGTCAATCCTTATCCAGTAATAAAACAAAAGAAAACCTAAGGAAAATCAATTCAAGCATCAAAAACTCAGATACATTAAGAAAGTCTTACCCAGAGAAATACTACTCATGATATATATGTGCTTTGTAATTACGTCTTGATAAATATAAAACTCTCCTGTCCTCATGTCTTGTCAACATTGTAACAGTAATTTTTAAATTTTTCACATAAAGACAAAATAATAACTTCATATACACTTTCAAAGCATTTCCTCACCCTGACCACTAATTTCATACACAGAAAAACACCACAGGCAATGTTTCCTGTTCTATCTGATCTCATCTAGAACATTTTGTTTGAGATGTTGTGTTGCACATTAAGAGTGTAACTACCAGCTATAATGGCAAGTTTCATCATTGCATCAACTTATTAGTCTTAATTTATAAGAGAAAACTAGGATTAGTAACTGAGAAGTAATTGCCAAATTCTATAGAAAAGATTAGTAGATATAAAATGGAACTATAAGGCTACCTGAGTTCAGAGTCTCTCGTGTGACTTAATCTGGGCATTACTAAGTCACAGCTTGTTTTATTTAGTTAGAATTTTTGTGTTTAATTCAAAAAACAGTAAAAAAAAATCAGTAACAAATAGCAATTCCAATAAAAGACCAATCAGAAGAAAATTAACCCTTAATATGTGGTCTTTAAAATAAAGAGCAACATATTACATTGAAGAATTTGAGAAATTCTGATAGAACTATCATTTTCAAAGATGTTAACTTCCAAAACTCATCCAACACTTCAGTCATTTAAACCCAATTTTTTTTAAATTAGGTTCACATGGAAATGAAAGCTATAAATAAGAAAGAAAACCATCTAAGGTTTTCCTTTTCCCTTTTTTTTTTTTTTTTTTTTTTTTGAGACAGGGTCTCACTCTGTCACCCAGGCTGGAATGCAGTGGTGCAATCTTGGTTCACTGCAACCTCCACCTCCCAAGTTCAAGCAATTCTCGTGACTTAGCCTTTTGAGTTACTGGGATTACAGGTATGTACCACTATGCCTGGCTATTTTTTGTATTTTTAGTAGAGATGGGGTTTCACCATATTGGCCAGGCTGCTCTAGAACTCCTGACCTCAAGTGATCTGCCCGTCTTGGCCTCCCAAAGTGCTAGGAGTACAGGTGTGAGCCACTGAGCCCAGCCTAAGTTTTTCCTTTTAAATTATGCCACTTATAATTCAAATTGTAAAATTAATCATGATTAATTTTGCTTGCTGAATACAGATGATACAAGTACTTTTCCCTCTGCTTAATAAGCTACTAATAAAATCCTTGTAATACTATTTTCAGTGAATTTTTCCATGATGTCTAATGTTTCCTGGTAACCTCAAAAAGGCAGAGAAATAAGGATTCTCAGGGTTTAGTACAGGAAATGGGTATGGTTACCTATTGTGACACCACAAAATAAAGAGGTAGAAAACACAGTTTAGGAAAACTATCTAGGTTTAGAATTAAACAATGTCTGATTCAGAGTTTTTTTCTTTAATCCAAAACGGTATACGTACATGTACATACACAAACATATGTACTCAAACATGTATTAGTGCATATGCATGTACGTTTTATATAAACAAATTATGCATATGCATATACTTTCACATGTAAAAACTGGTTAAAATTTTTTAACAGAAGCAGCTAAATTTGGAAGCCAACTTTAACATATTTGAGTATAAAGTACCCAATTCATTCACGTATTTTCATTTACATAATTCACTGCTAATTAAAATCATGTAGAAAATTAAACCACACAACAAAAATATTCTAGCTTCTCTACCAATTCCTTTAAGTTCAGTTGCAGTTCATTTTCAGAATCTCTTTTGGCCAACTTTATAGGCTTTGGAACAGGTATACACACTCCATTGATTGTTCTGTGCTAATTATTACTAAGCATTCAATTTGGTACCATCCAAATACGACAGAGCAAGACCTAGTTTAAGGTGGCAGTTAACAGAAAAGATAAAACCCAAATTTCAAGAGAATATCCTGAATATCCACCAGCAGATGCTAAAGTCGTCTCCAACCAGAAGAGGTTTTTTCAAATCTTCAGAACTGGAAAGGCAGTTCCTCATAAATATTTTCAATAATTGGCATGTGGATTTAGAATGAGACTTTATCATTAAAGCTTGCTTAGCAAATTTTTTGAGCAAACTAAGAATTCTTATGGTGGAAAATAATCTACTGTTTAATTTTATGCTTGATCTGATAAAAGTCTAAAACTCTGAAAGGGATTAAAATGAAGCCTTTTATTTTAGCCAATCTACCACTATAAAGCCAATGAACAATGAGATGGTGACTGTAATTTTATATTCACAGATTCACAAATCCTTTGGGTTAAGCAAAGAGAAAGAGCAATATAAAGTAATTATATAACTGAATATATTTGCAACTAAAGAAGTATTGCTTACAACTAAAACAAGTAGCTAAATTGGAGTCTACCTCATTCTCCCCCAAGCAGCCTCCTTATAAATTTTCTTGCCTCTACAAATCACAAACTCAAAAGCAACAGCATTCCAAATTTAAAATGTTTTATTGCTTTCTCATTTTATTTAGAAATCACCATACATTCTAATGTTATAAATATCTTAGTTTACCATTTTCAAGTGTCTGTGAGATCTGCTGAAGACGACACTTTTCATCAATATGCATACATACTTATTAATACCTCTCTACAACTCAGCATTTTTACAAAATAGAAAAAGAGTCAATAAATAGGTAGCATATAAAGTTTTATGAAATCCTAATTTGGGCAACTTATACCTCATATCCTTCCAGTTGAAACAGTAACTTTATAAGTAAAAAGCAATTATAACATGAATAAACAAAATCACAATGAGTAAATGCTTTCAAGTGAATATTTCTGAATAACTAGATTTTATTTACTTAAACCATTACTAACCTGTATTCTGAGAACAAGAAAGCTAGATTACACAGAGACACAGAAACCAAAGTAATATAAAGTATCATCCTTAAATAATGCATAACACAGACATTTGAGTAGATATGTATCACTGATGTTTAACGATACCACACCTCTGAGAATTAATTATTCAATAATTTATATGTTTATAGATATATTGACAAGAACAAGAAATAAGCTTTATAAAGTTATTATGTGACATTAGTACGGAGCCATGTTGTCCTCAGAGTACTGTATTTTGAATTAAAATAAATCCTACTACAGATGACGAACATAGTGTGAAAAATAGAATATCTTAAAGAAAGATTCTATAGTGGCAGACAATTAGAAAGCACTTTTCCCTTTCCTAAAGCACATTCAAAATATTCAAAGAAATTAAAGTTTAGTAAGAAACTTTTTTTAAAAAGTCAACGTTTTCTCCTATATAGTACAAATGCCTGGGAAAAACAGAATTGAGTGTGAACATAATTAACACTTTAACTACCTATTAAAAATGGACATGACCAAAAGAAAATGTAGAATAAGAGTAGAGAGAAACATAAAGGAAAAAGCAAAAGTCACATTTTCCTAACACACAGGGCAAATCCTATATAAAAAGCACTCCTATGCATAGTTCCAAAATGAAGCTATCTCAAAAAAGAACTGTAATCGTTACCCATCATCTGCTGCATTAAAGTTTTTGTATCATCAAGATTACATAAGGCCTGCATACCAAGTTCATCGTGCAAACTGCTACCGCCTACAGCAGATGCATTGTCATGTGATGCTTCTAAGTGGACACTCCCATTTCTCACCAGCAAGGAGGCACTAGCACTGAGCACTGCAGCCTGGGAAGGGGGGCGGGACTGGACTTTGACCTGGGCTGTGGACTGCTGGCCTTGCTGACCATCTTGAAGGCTAGGAAAAAACATGGATTGGGGAGACATTACAGGGAAGAAAAGAGAAAACAATACCTAGATTGAAGTCAATATAGAAAACTGATTTCAAAAAGGCACTTTTTCTCAACATAACCTAAGAAAGAGCCAACAAACTTTGTAAAATACACAGATTACACTGCCAACTTAAATCTTCTGGTCCTTATAAATTTGATTTGAAGTGACAAATGCAGTCAACATTAAATGTACATGTAAATTGGTTAATCTGCAACTTTTTTCCACCACAAGCCAACTAAATTCTACTGTAAGGAAAAAGAAAGCAGCAAAAAAGAATCATAAGTACTTTCAATATATGTGTGCTGCAGCTGGTCCCCGATGGATAAGCCCTATATTTCAGCTAAATATGCACTTTATTTATAGCCCTGTAATAACTCTAGAATTGTTCTTTCAAATATTCTGAGCTCTCAAACTCACAATAAAACAAGTTTGTATGCACTTGAAAACCAAATAATCTTTATCAAATGCAACTAAAATAACAATCTTGAATGAAAAAAAATCATAAACTAGTGCAAGAAAACCAGAAAAGCTGACTCAACCAAGTGAAATACAAATGGCCATGGGATACACTCAGAAGTAGAATTAATATAAAGTGTTATCTATAAAAAGCTTACATCTTTCTGAAATAAGGCGTGCTTTATATACAAGGTAGTAGTTACATTCCCATAACAAATTTTGTTATTTCCTCTTCCAAACCATATTCCAGTCTCATTTACATGGATCCATCATTTGGAAAATCTTTAAAATAATTGGGAAACTAGTAATTTCTCAAAGGAAATTAGGCCTAAGTTTGATAAAATTTTTAAATACTTGGTATTTTGAGATTAAAATTTACTTATTAGAAATTTTAATAAAAAATTATCTAAATTAAGAGACTACATTAACTCATTTTATACTTTCATATTTTTATTTATGATACTATGAATTTTAATGTTCTTAGTATAATATTTAGTCAAATTTAAACTGACAAAACTCATGAAAAAATGTTTTGAGTATAATTATTATTCCCTACATGATGTTCAATGCAACTCTGCAATCTGCCAATTGAAGTTTACCTTTAACAATCCCAGACTCTGCAACTAAAATTATTAGACCTCTAGAATGAATAAAAGAATCCTACTTAGGATGGACTTACTCAGTTGCTTTATCATTTTTCATGAGTATCAACATCTCTCTAATCCTTTGAATTCGATGTAATTGTTTCTCTGGTACACATAAAACAAACTCATGTATTGCGGAATGACCAAGAAATAAAAGGCTATGTTGAAACATATATATATATATATATATATATATCTTAAGCCTGTGGTTATGATAATAGACTATATTCTGGAACTACACTGTCTGATACAGTAGCCTGTGACTATCCAAATTAATTAAAATTTTAGTTCCTTGGTCTTGCTAATATTCCAAATGCTCAGTAACTACATGACATACCTAGTGCTACCAGAGCTAATAGCTACCAAAGCAGGCAGTAGCAAGTACTTAGTGTCTACCATATAGAACAGAACAGATCATAGAATATTTCCATCGTCCCAGGAAGTCCTATTAACCTGCAGTACTTCATTTCACCAATGGAAAGCACACATTCTAGGCAGAGGATAGGAATGCACACAACATATGAAAAAACTAAGTTTACAAAATGTGGAGTTGTCAGTCCTTACTGGCATTATTTTTTAAGCCATAATGATAAAAGTATTTAATAATTTCTTCAGACTGGAATATTTGTAGAATAGAAATAAATCAACAGATAATCTTGGGAACTAATATAATCAGGTAAGTTTTTTATCTTCCATACACATATAATTTATGTTACTCTTCCTCAGAACCTATCTAAACTTATCCACAAACCTTACCAAAAAGGACAAATTTCACAAGGAAGAAAATACTGAGAAAAAAATATTTTAGTAGTAAATATTACAAGTTAGAAGTAAATCTAGATGAATTTTATCTACTCTTCATCCCCTGGATAATGCTCAGAAGTTTATCATTGTTATTAAAAAAAATGTTTTCATAGTTCAGGTACCATGTGTCCCTTCAGGTTCAGAAGACACAGAATTTTACAAAATAGGTACTCAACAAATTTTTCCATCAATTTTTTCACTTGACATCATAAGCCAAGTTGCCATATGGCAGTTGGACGTATTTTGGCATGAAGTATTTGAGTATATGCTCATCTTCAACACAGAGATGCACAATGTATACCCAATATACAAAAAGGTTTTTAAGATATTAGACAATGCATAAAAATCAACTCCAGAATTAAAAATAAATAAATAAAATCAGACAAATCCATGTTACTAGAAACATCAGGTTTTTTACTATCAATTTAGATAATTTTTATTAAATTAATTTAGATAATTTTTATTAAAATTTCTAATAAATTTTAATCTCAAAATACCAAATATTTAAAAACTTTATCAAACTTAGGCCTAATATCCTTTGAGAAATTACTACTTTCCCAATTATTTTAAAGATTTTCTAAAATGATGGATCCATGTAAATGAGACTGGAATATGGCTTGGAAGAGAAAATAACAAATAAATGTTGATGTCTCTTGAATTCCTATTGTTATAATCCTTTAACAGAAATAAAAAAGTCCACAATTTTCACATAACTTGTTAGAAAACATATTCCTGGAGGGCTGCACTTTATCCTAAACTAATAATGGTACAAATAAATCTTTTTTTACACTTCTATGTCAAAACTACCAGTTGGAGTAAGGGTAGCAACTATTTTATAACACTGCAAAAGAAAAGGCAGAAGTTTAGGTCTAAAACTATCAGCTATCACTAGCACCACTGACATGCAATCTTAATTGTTAACATTTCTACTATGAATGACTGAAAAATAGTTGGGTCTTCGTCTTTCCTTCTTCTGTATCACTTAATTGGCACTTGACACATTCTGCTTATACTGCTAGTTACCTTTCTATGTGTCTCTCCAACTAAAATGTAAAGTCTAAGAGTATGATTACATAATTCTTATATATCTCTATATTCTAGAAAAACCCAGATGACTGTTTTGTATAAAGTACAAAAAAATATATTTGGTGGATTCATTTCTGAGCACCACAAAGGGGCCCCTATGAATTCCTAATCATGAATTCTTAGTTATTACTATGACCTTATTTTATTACAGATTTTTAAATTTTGTATTAAAAAAATAAATTTAAGAATACACTAAAGCGTTTTTCCCCTTCCCCGAAATGCACTGATGATTTCATTCCATTCCAGCCCATTAACTAGAATTAAAAAGATACACATTTAGGATAAATGCAGAACTCTTAATATTTGAATTATAAATATTTTAAATATTTGTCTTTTTTAGGCCTACTAACTGGGAAGAATTAGCAAAGGCCAACAAAACATACCTATAAAGCAAACAATTTTTTCAAATAAAACTTTAAAAAATAATTCTGAAACAGTATATTTTTATAAGCATTATAAAATAAATTCAAATTCTCTTTGTAAGAAAACTGATAATTCACTCCCAATCCTTGGGGACATATATTTTACCAAGTTGCCTTTTGGATGGTCACTTACTTATTCATTAAAGTTTAAAATAAATTAGTATATTTACTAGTATTTACATATCACTTGCAATGAAAGTGTTGCCATATCTATTCCATTTCTTTTTGACAATTTTTCCAAATTTTAAATGACCATATCATCCTATATTTATTTAAAGATGAGATTACTATTCTGTAACTCACACTGACGAATAACACAATATTCTTTACCTGAATTTTTTTACAGTTACAAAAGATGAATAAAAAATGTTATTGTACTTTACCCATGATGAAGTCAGCTTATTTAAGATATATGTAACCTTGTACTCGGAATATCCTGGAACCTCAACAAAAACTACAAGCTGATTACTAGACAACTACTTTTCAAAAACTATAATGTGAACCCTTGAAAAATAAGTAGTAGGGGCTGGGTGCGGTGGCTCATGCCTGTAATCCCAGCACTTTGGGAGGCCAAGGCAGGGGGGTGGATCACGAGGTCAGGAGCTCAAGACCAGCTTGGCCAGCATGGTGAAACCCCATCTCTGCTAAAAATACAAAAAATTATCTGGGCATGGTGGCAGGCACCTGTAATCCCAGCTACTCAGGAGGCTGTGGCAGGAGAATGGCTTGAACCCAGGAGGCAGAGGTTGCAGTGAGCCGAGATTGTGCCACTGCACTCTAGCCTAGAGGACTGAGCAAGACTCCGTCTTAAAAAAAAAAAAAAAAAAAGGTAGTACACAACATCCTCATTTGAATGGTAATGTATTTCAAACCCTAGAAAAACACAGGAAAATTGTAGGTGACTGGTTGGAGTTAGAACACAGCTCTTTAATATTCCACCTGGTAGAGGACAAAAAACTAATTTGTCTGCATATGTTGCTAAGTGGTATCCAGCAGGCTCATTAGTGGCAAAGAATGAAATAATTTTTAAAAACTGAAAAGCAAAAGTTAAAAAAAAAGTTTAAGATATATAAACATGGAGTAAGAAAGCAAAAAAGTTGCCTTTGGCAAGTATTATTCAAGGGGCAAAAAGAAGAGGTTAGAAACAAAATAGAAAAAGTAAACTAAAATGCTGAGCTCTTTCTGCATGTTGAGATTATGCCCCAAATCCATCAGCAGAAAGAAAAGTTACTTCAGGCAGGAAAAGGCAAGGTAGAGAGGAAAAAGAACAGGAACGCTCACAAAAAGCAAAGGGCTCAGAAAAGGTTTCTAGAACAAGCGTTTCTTTTAAATTGATTGTCTTCTCATTTTTATATTTTAAATATTGGTTTAATTAATCCACATTACTTTTTATAGAATTTTGACTTATTGAAGAATTAATTAGGAACATGATCTATGAAAGACGAAGTTTTGTTTTGTTTTGTTTTATTTTTGAGATGGAGTCTCCCTCTGTCACCCAGGCCGGAGTACAGTGGCATGATCTTGGCTCATTGCAACCTCCAATTCCTGGGTTCAGGCAATTCTCCTGCATCAGCCTCCCTGAGTAGCTGGGACTACAGGCGCGCACCACCACACCCAGCTAATTTTTTTTTTTTTTGGGGGGGGTAGAGACAAGGTTTCACTATGTTGGCTGGTCTCAAACTCTTGACCTCAGGTGATCTGCCCGCCTCCGCCTCCCAAAGTTCTGGGATTAGCGTGAGCCAGAGCGCCCAGACTTTTTATTTTTATTTTTTAATTTAAAGGAGCTTTAATTGAGTAATGAACAATTTGTGAACTGGGCAGCCCCCAGAATCACAGCACATTCAGAGATATTCCAGGGGTGCCTCATTAAACACAAAGTTCTTGACTGTAATGTAAAATCTAGGAAAACAAGCAAGTCTTAAATCTCAGGGGAGTATGAAATAAAATATTTTAAAGAAACCAGGATTTTGCTTGTTTCAAGAACAAGGTTTTAACAAGAGGAGTTTATCTGTTCCAACCTACCATGTACTTAATAGCAGTTATTTCATTAAAATGCTCTTCCTTTTGAATTTGAAATTAAAATGTAGCTGGAAAATAATTTGTAAAATGGTACTTTTGGGACACAGAGGCTAATAAAAGTATTTTGTATAATATATGCACTGCTTAAGTAAGCATATGTAAAGTATTTATATCCATTTTTGGGGCAGAACACAGTGGCTCACGCCTGTAATTCCAGCACTTTGCGAGGCCAAGGCAGGTGGATTACTTAAGGTCAGGAGTTCAAGACCAGCCTGGCCAACATGGCAAAACCCTGTCTCTACAATAATACAAAAATTAGCCAGGCATGGTGGTATGCGCCTGTAATCCCAGCTACTTGGGAGGCTGAGCCAAGAGAATCACTTGAACTTGGATGGCGGTGGTTGCAGTGAGCCAAGATCATGCCACTGCACTCCTACCTGGGCAATAGAACGTCCCCCGCCCCCCCCAAAAAAGTATTTATATCTGTTTTTGTATTCTTAAAATAAATTAAAGCCCAAGTCTTTTGGATAGATTTTTATATTTCTAATTCAGGGCATGGATTCATCAGATTTGATGGAATTAAGAATAAAGTAGTTACTAGAATTTTAAAGAAAAATTATCCATAATGTTACGAATGGATGTTTTCTTAGGACTACTGGAAAAAGTTATGATGTTTTTGTTTACTATACTACAGAGCTTGAAAAATTTAATAAAGATATACATATAAATATATATCTCTCTCCAACTGACCACACTTCACATAAATTATATGTGTTGGTTCTGTCATTTACCAGATCCTGGTGATTATAAAAGGCACCAAGTTTAGGCAATATAAAATAAAATATATCATATTTTAGTGAAATAAAACAAACTGGCTTATCAAGTTTAAGTGAATTATTTGTTATTCCTCAACAAGCTCACCACTCAGTTTGTATTTGTTCATATTATATTAAATAATGTCAAAATATTGGGGAAAATGTTGCATTATTATTAATTCGAAGTGAGAGAAAAAAAAAGGAAAGCTGACTAAGACCTACTATATACATCCTATAACTGCCCTCAAGTGATTCTGCAACTTAAAATTGACTAAACCAATCTGATCATTGTGCAACATAAAGCATGCATAATGCAACAGGCTCATGGTCACATGCAGAAAAAGCCAAAAAGGGCTTAAATGTATAGGAAAGAAACAGAAAGGAAAAGAAAAACAAAGCTCTTCAAATGCTTTCTTGGGACTGGCGGAACAGATTAGAAGGGCTGTTACATGCATGCTAAACTTGGTGGAATTGAAAATACCATACCTTAGGGGTGATCCGATGAGCAATGTAGGAGGGGTAGGGTTACTCCCTGCATTGTGCCGGCGCCGTACTGCCTGGCGCCTAAATGTGCTGCGTTCGCGGCGAAATGACACTGCCTCCTCGCTGGCTTGTGCTGCTGCATCAAGACAGACTTAGGTCAAACAGGAGCCTAGGTCAAAGATGTAAATAGCAGCTGAGCCTGGCTTTCCCATGACTTCCCACCCTCATGGGTAAAGTAAACTTGTCTAATTAATCCAAACTGTTTTCACATGTATACTGTCAATCTGTCCTATCAGGCAATACACAAAAAGTATCTGTCATTTATTTAAAGATAATTGTTTCTTTAAAAATAATGTTTTTGACTTATTATCTAGCCTTGCCATCTTCTCTTCAACCTCAATTTCCTATTTTTAAGATCTCTGTTGTTTTAAATCTTTTCCTGAAAGTTTCATTTATTTTGGTCCCATATTCCTCTACCGCCCCGTTAATTAAGTCAACCTTAAAAGCACAGTATTGATTAGTTTCCACTAATGGGAATAGGGCATTAGTTTCTTACATTCATGAGTATTGTAAAAACAGCAAAGACAGTACATTTCACTGCTGATGACAAAGAGTAAGGCAGTAAGTTTATCTCACAGTACCCTGTGCCATAATTTTGGCAGCATTAAATGAAACCTCTGGTTGTGAAGTTGCAAAACCAGTGTGTTAATTCAACAGAGCATGAATATATCTTACTATAAAGGTACTTCATTACCATCAAACTTTATTCAACGCCATGCCCCTGGCTCTGGTCCTCTCAACTTTAGGAAGCAAATATCAGCAAATTGGCAAGCACAGGAACTCATAGCTTAATCTAACAAGCTTGTACTTTATTGTTTGTACCTTTTTAGTTTGTACTAAAGCCAAGCATACAACATGAGAACATCACAACAATGGCTTAGAAGAACTACACAGATCTTACAAAACCACACCGATCAACTGATTTAGGTTTCTAAAGCAAAATGTAAAATGATTTTCACCCATTTAAATATAAAACAAAACAACTGTGTGATCTAAATAATTTGGGAATCATTTTGCTTTTGAGAAAGGGCATTTTGATGCTAAATATGAACAAAAACACAAGTTAGCACAGAAACATTCTTTTCAAACATGAAATTTCCTTTAAATTCCTTTACTTGTGGGGTAAAAGTCCATGTATACAAAAATTATATATGGTCTATGAGAACAAAAGATGCTGATTAAATCCGGTCATCTACAACTGTGGCTATTTAAACTTAAATTAAAATTAAAAATTCAGTTCTTGAGATTCATGAATCATACTTCAAGTGCTCAGTTGCTACATGTAGCTAGTTGTTACCATTACTGGACAGTGCAGATATAGAACATTTCCATCATCACGCAAAGTTGTTTTGAGCAGTACTTATCTAGACAGATAAGGTTGCCTTTTTGTTACCACAGCTACAAGGCACATTACATACTTTGCCAATTCCTGACAACCATGACTTCAATGAAATGAAAATGCAATCAGCATTGCCACAAAGGAGAAAACATGTATTAGGGTAGGGCAATCAATGGATGAAGGACGAAACAAAGCAGAGAAGAAAACAAGCCAATTGAGGGAAGAAATGAAAACTGAGATGAGCAATTGGTATACCTGCTAACAGTTCTTAGACATCAGTAAGGTTTAACTCAGGTTATGGAATTTAATTCACTATTTAAAAACTCAATTCAAGAATTATTTTGTGGAATATTATATTAAAGATTTCTCTTCTACAGTTGTTACAAACTATTATGCTATTATTTATAAAGCATTATTTGTAACAAACTACTACGCTCAATTTACAAGTCAATCCAACTACATCAAGAGACTTTCAAACATTTTTTCTAGTTGTAGATACTGTTTCAACCAAAATAGCAGAGTAAAATTTACCCAGACATAATTTATAGAAGATAATTTAATCCATAAAATGTACCAAAATTATTCAGAAGGATTTGGGGAAAAAAGCAGTATGTAATCACTGAATATTGAGTATAGGAAGAAGAGAAATAGGAGATGGTTTTCTTTACTATCTTCCTTCTACTGAAGACTTCATGGTGTTAATCTTAAGTAAAAGCTAATTATTCCATAGTACTGGAGTGAAAAGACAAACTACAGTGTCCACTTTTAATCAAAATGTTTCTTGGTTTCTTCAGAAAACAATTTTTTTTTTTTTTACTAGTAATACACCATTTATATTGTTATCTGCAAAATAGCTGCATATTATATCACTTACTTTCTTAACAGTCTTGGAAACACATTAAGATGAAAGTTTAGGCATCCAGTGAACAATGTTAAAGTGGAATTATGATTACTGTCTATGTTGTCTCTTATAATATTCAGGGGGTAAACACCTACTGTTCCAAGAATTTTCAAAATGTTTACTATGGCAACTGCTTTAACAGTATCACACATTCAAGGGAAAATGCCACACTACAATTTATGGTCACAGTATGTAAGATTAAGCCATGTCCCTGGGAATGTGCTACTTACAGAACAGCTCTATTTGGAATACAGTAGAGTAGGGGTCCAGTTCTATTCCAGCCAAAGGAGGAAAAATGTGTCTTTAAAGCTTAAAATAATTTGCTGTAAGCACAGTCACATATGTTATAGCCATACTTGATAAAAATTCACTTCCAGAATCCAATTGTAATAAACTCTTTTTGAATCATTTAACTTTATAGAAGAAAAATAGTAAACCAAAAAAAAAAAGAAAAACAAAAAATCTAATCTTTTAACTAGGGAATCAGAGAGAAGGGAGAAAATATTTTAAAAACTGTTTTTGGAGTTGACATTTTGACGCTGCTTAAAATCCAGTATCTCTGACAAAGAAGAATGAAATTAATTCAATAGTAAGAGCATAAAATGCAGAGAGTGAAAAATTAGCACTCTAGGACAACTAAACTTTATGCATGTGGAGGTAAAAAAGAAAAAACATTCAAGCAATTCAAAAACCGTGAATGACAAGTCATATAAAATACTTCCAAGGGTATATATCCAGAGAGTCATATACTTTTAAATGTATTTTTTCAAACTTACACGTCTCGACTTTCTATTCATTTATTTGTGTTAAAAACACTGACTTCACGATCATAATAAGTTTAAGAGGCACCTTCAGGCCAGGCGCAGTGGCTCACACCTATAATCCCAGCACTTTGGGAGGCGGAGGTGGGTGGATTCCCTGATGTCAGGAGTTCGAGACCAGCCTGGCCAACAGGGCAAAGCCCTGTCTCTACTAAAAATATAAAAATTAGCAGGTGTGGTGGCAGGTGCCTGTAATCCCAGCTACTCGGGAGGCTGAGGCAGGAGAATCATTTGAACCCAGGAGGCAGAAGTTGCAGTGAGCCAAGATCGTGCCACTGCACTCCAGCCTGGGTGACAAGAGTGAAACTCCATCTAAAATAAAATAAAATAAAATAATCAAAACAAAATAAAATAAAAATAAGAGGACACTTCAGGTAATTTAGCTTTTTACTTTAGTTATACTGACGCAATCACTCAATTAAGTTTAAGCATTTACTAAATGCCTAAGTTCAATTCATGGACAAACCAAAAATATTCTCTGACATTTTAGACAGCTGTGATCTGGTCCGTTCCTGAAGATAACAAAGAAAGTTTAATCCATAATACACACCTCCTACCTCAGGAGTTGCTTCACATTTATCTCAATGAGATAACGAAAATGCTACACATTCTAAAATGAATTATTTTAGTGCAACTATTTATTTTTTACAGTAGTATTACAATTACTATCAGTTGGTTTTACTCTGTGGATGAAAGCAGAGAAAGCATTAAAGGCACTAATATACTTCTAGAATGGCTGGGATGCCCAAAGAGCAAAATTTAATGAGGTAGGAGGTAATGGCTATCCAAAGTCTATCTCAAAAATTGGAAGCTGTGAATATAAATATATACAGATAAAGATGCTATTAAAAATGATGTCAATCATATACCTGATTAATTTATAAAAGAATTTGTATGTAATAAGTTACTTTCTAGTTGTCATGTACTGCTATGCTGGCATCTTGCAATAGCTCAATTTCAATTAAATTGATAAAAATTTAGACAGAGGAAATTGCTCAGATGTTCTTTTCAGTGAGAAATGTTTATTGTGGGGGGAAAAAGGAGTAAATCTGGAAAGATCATGTAAATAAAAATATGCATTTAGTACTTCAAAAAGATCAGAAAAAATGCTATTAGGAAATTAAATTCTTAAGAAAGATGACAACAGTATGAAACGAACAAGTATATATACATCTTGGAAAAATAAAAGACATCTGCAAACATTCTGAAATACATTGTAATGTTCAGGACAAAAATGATTTTACCTAACAACAAAATTACTATATAAAGACATAAACAATCAAGTAATTTTGCAAAAACATTATAAAAGGAATGTTTTATTAGTCTAAGCATGAAATCCACTTTATCTAAATAGTTTTTCCCTTTCATAGTTTGTCAGCCAAGAATGATGCTACCATCAACATGCAAAGATTTTCTTCCAATGAAACAACAAATGCTTTTCAAGCTCATTCTTGTTGGAAATAACAAAAAATAAATGAGTAAATAAATAAATGTTTTTAAGTGTCATTTTCTGGGAAGCCAAAGAACACTGCTCAATTTCTAAGCATCAATTCTGAATTAAAATAATTTCCATCTGTGAAAACATTTTAAAGGACTGGCCTACTTTTTGACAAGCCAAGGAACTGGAGCAAACAATAACAAAATTATTAGCTATGGCCGGGCACAGTGTAATCCCAGCACTTTGGGAGGCCGAGGTAGGTGGATCATAAGGTCAGGAGTTCGAGAACAGCCTGGCCAATATGGTGAAACCCCATCTCTACTAAAAATACAAAAATTAACCAGGTGTGGTGGCGGGCACTGGTAGTCCCAGCTATTTGGGAGGCTGAGGCAGGAGAATCGCTTGAACCCGGGAGCCGGAGGTTGCAGTGAGCCGAGATCACGCCACTGTACTCCAGCCTGGGCAACGGAGCAAGACTCCATCTCAAGGAAAAAAAAAAAAATTATTAGCTAAGCTTTGAGTTAAAGAGAATTTGCATATCCTTACTGATATTTTCCACAAGTCCACCAGCCAAACAAATATAACTTAAGTATTACTTACTTTTATAGGTGATTTCTAATCCTTTTTAACCCTTTGTGAATGGGATGAAAGATATCAACCCTTCAGATACAATTTTGCATCTACTTTCAGGAGAGTCCCTTACTAAAGGGTCAGTTGTGATAAACACATATATTTGAAGTGACATTTTTGAGAGGGAACACATCCTTATATATGAAAGACATCACTGTCTTTGTTTATATAATGAACCTACAATACATAAAGCATTTTCACATTTCTACACTCATTAGGTTAAGCTCATTGGAGTCTGATAGTTAACTGTGAGACAGGTCTAGACGGTTATTATTCCCGTTTTACAGTTGAGGAAATTGAGGCACAGATTTTTTTTTTTTTTTTTTTTTTGAGACGGAGTCTCACTCAGTTGCCCAGGCTGGAGTGCAGTGGCCGGATCTCAGCTCACTGAAAGCTCCGCCTCCCGGGTTTACGCCATTCTCCTGCTTCAGCCTCCCGAGTAGCTGGGACTACAGGCGCCCGCCACCGCGCCCGGCTAGTTTTTTGTATTTTTTAGTAGAGACGGGGTTTCACCGGGTTAGCCAGGATGGTCTTGATCTCCTGACCTTGTGATCCGCCCGTCTCAGCCTCCCAAAGTGCTGGGATTACAGGCTTGAGCCACCGCGCCCGGCCGGCACAGATTTAATGACCTGCCAGAATATTAAGACAGTAATTAGAGGTAGTATGAAAATGTAACCGTTTGATGCCCAGAACCTCACTGCTGAGAGAAAGAAAAACACTGTAATGTTTGTTCCTAGTTGACAAAATCAGGCATGGGCTGGTTTTGGGAATTCTATATACAAACATGTATTTGCTTCACCAATAAACACCTCTTTTCTTGATATTGTTGTAAAGGAAGATAATTTTGCCAAACCTATTTTGCTGTATTTCATGAGCCGCCTTCTATGCGGTTTTATATATGTCTAAGCTTTTTTCACAGTAAAGAACATCTTTCGTTAATGAAATCAAGGTCAGCCACATATACAATGAGTATAGCATTATACTTTAATACAGTATTAAGTTATGCTATTATGATGTCCTTGAACACTATTAAAATTAAAACGAAATCTGCCCCTGCATTTAATGACCACGCACTGCTGGGTTTCCTGCTTTGGCTTGTAGAGCTATTACAGCTCCTCTTTCAGGGTTAGCTGTGTATTTCTTCTGCGGTCATTACTTCAGCTTCTATAAGTACCCATCCCTTCTACTAATTTGCTGCTTCTAACTTTCCATGTGGACTCGGAAATCAGAAAATTAAGTTTATTAGACTTGAGAGTCCTTCTATTTAGTAAATTACAAAAACTATAATTTGCATTTTCTTGTCTGTTTACTGGTCTTTATCTTCTATCTAATGCTCAATGATATTTGGGTACAAAATAACACACCTTCAATTTATGTGTATAGCACAAACCCTCATAAATTTTTTATTGAAAAGATCTGACTTTTCTTTAAATAATTGTTTCTTTAAAGATTATCTTTGGTTCCCAACACAATATTATATTAGGATCCTATTTCATGCTTACAGAATAGTGACTCAAACATTATATTTAAAATAAATTTCACAGAGAAATAGAGGTTAAACAATTCAGAAAAAAGCACAAAGAATAATAAGTAAACACAAACCTCTCCACTCGGGCTATTCTTTGTAATCCATTAAGTGATACAGAAAATATGCTATAATAACAGTATTGAATCACACAGGAAATAAGTTTAAATGGCTCAAAAGAAAAGGACTTCATTAAAAGTAATACAGGGTAGAAAACACAGGACATTTTTCTGCCATATAGTTTGTATGTAGTTTTCATTTCTTAAAATATTAGTCATAAATTAAAGATATGAGTTATAATTTAAAAAGAAAAATTAAGTACAAAACAAGAGATCAACAGAAAATGACTTAGTTTGAACTTAAAACATATTTCCTGTCTCAGTAATCACAAACCATTATTGATGAAATTCAGTTATAACCAAAGAACTTGATTAATGATGACAGGGCATATGAAAACAATCACTTGTTATGTGACTAAAAAAGATAAGTTATATGACATACTACTGCCAAAATAATGTTAAAATCCCTGTCACTTAATTGATGTTAATAAAAAATGTTTTTCCTATTAGCATTATGTAAGAAACTAGGGAATCAGATATTTTTTATTTTTACTAATGAGTTTCACAATGGCACACTTAGACTATCTCTAGTTTATTTCTACATTTAATCATTTTCTTCTACTTTAATTTTATACCACTGAATTAATAAGGTTAAAGGACTGGCTACATTGTGTAGCATAACTAACTGGCCTTGAATAGTCACAGCAGCACTAGTAAGCATTTACTGTGTGTCAGGCCCTGTTATAAGCATTTTCGTGTATTAACTGCCTAGTCCTCACAACAACCCTATGAGATAGATACTATAATCATCTCGTTCTAAGATGAGGAAGCTGAGGTTTATAAGTAGATTTCCTAGAGTCACAACAGTGGAGCCCACATATTAACAAAGGTATTTGACTCCATGTCACTAGATTACCTCCTATTTTAGAGTACTTTATTTTAGTACTTTAAAGTATATTTCCTGAATTCCATCTCTCCACACTACCACCACCACCTACCTTAAAATAAAACGAAAAGAAATCGGTTATCCACACCTTCATATTCTTCAGGACAAACTCTATCTATGGCTTATGCCTAGGTATATGAATGGCCAAGCAGTAACATGATTGGTTGACAGGTTTCAGTAGTACAGTATGTAAGGGAGGACAGCCCAGAAACATTTCTTCTAAATTGTCAGACAGTGCTATAACAGGTAATGTTAACATAAACAAATATCTTTAAACAGTATTTGAGAGTCTCTGTAATTTTTAAATAATGAGAACCAAAACAAATCCCCTCCTACCACCTCCAAACTTTCAAAAAGCCCAAATAAACTCCCAACAAAACCCCTATATTTAGTTATGATAAAAACCAATTAAAAAACTCCCAACACATTTAAGTGCTTTAGTTTTGCTCTTATTTGTATTCTAAACCCAGTGAAGCTCAAATAAAAATAGCCTGTGCAATGTCTTCCCTAGGCAAAAAAAAAAGTTTTAAACAGCACACAGACTATTACATTTCTTCCACCAAAGAAGATATTTTTATTTCATTATTTCTTATTAACATTTAATGGAGTTATTTAAATAAATAAAAGGAAATGAGTACAAACAAAAGAAAACAAAAGCTAGAGCCTGGAAAAATGAGGGCTAATACAGCTTAAAGAACAGCACTGAGAAGCAAATAACACCTTTCAAGTAACTTTTCCTAAAAAACAGTATCCATGAAAAGGAAATGACATTTCAAATATAAAGGTATGAATTTACTACATACTTTTGTACATATTTTTTCAGTATTTACTTTTCAGCAGTATTCAGAACAGTAATATTTTTCTACCATAGCATGTTCACTTAAAATTCATTTTGATAACTTTAAAAATTAAGCTATATTTTAAAATCCAGTGGTTTCCTGCATACTGTGAACATACCTGATATGATTTGTGTGAGAAATCACTACAAGCATTTCAGGTTGTTTACAAAAAAAGAGAACTATATCCAGGTCAGAGACTCGAGAGAATTTAATTACTCTATTGTCACCAAATGGTTATAACCACTTCAGATATAGTTAGTTCTCAATATTTACGTTTGATAAACTACATTTTTCTTCAGGTACTAGATAATTTCTTTATGTTCCCATTAGAAATAATCTGGCTAGAAACTTCACCCAAAAAAATCTAGGAAAATGTTTACCACAACATGGACTTTTAAAATACTTTGGGTGAAATTCACATCTTTGAGAAAAAGCATATATTCATATGTTTCAGAATGTTTGTACAAACAAAATCCAGCTTAACTTTTAATAAGTGACTGAACATTACTATATCAAACAGACCATAAACTTTAAAGACAGAAGCATAAATAAAGGGAATGGGGGTAGAGGCTAAAAAAACTAAGGTACTAACAACAAAAGACCTGATTTTTCGATTCTATTCAAGAAGCAGATTCCATAAAAACCAGAACCAAATAAACAAACTATCTTGGACAGAAGAAAACAACAAGAAATAACAACTCTGAAATAAAGAGGTCAACACACACACTGACAGAATATAAAATCACCTATCCAAATTTGCACAATTCTCCAAAAACCTGAAATAAATAAGCTATTACTTTAACCAGAACACCATCACTGTTATTATGGAGGCATCTTACATCAATTAATGGATACCAAATGCCAATATAAACTACACATCTGAATTTAATAAACTTTAAGAATAACGTGTGAAATTATAGAAAAAAATAGTATTTTCCTAACACCTGAACCTTGAGTAAGCAAGAAATAAAACCAAAGATACAGACTTAAAAAAAGAGCCACAATTCTCAATGTACATAATCAGATTTAAAGCAATATTTGGAAAACTCTTATATAACAGGCTGAGTGATCTAACTTTGAAAGTTCAGTGTCATATACTGTATAAGAGATGACTGAAACTGGTTTGGTGCCCTTAAATAACTACATATTTTATTGTTGTTATTGTTATAAAAAGGAAGAGGGCTAATTTTTGTTATTCCCAGCAAAATATTAACAGGTGGCAACTGGCTTAGAAACTGGTGTTCTTGACACCATCAAGAACAAATTGACATATTCAAGTATTGCAACCAAAAAAATACGTTCTTGGGGTTCATACCAAAACCTTTTCTAAGATAACCACCTACTTCTCCATTCAAGAAAGCTTATTTTAATAACACAGTGGAAGGGGTAATATTAACAGAAGCTTATTTTAGTAAGTACTACTCTAATTAATAGTATGAAAAAGCAGTGACTCTTAGAGAAATCTCTTCTTACAGTTCACTTACCTCCACTGACTGCATCTTGCTCTTCCCCTTCAGGAAATGCAACCTGGTTTGGCAAGCTATTCCTAGATCGAGTGACTGTCTCTAACTGGGAAGCCCGTCCTAATAAAGATAGCTCATCTAGCACCTCTCCCTCTTTGGCCTCAAGATCTGATTTTGAAGTGGTTAAGGGCTTTATACTTTCAGGTGCCATTAACCTGTTTGAGTCATTCAAACACGCTACTGTGCCACTGTCCAGGCTCAACACTCGGGCACGAGTCTTGGCACTATTTGTGCTAGAAGTCCGTCGTGTTGCACGCTTTTTGCTGGTTCCTTCAGGAACCAAATGAGCTTTGTGTGTGTGTTCAGAGTCTGTGCCCCTTTCTTTATGAGTGTGTTTGGTCTTTAGAGCACTGTATCTGCCCTCAGGAGACTGACAGGAATGAGAAGTAGTGCTAGATGAGCTATCACTGCTGAACTGGTGAGCAGACTGAACACTTGATGCTCTACTCAAGTCACTTTGATCACTAGAGTCTTCGTCACGACAAAATATAGCACTGTGTGGCTTGGTGCCAGAAACTCCTCGAAAGCAAACATAGTCCCTATGCCGGCTTGAATCAAAACTGCTAGCCCGTTTTTTTCCTGTCCGTCTCCTGCCTGACTTGTGGGCAGAAGCTGTCCGATGGATTACGCTAGAAGATTTAGGTCGAACATCCCCTTCCTTTTGCTTTCCACCAACATCTTTACACACTTTGGAATCCACAGAAACAGCTGACTTATCACTCTTCTCTTCTTTGTTTTCCGGAGTGTTCCCAGGTGGTCTGTCCCCTTGGGAAGTAAATTCATTTGCATGGGGATTTTTATTGGCTTCTTCAGATGCAGAGGGGCTAAGACCTCTCTGGTTGTGCACCTCTTCGGAGGGGGTGGGGTCCTTGGCCTCATGAACCTCACTGTTGGTACTCACTTCCATGGCAATCTTTTCACTGCTAGTCCTTTTGTCACTGGCACAGCTATTCTTCTCCTCTGGGCCTGCACAGCACTCCTTTTTCCTCCCACTTTTTGTTCCTGCTTTAGGAGACTCCTCATGCTCTGACAAGACGCTCTCTACGTGAGTTGAGCTGGTCTGCTCACTTTTATAGCTGCTGACAGTACTGTTAGTGTCCCGGTCCGTTCCACTACAGTAGCTTTCTGTTGACCCACTACTCCGTGTGCTCAGGCTCCTCAAGCTGTCCATGCTTTTTTCTGCTTTCAAAGGTTTGCTCTTCCCACTTTTTGTGGGTGGCTGAGAAGTATTGATTTTCAAGTCACCAGCAAGCTGAAATTCCCCAGATAAACCAGAATTTTCCACCAAGGATTCTTTGGATCCAGAAAGAGGCTTGGAAGATTCTAACTCACTAACTGGATCTAACCCACGTCTTTGCTGATAAAGGGGAAAATCATTCATTGAAGTGTCTGGAAAAGCTACAGCAGAGCTAGAAGTCCGCGGTACACCTCGCGGCCGGTGGTCTTTTCTATAAGAGTGTGAGTGTAAAGGTACAAGAGAAGCTACTTCTGTGTCACAGGCACTGGACAGAGACTGATCAACATGGTGGTGGTGCTGGTTATGACTTGGCAGGCTCACTTTGTCACTGAAGTCCCTTGGCAAGTCCTGTCCACAAGAGGATAAGGAAGGCTGAATAGAGATGAAGGAGTCATTGGAGACAAGACGAAAGAGCTTCCGATCAGTTGCCAAATCTGTTTCAAACACATGTTTGGAAATGTTAAAATAAATGTATGATCTGCTTTTCTACTGTTTCACAATGGCAAGAATTCACTGCATACAGTAAATCAAGTATAAACAATTTCTCAAGTAGTTCACCAAAGAGCTGCTTTCTGTTTCACAGCTGCACAAAGAAAGCATTCTACTCACGAACTGAACTGAACTGAACTTCCAAACTTTGAGTTCTTCAATTGGCCTCAGAAAGAGTTCTATAGACTATCAACAATAAAATAAGAGGCAACAAAGGATTATACTTAAAATAGGCCTGGATTTCTAGGCAAGCTCTGTCTACAACTTACTAACTTGGTAACTTTGGGTTACCCCCTGTAAATCTGTTTCCTTATTTGTAAAATGGGACATCAACTTCACTGAGTCATAGGCAAGGAAATAACTGAGCTAATAACATATATTGCTTGACACAATGCCGTCACAATTAAAGGTGGCTATCATTATTTTACCTAACACAATATTAAAATCCTTTCAAAAAGCTAACACAATTATTTTACAAATCAAGAAAACCTAGAGTAATCAGAAACAAACCAACAAAAATAGGCTGACCAATGCCCAAACAAGATATAATGATGTTAAGACATCCTCTTGCTGTTCAGAATGGTAAAAACAGCAATAATTACAGAGTAAAATATTGAATTTTTATCTTTCATTATTGGTATAGCAATTATAAAATACTTCATGAAAAAAATACTTATATTCTTGTATCTGTAAGATCACTGCTTTAACCCTCCATCCAGACCAGTGATTAGTGACTTATCATACATACTATATATATAAATGTAAATATAGATATAAATCAATGCACCTACCTACCTACCTACATTGTAATTTATCTTGGAATATAGCTTGACAACCAAACTGCAAAATAGCTGATTTTTAAATATATGTTTTGCCAGACAAGGACATTTGAACCTGCTGTTAGTTCAATAAAAATAAAAATTATTGTCTTATTTGTCATAGATGGATAGACGAAGTAAAATAATAGATTCTATAGTAAATCTGAGTCTTCCCAGTAGAATCTCAATGACCAAAGTAGACATTTCTCCCTAAGATTAAAAGAAAGGAATGAGTTATTAAAAATGTTTATGTACTTTTTAAAAATCTAAATGTAGATTTTGCTATGATTAATTAATTAAAAACTCACGGATAGCCTCTGGAGTGTACCATAAAAATTGGAGTTTATAAATGTCCAATTATACTTTATCTTACGTTTTAAAGTTTTCAAGGTAAGTAAAACCCATGTTCTTTATTATTTTCCCAACACAGCTGCTACAGTGGTTGGGTTCTTATATCTTCTAAATATCAAAATTTAAAAGCTAGCATTGTATTTTTTGTAGTATTAAATTATATAGAGATATAATTAAATAGAGATATAGTTATTTCTAAAAACTCTATATCTCTAATAAAGCAACTATCAGTTGGTGTGATATTCACATTTCAAGGATATGAATTTTACAGAAAACTTAGCGACTCTGAGCAAGTAGTTGAAAATCACTAAATCTAAGATAACAAAAGATTTTTTAAATGCTAATGATCAA
Source organism: Papio anubis (assembly GCF_008728515.1). Classification (NCBI taxonomy): domain Eukaryota; kingdom Metazoa; phylum Chordata; class Mammalia; order Primates; family Cercopithecidae; genus Papio; species Papio anubis. The sequence continues at coordinate 35,756,851 of NC_044982.1, forward strand.
AACCAACTTCCTTCTGAGGAATTGATAAAACAGAAATATAAGTATTTCATTTTAAAAGACACAGCCAAACTTACTTTAATACATGCACTTTTTTCAATACTGCTAAACAAATATACCACAAAAGGTTAAATTTTGTCAGAAAAAATTTAGGTGGTTTCAGGAAATTTTCAAATAAATACATTTTTTCTTACTGTTACCCATATGAAAAAAATTATATCAAAGTTAAGAGGCTCAAATCAACACAAAGAGATACTATTTTTCATCAAATCAAACTTTTTTTAAACAATTGTTATTAGTGGCATTTAGAATAAGAAAGGCATACTGCTCATGGTGGTACCAACTGGTGTAACCTTCTTAAAGCAATCTCGCAATATGGCCAAGAAACTTGAAAAGGTATTCTTGAATTGAAGGTAAGAAATCGTTGCTAAAGGATAGAGTCAAATATGCGTCCAAGGTTTTAGCACAAAGTTGTTCATGTCATGTTATTATAAAAGTTCTTAAAGCACAAAAAGTATAACAATGTCCTATAAATAATGGTTGAAAATGTAGTCCACTAATAATTTCATACAGGCACAAAAAAAAATTTCAAAGATTATGTAATAATATGAGAAAATAATTCAGTGAAAAAGGTAGCACTGGCCAGGTGCAGTGGCTCATGCCTGTAATCCCAGTACTTTGGGAGGCCAAGGCAGATGGATCATGAGGTCAGGAGTTTGAGATCAGCCTGGCCAACGTGGTGAAACCCCGTCTCTACTAAAAATAGAAAAATTAGCCGGGTGTGGTGGTGGGTGCCTGTAATCCCAGCTACTTGAGAGGGTGAAGCAGGAGAATTGCTTGAACCCGGGAGGCAAAGGTTGCAGTGAGTTGAGATTTCACCACTGCACTCCAGCCTGGGCAACAGAGCAAGACTCAGTCTCAAAAAAAAAAAAAAAAAAAAAATCCAGTTCTGTAAGTTTAAATGAATGCTAATGGAATACGTGCATATATTTTTATAAATGTGAAAAGTGATATACCACAGTTAGCCATAAAAAGAAATAACATCCTGATACATGCCAGAATAAGGTAAGTGAAAGAAGCCAGACACATTAAAAAAACACATATAATTGTGTTTATATGAAATGTCCAGAATAGGCAAATTCATAGAAACAGAAAGTAAACTGGAGGTTGTCAGGGGCTGCTTGAAGAGGAAATGGGGAGTGTAATGGGTACAGGTTTCTTTCTGCGTAATGAAAATGTTCTTGATTTAGATAGTGGTGATGGATGCATAATATTCTAAAAACCACTGAATTATATCAAAGCAAAAAAATATGAAAAAAGTGATATGCAAAAAGAAGTTTCTCAGTGGCAGAGGTATAAATTTTTTCTTCATACTTAACTATATTTTCTAAAGTTAACATATATATTACTTTTATAAACAAAAATTGTACCTTCTTTCTCTCTCTGATCATCCCCATCAATTGATTATGGATAATAATCAATTATACAAACATGCTGTTATTTCTCTTACAACATCTTACAAAATCGAAATCCCTCCTTTATCTTTACTTCTCCTGCTTGCTATCATCTTTACAAAAATTCACTGAAAGAGTTGTCTATATTCATTGTCTGATTCTTCCCCTCCAATTCTCTCTTTGTATTCCAATTCAACTCCCCTAAGACTGTGCTTATCAAGGTCACCGACACCCTCTACACTGTTCAATCCAATGGTCAGGTCTCAGTCTTCACGTCACCTGACCTATAAGCAGCACGTGATGAAGGTGGCCAGTCCATTCTCCTTGATCACACGGGGATAACAGTCTTGCTTTTCCTTTGATCTCACTAATTGTTCCTACTCAGTCTCCTGGACTTCTTAAACTAAAGAGGCACAGGGTTCAGATCTTAAAACTTTTCACTTTTTCTTTTCTTCTTTTGAGACAGAGTCTTGCTCTGTCACTCAGGCTGGAGTGCAGTGGTGCAATCATGGCTCACTGCAGTCTTGATCTCCCAGGCTCAAGCAATCCTCCTGCCTCAGCCTCTCAAGTAGCTGGGCCACAGGTGCACAGCACCACACCCATGTAATTTTTTATAGTTTTTCTTAGAGACAGGGTTTCACCATGTTGCCCAGGCTGGTACTGAACTCCTGGCCTCAAGCGACCCTCCCACCTTGGCCTCTCAAAGTGCTGGGATTACAGGTGTGAGCATGGCACCCAGCTAGAACTTTTCACTTTTCTACCTATACCCCTCTTTGTAAATCTCATCCAGTTCTCTATCCCCATGACAAACCAAAATTCAAAAATACCTGTAACTAGTTCCTCTACCTTCTACCCAGCCCTCATATTCACATGGGTACGGTCTGAAGTTCTGATCTTGGAAAGGGAAGACATGAGCAAGAGGCAGGGAAACTGTAGATTATCTTAGAAGTGAAAAAGTTGAAGATACACCCCAATATCCTGTTTTCCCCCAGTTATCCTGAATCAGGTGACAAAATGAGTGTCAACTAATAACTAACTGTTAACCAACTAACTAAAGGCCATTGTCCTGTAAATCCAAACCACAGGAGTAAGAGTCCCAAATGGTATTAAAGCCAGCATGAACATTTGCCACTAGGTGGTGCCAAACCATAGCTAGGAAAAGGGATTTGGATCAAGAAGTCAGGCCACAGAAACCCCAAGCAGCTAACAAGTATACTTGCCCTGATACTTCATCAACTTCATAATACCCAACCCCTTAACTGATATGACTGATTTTTGTTGTTTTTATTTATCCACTGACAACTCCTGAATCTAAAACCCCCAACACAGACCTCTTATCTGAAATCTGGACCTATCTACTCACTGCTGTATACAGGTCTAACAGCACCTGATATGCCCTGAACTGAACCCCCTAACTTACCCTCCATGCTCTCCCCACCCCGAATCTGCTCCTCCTCAGTCTTCCCCGCTTCAGGTGGCAGGCCCCCATCCTCCCTGATGCTTAACTCAAAAGCCTTTGAGTCATCCATGACCACTACTTCTCTCACACAGTATATCCAAATCCATAACCTATCTTTTTAGTATCTTACACACACACAGTCAGACTACTTCTCACTACTCTGATCTGTGCTCTGGATTGCTGCAATCATCTGCTAAGTGAGCTCCTGCTTCAACTTTTGCCCCTTTTAATATATTCCTCAAAATAGGAGCCAGAGTGATTCCGCCGAAATGAAATACAACCCTTTAGCAGTTCCTCATCTCACTCAGAATTAAAATTAGCACATTTAAGATGGCTTACAAAACTCCATACTGTTTGGCCCTTCACTTACTCTGAGCCAGCCACAGTATCTCTCAAACTTGACAGGCATGCTTCCACTTTGGGGCTTTGCCCTTGTTGTTCCCTCTGCGTGGAGGGGGCCCCTCCCCTCAGATATCCTGAGAGCTCACTCCTCCTTCTTCAGGTCTTTGCTCTCAGAGAGGCTTGCCCTTAACTGCTCTATTTAAAATTAAAGTTTCCCTAGTCCCCACCAATCCCTATCTTCTGTCTCTACTTACTACAGTATATGTTGATTTCTACCGGTATGATTCCATATTAATAGTATGGAAGCCACATGAGAGTGGAACTTTTTGTCTTTTTGTTCACTGATTTACTTCCAGTACTTAAAACAGTGCCAAGAGTACTCAACAATATTTTTTAAATGTTAAATATACGGAAAAATGTTGCATGATAAAAGCAAGTTTTAAAACTATATGAAAGTAGTATAGTATAGATTTTAAAAAGCCTAATTCAAAACCAGATTTGGATTATAGGACTGTCACTTTGTAGCTGCGTGACTCTGAGCAAGTTTCTTATAACTTCTCTCTAAGCAGTAACATGTTCATCTGTAAAGTGAGAATAATAACAGTACCAACTTCAAATGTTTATAGTGAAGATTAACTGGGTAAATGCATATAAAATGCTTAGAAGAGGACTTAAACCAGGGGTTGACAAACTAAGCCCCATGAAGCCAAATCCAGCCCTCAAACTTGTTTCTGTAAACCAAATTTTAGGCTGGCACAGCCATGCCCACTATTTATGTATTGTTTATGACTCCTTTCACTCTACAGTGGCAGAGTTGAGTAGCTAAGTAGCAAGAGAGACCACATGGCCTACAAAGCTATTTGGTCCTTCACAGAAAAGTATGCCGACCCCAAACTTGACCAATAGTATGCACCCAGTGAATGTTAGACATCACTGTCTATGTTAATATATAGTTGCAAGGGTAGATCTGTGTGTATATAATTCCCAACCTACCAGACTATAAAAATCTTGTTTGTATATGGTACTTTCCAGATATAAAATAAGATATATAATCCCTAAACGCAAGGGCACCAACCCCTCTAAGATTATTATCTAGTTGTTGAGACACTGTGATGGTCTCATATTATAGAAAAGGATATTGTACTTCTCAAAGAAATTGATATTGACTGATTGATTGGTTGACTGATTGAGAGAGAAAGGGTCTCCCTCTGTTGCCCAGGCTGGAGTGCAGTGGCATTATCACAGCTTACTGCTACCTCAGCCTCCTGGGATCAAGCGATCCTCCCACCTCAGCCTCCCAAGCAGCTGAGACTATAGGCACATACCATCATGCCTGGCTAAATTTTTTTATTATTTTTTGTAGAGACAGGCATCTCACTATGTTACCAAGGCTGGATTCAAACTCCTGGACTCAAGCAATCCTCCTGCCTTGGCCTCCCAAAATGCTGGGGTTACAGGCATCAGCCACCACAGCCAGTTGATTCACCTTTAATTTTCTTTTTAAGTTTCCATACCACACAGTACGTACATACATATGTACGTACCTATGTATGTGTGTTTGTTTATTTATTTGAGTGTCACCCAGGCTGGAGTGCAGTCACATGATCTCGGCTCACTACAACTTCTGCCTCTCAGGTTCAAGCAATTCTCGTGCCTCAGCCTCCTGAGTAACTAGGATTACAGGTGTGCACCACTATCCTGGATAATTTTTGTATTTTTAGTAGAGACAGGGTTTCGCCATGTTGCCCAGGCTGGTCTCAAACTCCACCCACCTCAGCCTCCCAAAGTGCTGGGATTACAGGCATGAGCCACTGTGCCCCGCCCACACAGTACATGTAAAGGTCTTTTCGGTTTTAGGAATGAGGTATAAGGTTAGATAAGAGAGTCCACAGAAGCAAAGAAACAATGAGAGGGTACGGTAATTCAAAAAAAGGAGAGAGTTACAATAATAAACTTAAAATTCCAACGGTAACAAAACATGCTTGTAAGAAATCAACCTGGGAAAAATATTAAATGAATGGGCAAATGTCATAATTTAGTTATCCGTTTGTAGCCTCATAAACAAGTTTCATAATTAAGAATAAAAAATTTGTCAGCCTGTCTGCCCATCAAACATCACCCGTAGGTTAATAAAAATAACAGGGTTATAACACGGTGGCAATAGTGAGAAAAGTTTCTAACCTAGTTCTGGTTCAGGTTCTGATTACAGAACTTTGGAAAATCTCCATTAGAAAATGGGGATGACATATCTGTTGCTTTATGTTTGAAAACTGGAAATCAAACATGAAAATGTGAGTTTAAAAAGACTCAATAAAATTCAAAATATTCATTTACAATTGAGTTGAAGAAAAAAAATCACAAATAGCCAAAATTTCTATTAACAATCTGCTACAGGAAGGTACCATGTTGGTAATAGATGCACGGTTTCTCAGTAGGTCCAACAGCAAGTTACTTCTCTGTGATATGGTTTGGCTATTTGTCCCCCTCCAAATTTCATGTGGATCACCAATGTTAGACATGGGGCCTGGTGGGAGGTGTTTGAGTCATGAGGGTGGATCCTTCATGAATGGCTTGCTGCCACCTCTGCGGTAATGAGTGAATTCTCAGTTTATTAGTTCACACAAGAGCTGACTGTTTAACAGAGCAGGCATGGCACCCCTCCCCTCTCTCTTCTCGTCCTCTCTCACCATGTGACATGCCAGCTCCCCTTCCCCTTCCACCATGATTGGAAGCTTCCTGAGGTTCTCACCAGAAGCAGGTGCTGGCACCATGCTTCTTGTACAGCCTGAAGAACCGTAAGCCAAATATACCTCTTTTCTTTACAAGTTACCCAGTCTCAGGTATTTCTTTATAGCAATGCACATGAACTAAGACACTACGTCAAAACTTATTGCTGTTTTTGCAGTTGGCAGGAGATGAAGCAGCTGGCATTTAGAGATTGTACCGAAGGAAAGTAACAGTTTTACATACTAGGTTATCCCTAAGCTGGGCTACTTGGTCTGACCAACTAAAAGAATAGCAGATTCTTATCTCTCATCTCATATTCACTCTGGGGCATATGCTCATAGAATTTCTCCATATTTATCTGGCAGAACATGTATAACTGAGTTCCAGTAAGCTAAAAGCCTGTATAACTCTGTATTACTACTATCCCAGTAACATTTTATATTAATGTTTCCTTAAATACCATATTAAATTGTTATAAACTCCTGCCAGATTGTACACAGTATATTCTACAAATTAACTCTGATCACCACAGTATATGACATCATGGTAAAGTATAATGTTCTTACCTTGTTCTTCACTTCCTTCCTTACAAAGACTAGAACTTTGGCCCAGACTTAAACTGATATCATCAGAAGTCTTGGCAGTGTCTGTATCTCCTACAAAGTTAAGAGAAACATGTGAGGACCTTATATTAACAGTAAGGCCGTAGTGTGGCCCAACCAAGGAAGTATTAATACATCAAGGAGTACTGATGTCTATCAACTAAAGCAGTTTTTGTGTATCAAAGGTTACAATAATGGAAGATGCACTGAACTAACAGGAAGTATCATGGACTATCAGAGCATTTAATTATTCTCACAGAACTACAAACCAAACAATATAACATGGAAAGCTTCAAAATGTAAACTAATAAAACTATTTCTTTAAAAAGAAGTGGATTTTTAAAAGGAATGCAAATTACATAACTCGAACCAACATGAATTTCCTTCCCAGGGAAAATTAGTAACCTAAAAAACTGTAGGGTAAAAACAATATGAATTATCTGAATAGATCAAACAGCAGAAAATAACTTACTTTTTTTTGTTGTTTCATTTGTGCCCATACTCAAAGGTTTCACATCACATTATTTAGTTTTCCATGAACCCCACTAAAACCCACAAAAGTGTTTTCCCTCTAAGGCAAGGAAGTTTCTTGTAGATCAAAACTTATGTAATTCATGCAATGTAATGTAAGTGGTCACTTTTGTGAAATTTGGATGATGAAAGAGAACACAATGTAAGTCAAGCAACCTTTAATAAGATAAATAATTTTATCTATAAAATAATTTAAAGAATGATTTTTTTCATTACATTTGAAAGTACAGTACTGTTACCTTCACTACAACCAAAATGAAAGGGAAAGTCAGAGGCAACTTTCAAGTTAGATCACATCTACCTTTAATAGTCAAGCAACTTTTAATAAGATAAGATAATTTTATCTATAAAATAATTTCAAGAATGATTTTTTTCATTACATGTGAATGTATAATACTGTTACCTTCACTACAACCAAAATGAAAGGGAAAGTCAGGGGCAACTTTTAAGTTAGATCACACCTACCTTTAATAGTTGCTGCTGTTCCAAGACGCGAGGAACCAGATCCAATCTGAAAATATGACATGAAGTAAGTAAAACTAATTAAAATGCTAGCTATGTCATTATCAATACAGACTAGCAAGATTATCAAACAAAATTATATGACCAAAACATGTTATTGGTCACTTTTATCAATATTAAAAGATACTTGTTGGACAAGCTCTATTGGAGCCACTTAACCTGTTGGCTGTGGCACAGGCTGCATGTGTCTTACTGATGTGCAGAGCTACCCAATCCCTCTGTGTGCTCAGGACTGATGGAGCCCCACCAAAAGCCAGATCCTCCAATCTCAAGCAACTCATGTCATACAACTGTCATTTTTATACTACACCATGATATGTTCATGTTATAAACAAAAGCAAAACCAGGCTTTATGTCTACCTGAAATACATTTAGACTTCTTAGGGTATAAAAGGAAGGTTTGGCAGACAAACATTAACATATGCTACCAAGTGCAACATTAAGTCTTACCATCAAATTGTTAGTGTATCATTATGTACCTTCTTTAGTTGGAGACAAAAAGTAAGTACTTCTTCATAGACAGAACATTAAAAAATAAATCAATAAAAGTCTAAGGCATCCATGAAAAAGGAATTTTTAGCACAAACTGTAAGGAGAAAATTAAAACCTGATTGTTGAGCTTTTAGTGCTTATATTCAAGATAGTTTAACACTTTCCTAAAATTTCACAGCCATTATTTATTATACTACCATGAAAATAATATAAATAAGTACTACAAATTCCACATTAAGGAAATCAAAGATAACATAACAGTTACTAAATCAGCAAGTCTCAGCAACTCTTCCTATAACTTGTTTCCATGGATTCTAAGAAGAAAACAGTCAAGCAAAGTTAGCATTGTAAAATAAAATTAAGAACATTCATATAATACTTTATACTTTACTAAGTCTTCCTCTTCATTGGTTTGATTTAGTTAGGTGTATATCACAAAAAATACACTCAAAATATAGGTTAATGTTGACTTTGAAGGGGCATGAGGGCCTTTCTTGATCTGGATGGCAACTGAATGGGTGCACACAGATGTAAAAATTTACTTAGCTGTACACTGAAGGTATGTACTATGCTGTATAAGTTACATGCCAGTGAAAAAGTAAATAAAAATAAGCATACATATATAGGTTGAAACTACAAATAAACTCTTGAGTTAGTCAATAAAAAATAAGCTTTGTAATAATTTTGAACTATTTTATTAAGCTTGGTTCTTCTAGTTTTTCCTAATTTCTGCTTTCAATTAGCCATAAAAGACATTGCAATTTGCCAGCAAGAAAAAACCAAAAAAGCATTTTATCACAAAAGAAAGTTTCATTCTTACACCTGCTACATAAGTTACAGAATTAACATATGCTATTTTTCTACTAGAATTAAACATAACTTCCTAAACAGAAATTTAAACACAAACAAGAAAACAAAAACACCATTTTATGGATACCCATCTAGGAATTTAAAATTTAAAAAAAAAAAATTTAATATGGATATGGTAGTCATTTGCTCAGAAGCTCACAAAGTATTCCCTTTCTCCTTCTTTAACAATCTCCCTATTTTGTTCCAAAATTAGTCATACACCTTCTGATATATGAGAAGTGGGCCCAGTCCCCAGTCTAGAGGTAGGTATATGAACTAGTTCTGGTGAATGAACGTGTGGGAGAATGTGCTGGAGGGCTTCAGGAAAACGTCTTTGTGTGTCTGAGAAGAAAGTGATCAAGGAAAATCTCTGTCCCACACCACTGCTTGCTTCCTAACTTTTCAAACAGGGTCTTGATTGAAGCTTCTGTGCTCATCCTGCAACCCTGAGGAAAAAGCCTAGAGAACTGCAGAGATGCCAATCCAGAGGCCTAACATTAGGCTGCTAAATAAATGTCACACAATCACCTCCAGATTTAGGTGAAAAACAACTATTTCTTTAAGTCACTATTAGTTGAGTATTCTACTACTTGCTGACAAAAACATTCTTAACAGGTATAATAGAGTAGTTACATTTTATTCTTCATACTTTTCTGCATTATACTTCCCCTCAAAATATCTAAGAATCATGACTATTTACATGTGAAACAACAGGGCGTCCAGAATATAAACTATAGTACATCCAAATGCAATGCATTCCCCAAAGTGTCACTGTAGAAAAACACTTAATGATATTAATGTTCATGATACAATCAATTATGACATTATGTATTATTTTAATTTTCCTGTTTACCCTCACTTGTTAAATTTCCTAAAAATGAAAATTTAAAAATTAAGAAAAAATAGTATGTTTCTACACCTGGGGGTGAAGTTTTTTATTTAAGTGCTTTGCATAAACTAAAATATTCCACTGTTTCTTCTCTATGACAAGTGCCATAGGAAGGATTATGGATACCAGGGAAGAAAGGTTACTTCTAACTAGAGAGCATATCAGGCAAGGCCACCTCCACCAAGAAGCTATGCCTGTCTCTCCAGCTGGAAACAATTACTTTATCCTATGAAATCATTAGCTCTTCTTCTGTACCATTCCTACAGCAATTTTTACTTCAGTTTTTTTTTGTTTGTTTGTTTTTTGAGACAGAGTCTCGCTCTGTTGCCCAGGCTAGAGTGCAGTGGTGCCATCTCAGCTCACTGCAACCTCCACCTCCCAAGTTCAAGCTATTCTCCTGCCTCGGCCTCCTGGGTAGCTGGGACTACGGGTGCATGCCACCACGCCCAGCTAATTTTTTGTATTTTTAGTAGACACAGGGTTTCACCATATTAGCCAGGCTGGTCTTGATCTCCTGACCTCGTGATCCACCTGCCTCGGCCTCCCAAAGTGCTGAGATTACAGGCATAAGTCACCACGCCTGGCCCCTTGGTAAATATATCACATCTTTATCTTTGGTTACTGATATCACATCTACTATAAGATCACAATCTCTTTCAGTATAAGACCCACTCCCCAACCCACACTAAGTAGAATGCCTTGAATACTATTGGGCACTAAAATATTTGAAGGTAGAAAAGTGACAAAAGGAAAGAGAAGGAGGTAAGGAGAGGATGAAGGTGGAGAAAAGAAAGAATGGAAATGGAGGGTAGAAGATGAAAGGGAAAAAGGCAGAGGTGAAGGAAAGAATGGTAACAATGACTGCAATGTAGCTACTATGGTCAGCGGGTTCACGGTTTAGTACACAAGAAATTCACATAAAATACCATAATGCGTAGCAGTATCTTACACATTCTATAATAAAACACATACAAGAAACAACAGTATGTCTATAACGGTAACATCTCCAGCAATCTGCACACAGTCAGACTCTACCTCCTCACTTCAGCTTCTCTAAAGGGTAAGAATAATTATGGCACCATTTATTTTGTCATAAACATTATAAAACGAAAACACTAAAATCCAAGTAGCACAATAACGTCCAATATTTGCCCATTTTTATTAAAAAGTTATTATTTTAAGTAAAAGGTATGCTGTGTGTTTAACAACATGCACACATGCTTTAATCACAGTCAATAAGGGACTCCCTCCCTAAAACAAACAGGCAAGTTCCAACAGACAGGATGCCAAGGTCACAGGATCCAAAAGTGCCTGGCCATTGCTGGCCCTTCCATCTGTCCTATTACAAAAAGGAAAAAAGGTCTCCAAAAGATGATTGGAGAAATCTAGGCTTACTTTCTGGGGGTCTGATACTACCTACATTTGTCAATAAGAAGAAAGCCCAGGGTTAATTAAGAATACAAAACATGCAGCCATATTCAAGAATTGAGTTATTTCATTCTATAAAAAGAAACTGAGAAAAACACAAGGCCAACAAAAAAAAAAAAAACAGGATCAAGGATAGTAACCCTTGTCTTCAAAAAGGCATTGTAAAATTTGTAACAAAAAGTATCAATCTAAGGCTGAGCATGGTGGCTCACATCTGTAATCCCAGCACTTTGGGAGGCTGAGGTGGGCAGATCACCTGAGGTCAGGAGCTCGAGGCAGTCTGGGCAACATGGTGAACCCTGTCTCTACTAAAAATGCAAAAAAATTAGCCAGGTGTGGTGGCAGACACCTGTAATCCCAGCTACTTGGGAGGCTGAGGCACGAGAACGGCTTGAACCTGGGAAACGGAGGTTGCAGTGAGTCAAGATTGTGCCACTGCACTCCAGCCTGGATGACAGAGCAAGATTCTATCTCAGAAAAAAAAAAGTATCAATCTAATTAATATGTCATAGCTCTTTTCACAGTCTTTAAACAAACAAACAACAACAACAACAACAACAACAAAAAAACTCTGACATCTCCCATTCTATGAGTTTGTTATGGAAGGAAGACAAATTTAAGAACCTACATGTTCTGTACTATAATCGATCACAACCAAAACTGTTACCTTCAACAGTTTAGTCATTCACTTTAAATCATGAACATGCTAATCAAATAGAGTCAAATCTTCTATCAAAATATATTAGAAAACAAGACCCTGTTCAAGATTTTGATTCATATAGTGTTTTTCATAACATTGTTCTTAGGGCTACCAATGCAGAGGAGTAGAAGACTACAGGACAAAATTGGCAGAATTATGTCTGCTATTTACTCATTTGTTAAATGAGAAGCTAGGTCTGATCTACCTCTAATGTTTTATTACCTAGACACATAAAGATAATTAGCAATCATTAATTTAAAGTCAACTGTACATAAGGCAGTATATAAGACAGGAGGAAAAAAAGAGGAAAATCTACTCTGTAGAGCCTTATAAAGTGCCATATAAATAAGTACTCCATCTGCAAGAGAAAGGGTCAACACCATAAGGTGTTTGAAAATCTTGAGAAATGTAGGATAGTTACAAGAAGTTAGTTACACCAGAAAATAAGGATGACTAAGTCTCTCTCTAGGACAGAAAGGCAGGAGAAAAGAGAAGAATGGTTTCAATCCACAAGCTGTGTCGTATGATAACAGGAAGACTGGAGTGAGAAGTGAGGTCTAGTCCAGACCCTGATATAAATCAGCTATTTCTTTTTCTATGTAATGAAAGGACTGACATAACAACCACTAAAACCTATAGTTATGTAAAGGTCTACTATGAGAAGACCGTGAACATTTCCAACACAGTTCATAGAATTTTACTCTACCCAATGAAATCATCTGCTGAGAAGAACAGTAGGAGTAACTGGGACTTTGATTAGTATCCAGGTATTTAGGATGAGTAAGAGAACTAGAGCAGCAAAGGTCCAGCCAAGTTTTGAAGTAATACTTTAAGAGTTACCATTTTAAGTTAAAAGTTACATAGTAGAAAGACATTAAAACTGGTAAAAGCAAATTTGTATTTTACTTTTAGGCTTACCATTCAACATCTTGAACACTGAGAGATTTTCAGCATTTACTTTTATTTTTATTTTTTGGCCACATTTAAACCGGGGGTAACCACAGACATCTACACCTCTCCAATACAGATGATGTGAAGGTAAATAAAACAGTGCAAGGTGGAACCTAAATTTCCTAAAGGTATTCACAATCGTTATAATCAAAACTATACACCCAAAGATGAGTCTGTAGTAATGCTCAAAAATATGTAATTAATCAATGTGAAAAGTAAGTTAAAAAGAATATTACTAAAGATGTTATTAATAAACAATTAAAAAATATTAATCAGAAAAATATGACAAAACATCAGCCGACTTAAAGACATGAGAATAACGGAGACCAGGCAAGGAGGAGGGAAAAAGGCAAAATAAAACAGCACAGGTTCCTACCTGGTTGCTTGGATCTAGACCGGCATAAGAATTTCTGGAACTGCAACCAACTGGGGGTGTGGCCTCTCGGATAAACTCAGACATTTCAATCCCTCCACCAGGATCACTGTGGAGAAAAAAATGAGAAAAAGAGTAACTGTCGTTATTTTGACTCCAATGCTTTTCCTTTGTTAATTTTTTAAGTTACACTTTTTTCTACAAAACTAAGAGATCTGATTTTTAAATCAACCAAATAGCAAAAAAGGTAAACAATGATCATTCTTCATTTACAAGTCTGATAATTGGAACTATTTTATCACCACATCGCTACTTGAAAATACGTAAAACTCTCTTATTCCAAACGGTCTACATCCAATCCAACATTAGAAACTGGCATTAATTACAATTATAGCATACTAAATATGTTATGATATGTGCTATCAAACCACTCTCGCAAAGAAATGATTGCCATTTGCTTCCCAAGAGCAAAGAGAAATTGTTCAATTGTAAACACAGGATGTAATCAGATATTACATTAACGACTCCCCGCGAGATCAGTCCGAATGAGCTGCGTGATACAGTGATGAACACACAAGAGAAAAGTCGCCCTGGTCAAGCTATTTGTATTTGTATTCTTCAAGTAAACAGAATTTAACTAGAATACTAACTTGTTTTACAGAACTGGAAACCTAAGATTTTAGATCCATACATGTTTAGAAGGCCAAGGTTAAAAAAGGAAAGTGATGCTACGTAGTAACGACATAGAAAGACAAGAGAGAGAAAAGTACTAGGTTCAAAGCCCTGGAGAAGCCCAAACACAGTACTTACAGATAACAGTAACCCAGATTTACAGGGAAAAACCACACACCAAATTTCACAAAACTTAGAAAATGCTACATAAGGTTCCTTAGGAAGACAACTCTTAGCATAAGTCATAATCCTACTTTTTGCCCAGAGATTTTTTACTCATTCTACCTGGTATAAACAGAGTAAGTAGTCAATAATTTTTTTTTTTTTTTTTGCTATTATCTGGATAAAAGTTACAATGTATGTGTTGGATATTACAGAGGATGTATCTTGCTATCTGGCATCCAATTCAACTTTCTGATTATTAAAAAAAAAAAAAAAAAAAAGCAACACCAAATTCTTCAGGTAAACCACCTCATCCCAAACTCTTACAAGTTTTTGGGTAATGTTGACCCCACCCCCAGGTTTAGGATTGGGCTCTACTGTCCAAAGTCATCAGCATATCCCATTCTTCTGGTCATTGAGATTAGCTCTAGAATAAGCACAGGACCCAACCCAGGCTAGTATGAATCAGGCCAGGAGTGTCTTATTGGTGAGAGGATATTTCTCTATATCTGCTACTCTTAATGTTGAGACTTAAGGCCTGGAGGTGCTGCAGCCATCTTACAAACATTAAGTGGGAGTCTGTTCTAAGAAGCCAACTAATAGAAAAGAACAGAACCTGGCTAGAAGAAGAGAAGCAGGGACATGAAGTGACAGTTTGAAACACTGCATCTGAAGACATCCCTCACATGCAGACTTCTCAGTAATGTGAGTAGCAAATTCCCTTAAGCTTTTTTGGGTAGAATATTTTGACAGCTGCAATCAAAAGATATAAGCAATGTATAATTTTCCATTTAAATATTTAACAGTATAGCAGTTTGAATTCTAGTGTTTTTATTATCTATGATCTCATAATTATAATGTCCCTGTTTGCTTAACAGGTTCCTAACTGTAAGCCATTGACTACAGTCAGCTAACTAAGGTTCAACAAAGAAAACTAGCTTTCTAACTTACTATTCAATTATAAAAATAAAATATATTGGAACTCAGGTAAACATATGGCCAATTCAGTATACAAATACTCATGTGTGAGAAATGTAGAACATGCTCACGTTTAAAAGCTGTCTGGTGTTAATTCATACAAACTATGTAGGCCAGAGGAGAAATTTTTCTAAATTGGAAAAACTTTAAGTGTGTATATAGAGGCACTATCACCACACTGAATTAGCAATGATTATTCAGCAATATTAGGGTTTCTCCACTAGAATGCATCCTCTAAGTGAGATCCAAAGAAATCAGAAGATGGAGAGCAAGGTACAGATTAAGAAATGAAATAACACAGAAAGGAGAGAGAGCCCTCATCTTGCCTAGTCTATACACACACACACACACACACACACACACACACACACACACATCAACTTTATTGAAATATGATTCACATATCATACAATTCACCCTTTTAAGCTGTATAATTCAGTGGTTTTTAGCATATTCATTAAATTATTAAACCACCGCCAAAGCCAATTTTAGAGCATTTTTATCATCTCAAAAACAAGCCCCTTTAACCATTACTACCCATCACTTTCCATCCTCCTTAGCCCTAGACAACCATTAATCTAGATTCTGTCTCTACAGATTTCCCTGTTCTGGACATTCTATATAAATGGAATTATATGTGATGTTTTGTATCTGGCTTCTTTCACTTAGCATAATGTTTTCAAGGTTCATCCATATTGCAGCATGCATCAGTATTTCACTCCTTTTTATAGTCAAATAATATTCCACTCTATGGATAAACCACATTTGTTTATCCAGTCATCAACTGATGGATAATCCTGCCTAGTTTTATACATCACTTCTGATAGCAAGTCCAAATTACTACAATCTGAACATACAGTTATTATTAATAATAAATAAAAACATGCTGGGTATGTGGTTCATGCCTGTAATCCTAGCACTTTGGGAGGCCAAGATGGGCAGATCACTTGAGCCCAGGAGTTTGAGACCAGACTGGGCAACATGACAAAACCCCATCTCTACAAAAACATTACCCAGGGTTAGTGGCATGTGCCTGTACTCCCAGCAACTCAAGGGGCTGAGGTGAGCACACAGACTTAGCCTGGGAGGTAAAGGCTGCAGTTAGTTATGACTGCACCACTGCACTCCAGCCTGGGCAACAGAGCAAGACCCTGTCTCAAAATAATAATAATAATATAATAAAAACAAATATTTGCTAAGTACTTATTATATCCAGTCATAGGAGTTTGTGCTCTATTTGCATTTTCTGATGAAACCTGCCCTAATATTTAAAAGTGCTATTATTCTCCTCTTACAGTTGAAAAAACTGAAAACCAAAGGCATAAAAACTTGCCTAAAGTCTCAGAGAAGGAATGAAACATAAACTGAGTCACTGGTAGATGGAGTTCAGGTGGAAGAGGAGGACAGCAATAATACCTCCTCAGCATTCTGCAAATAAGTTATCATATCTGCTCTTTCTTTATTTCCCACACACTTGAATACAGGTACTCATAACCAGCATGGCCTTAGATAAGACAAAAAACAGGTCTGTGAAACTCTAAAGCCCACATTCTTGCTTTTTTGTTTTGTTTTGTTTTTTTAAGAGACAGGATCTCGCCCTATCACCCAGGCCAGGGTGCACTGGTGCAATCATAGTTCACTGCAGTCTCGAACTCCTGGGCTCAAGTGATCCTCCCACCTCAGTCTCCCGTGTAGCTGGGGCTACATGCCCATGCCACCATACCCGACTGATTTTTTTTTTTTTTTGGTAGAGACAGAGTCTTACTATATTATCCAGGCTGGTCTCAAAATCCTGGCCTCAAGGGATCCTCCCACCTTGGCCTCCCAAAGTGCTACAATTACAGGTATGAGCCACTGCACTTGGCCCTCATTCTTTCTAAGAAAACATACTGCCTTACACCAAATAGGCATTTGTGTCTTTCCAGTTCAAATCTGAAAGTAAACACCATTATTTAGAGCAGGGATTTTTAAACTCAGTGCTATTGACATTTTGGGGGCACATAATTACTGACTGCATTGTAGGATGGCTAGCAGCATCTCTGGCCTTTACCCACTAGATGCCAGTAGCAGCCCCTCAGTGTGACAACCAAAAAAAGCTCCAGACATTGCTAAATGTGCCCTGGGGGACAAAATTACCCCCAGTTGAGAAATAATGATTTAGAACTAACGGTCAACAAACAACAATGCATGGGAAGAAAGGAGATATCAAAGGAATAAAAAAGATGAAGAGAAAAAATGAACAGGTGTTTTTATTTAAAAAAAAAAAAAACCCTCTAGTAAAATTTCTACACTTCTTTCTTCTCTATAAATTCAGAAATAAAACTCTTAGCCAAGCTGTAGATGTTCTAAATATAGCTAAACATATAAAACAGCTGAGTAAGAGTTTTCTTTATTGGCAAGACTTGCAGGTTTGCAGCAATGGAGATTTCAGCACATACCTGGAAAGCATAGTAGTTTATTATTCGCACAGAAGCAAAGTGGTCTACTGCAGTAAGCAATACACCAAATTCAGGTAATATCTACCTTTATGCCTTAACTTCCCCATCTGTTAAGAAAAAAAACAAACCAGGTACAGGGAAAGGCAGAAAAGCAGAAGGGGTGCAATCCTAATTACAGAGATGTCTTCACAAACTAATTTGTTGATTATTAGGATCGTATTAATTGCTCATGCTCAGGCTTTGATCAGAAACTTGGCAACACCATTATAGTACCAAGTTTGTAAATCTGGAGTAAAATGATGCTCATAAAAATAAGAATAGATAAAAAACAAAGTTCCTATATTCACAGGAACAAAGTTCCTAAACAGCATAATCTCTCTCAGAGAACAACCTAAAATCCAGCTTCATACAGTTTAAATTGATCTGTAGTTTACAATATCATAAGCATTACTGCCATGAGAAACATAGAGAAACCATGATCTTTCTTCAAATGTTTGTATTCAAATCGTAAAATTCGATGTTACTTCCTGAAGCATTAGAAATGTAAAAAAAAATTACTGACTGATTCTTTCTCTAAAATAAAGATTTAACCATTTTTTACCTGCTGTACCACATAAAAGAGAGACCAATGAAAACCATAAAGCTCAAGTAGTTCTGCTATACTTACTCATTCATACAACAAATTGAGAGCCACAATGTACCACACACAGGGACAGGCTCTACATATACAAGTATTTATTTTCCTATTAATTTCTTTTCCTCAGAACAGAACATGAGATTCACAAGTGGGAAGGCGAGGAAAGGAGATGTCAAAAATAAAAACCTACAACAAAGATCTTACTTAATAGTGAAACTTAAAAACATTAAAGATTAGAAAAAAGACAAGGATGTACACCAATAATATTTCAACTTAACCATGTGCTAGAAACCACAGCCAGTGAAAAAAATTAAACAAGAAGTATAAGGACTAGAAAGTTAGAAATAATTGTGATCATATAGACAAGGGAACATCATTAATAAGGGGGTTTAATAAGATTGCTAGACACAAAATTAGCTGCAACATTTTAGGGGGGAAAACAAAATTATAAAAAAATTTATAGTAGCATAAATACTATAAAATAATAAATTTCCTTTTAATGGAGAAAATGAAAAACTACTACTGAAAGATACTTACAAAGACTAAATAAATGGAGAGATTCAATATTGTAAAGATACAAATTCTCAGCAGAGGGATCTACAAATTTAGTGTAACTCCAATAAAAATACCAAGTTCCTGCAGACTTTCTCTAGCAGACTCTAAAGTTTACATTAAAAATCCAAGAGCCTAGAATAGCAAAGTCTCTCCTAAAAAAGAATATGGTGGGAGGTTTGCCCCACTGGCTATCAAGAGTCATTTTTTAAAACTGATAAGGATGGTGTGGTAATGGCACAGGCAAGCAGATCAACAGAACAGAACAGAGAGCCCAGAAACAGGCCACCAGAAATGAAAATTTAGCTTATGCCATAGAGAGTGCTACAAATTACTCAGGAAAAGATAGTTCATTTAACAAATACTGGGTAAATCCGAGATTCATAAAGAAAAAAATAAGCCTTAAGAACCTACCTGATACTACAGACCTAAATAACTTTGGGTGGAATTGAAATGTGAAAACAAAAGAAACAGGAAACTTCAAAAAGAAAATACAGAATACCTTTCTGATCTCTGTGTAGAAAATAATTAAGACACAAAAATGCTAGGCGGGCACGTGAATCACGCCTGTAATCTCAGCACTTTGGGAGGCTGAGGTGGGTGGATCACCTGAGGTCAAGAGTTTGAGACCAGCCTGGCCAACATGGTAAGACTCCATCTCTACTAAAAATACAAAATTAGCCAGGCATAGTGGCGCATGCCTGTAATCCCAGCTACTCAGGAGGCAAGGCAAGAGACTCACTTGAATCTCGGAGGCACAGGTTGCAGTGAGCTGAGATTGTGCCACTGCCCTTCAGCTTGGGCGACAAAAGCAAAACTCTGTCTCATTAAAAAAAAAAAACACACAGACAAAAAACAAAAAACCTGATTACTAAAAAGTGGTAAATTTCATTGTTCTAAATTTAAGAATATATGATAATCATCAGAAACTTTAAGGAAAGCAAAATGACAAGTCAGAAGTGGGAGATGACTGTAATATATACATAACTAATAAAGGAATAGCATGAATATATAAAAAGAAATCCTATTAATCATTAAGAAAAAGACAACTCCAAAGAAAAATGAAAGAAAACATAAATGAGCACTGGAAAAAAGAAAAACCTAAATGGACCACATATAAAAAAATAAGATGCTTAACCTCATTAGTAATCAGAAAGATTAACTGAAAGTCACAATGAGACATCTTTTACACTTCATGAATGGTAAATTTTTTCAAGACAGGGTCTTGCTCTGCCACCCAGGCTGGAGTGCAGTGGCGTGATCAAAGGTCACTGAACTCTTGAACTCCTGGGCTCAACTGATCCTCCTCCCTCAGCCTCCCAAGTATCTGGGACTACAGGTGCGCACTACCATACCCAGCTAAATTTTTGTTTTTTTATTTTTTGTAAAGACAAGGTCTCGCTATGTTGCCCAAACTGATCTGGAACTCCTGATTCCAAGCTGTCCTCCCATCTCTCTCTCCGAAAGTGCTGGGATTACAGGCAGGAGCCACATTGCCCAGCCAATTTTCTTTTTTTAAACCCCAAATCAATAGCTAAGTGAACGGCACATTTTTAAAGTTTACCAATATCAAATGTTGATAAGGATGTGAAACAATAGGGACTTTCATACACTACTGGTGAGAGTATAAATTGGTAAAATCATTTTGGCACACAGCTTGGAATTGCCTGATAAAACTGAACATGAAAATGCCCTATAAACCAGCTTACATAAACTAGATATACACATGCACCGCAAGACAAAAAACACTAGAAATAATCTGAACGGCTATAAATAGAAGAATGAATAAATAGACTGTGGTCTATTCTTACAGTGGCAGACTGCATGTCAGTCAATATGAATAAACTCTAGCTACAAACATCACCATGGGTGAGTCAATAAAATATAATATACTGTGCAAAAAAAGAAAAATCTCTCATATAGAAGTGCATACAGTATGATTCTCTTAGGATGTCCTAAAGCAGACAAAAATAAATAAATATATTCAGGGATATCTACAGAGAGTGTGTAACAATAAAGAAATGCAAGGGAGCTATTCACAACAAATTCAAGATTATGGTTACTCCTGAAGGGAAAAGTGGAATGAAATGGGAGAGGAATATCATAAAGCTTATATGGTATTTTTATAATGTTTTATTTCCTAAGCTGTGTGGTAGGTAATGAAGTAGTCACTTGATTATTGCTAACATAGCATTTGGAATATATATTTCACAATAAATTTTAAAAGTAAAAGAAAATGGAAAAAACAATTCAGAAGCAATGAAAAATATATATAATATCCAGAAATAATTAGAACAATTATCAAGTGTTACCATGTGTCAGGAATTATTCTAAGAGCTTTATATATATTATTTCATTTATTCACTGTAATAATAATATGAGATAGTTCCATTATTTTCCTCATCATTCTGACAAGAAAGCCAACTCATAAAAAGCTTAAGTAGCTTGTCCAATGTCATACAATTAAGAAGCTTTGGCTGACTGAGTGCAAAGTCTGCATTCTGCTTGCTTATCCACAATGTAAGAGTATGCATTTCTTAACAGAAATAGAATAGGCCTAGGAAATGTACATAAACCATTTTAAAAATGTGAAATAAGACATAAAAGATAAGCAAATAAAGAGATAAATAAAATCATAAGAAAATAAACGGAAATCTCTCATCTATATCCCTATTTTAAAAGCTGAGTTTCTACAAATTTAATAGAATTGTCATCAAAATTCTAATGGAATTTTCTGGAGGATGAGCACACACGAAGATATCTCACAAAAGTAAGTATATGCATGAGAATAGCCAAAATAATATCAAAAAATGTCAGGCGTGTTGGTTCATGCCTGTAATCCTAGCACTTCGGGACACCGAGGCAGGCAGATTACTTGAGGTCAGCAGTCCAGCACCAGGCTGGCCAACATGACGAAACCCTGTCTCTACTAAAAATACAAAAATTAGCGGGGTGTGGTGGTGCGTGCCTGTAATCCCAGCTACTTGGGAGGCTGAGGCAGGAGAACTGTCTGAACCTGGGAGGTGGAGGTTGCAATGAGCTGAGATAGCACCACTGCACTCCAGTCTGGGCGACAGAGCAAGACTCCATGTCGAAACAAACAAACAAACACCCCCCAAAAAAATAATAATATCAAAAAAAATAAATACTGGAGTCACTCACAATGCTAAGTATTAAACATATTATAAAGTCACTATGATAAAAACAATATGGTATAAATGAAAAAAGGCAGAAAGATGAAGCAGAAAACTAAGTTCAGAAACTAACATAAGTACATACAGTATACTACATGAAAATAAAAGCATTTAAATTTACAGGGAAAAAAATCTGTTACTTAATGAATGGTGTTGTGACAAACAAACCTAAACAAATTAAGTTAAAATGTTTTCAAACTGACAACAATTTAACAGTAAAAGTAAAATGATAAAAATACTGAAAGTAGATACAAAGATCTCAATTTATTGTATATTTATATAATTTGAGGGAAGGAAAATCTTAGAAAACATGTTATCAAAAGCAGAAATAACAAACATACAAAATGGAACACAGAAAAATAAATTACAGGATATAAAGAGACTGACAAATAAAATGCTATAAACTGAGGAAGAATATTTGACACAGAAGAGCTAACATCCTTTGTTAAAAAAAAGTCCCAAAGTCAATAGCAAAAAAAAAATCCACTAATAGAAAAATACACAATTCACAGAATAACAAATATACATGGCAATAAGAAAAATACCTCCATTTTACTAGTAATTCAAAAACGGAAATATTAATTATTTAATTATTTAAATATTAAACAATGATATATCACAGTTTTTCAAATTACTAAATACTCAGAGCTGTCAAAAGTGCAAAAAAAAGAGGCAGCTGAATTTCTGGTCATAGTCATTAAATGGTAAAATCTTGGGAATTTGGCAATACATATTGGAAAAGTTTAAAATGTGCATAGCATTTCTAGTAATTCCACCTCTGAACAACTATGGTAAAACATTTAATCATTTAAAATTTAAACGTCATAGTTATCTAATATTTAAATTTCAAAATAATTGATATAATTAAAAATAGGATAAAATACATCCACATAATGAGATACTGTGTATCATTAAACATAATATCACAGAATAATTGTTTTCACTACTTCAAATATTTGCTGAGTACCTATCATTGCCAGACACTGATTTTGGAACTGGGAATATAATAGTTTGTAAGAAAAATAAGGTCCTTACCTTCAAGAAGTTCATAAATGCAAATAAATGTTAAGATAATTTCAGATAGTGATTAAGGCGATAAAAATTATGAGGGTAAAATATGTTTAACAAACAGGGTACTCATGTTAAGAATAAGGAAAAAATGTAATTGAAAAGGAATAAACAAAGGCTTCCAATGCCCTGGAAAATATATAGAAATATCACCTGTCTTAACAGAGGAGTGCCCACTTTTTGTTATATTATTTATGTCTTGATGTCTGAAATATTTCATATTATGCTCAGTGGAAACAACTGCTTAGATTATTTGATCTTTCTCAACTTGGTTTCCACATCTGTAAATCAGGGATAATAACTGCATCTACCTGCTAGAATTGTTTTGAGGTATATCAAGTATTCACAAAAAAAACTTTTCCAAGAGTTATACCAGGGGGTACCTACGATTTTCTGCAAGGTCACAAACTTTCGACTAACAGCTAAGTTTCTAAGGTAAGAATATACAGTTGAAAGAAATGTACAATACATTAAGTATACAACTTACAAATGTCAAGTAAAATATCACAATTTGCTTATATATATACACACACACACACACACATTTTATTTATATATATAAACAAAAATAAATGCTGAGATTTATAAGCCATGCTCAATAATTTCTTTAGGCTGTTAGTTTTGATCTTTAGCGTAAGTAACTATCATACGGTAGTGTATTGTTCTAACCTGTCTAGTAATGAGGCCAAGAAAATTGATTTAATCCCCTAAACATGCCAGTTAGCTTAGCTCTCTTCTAATATTAAAATATGTACCCATCATTGTATCTACAGTGGTAAGATCTAACACTGCCTTAAAACCATATAAAGAAAACAAGTACAACATAATAATCACATCATTATACAGATAACACGATCTAAATCATTACAATCTGAATGATAAAGGTTTCCTTACCTCGGTCCATTACTGTCTTTTCTCCTGGTTGAACAGTTGCCTTGCTCAGCTTTGTTTCGCTGATCTGTGAACTCATTTGCAGTCCTATCTACAACTTCTCCAGCATCAAGTGCTCTGTGTAGTCGATAGTTGACCATCTTCAGAACAATGAAGACAGCAGCTATCACAGGACAATAAACTGCTACTATAATCATGGAAGAAGGAAGGGCCTTTAAGAGAAGGAAAATAAGGAAATACATTTTAAAATATTTTCTATTGTATTCAATTAGAGAAATCTGTATCTGAAATAATAAACACATTTACACACAAAGCAACAACTATGTTACTAGCACTAAGCTGCAAAAGTACTGATACAATTTCACTGCCCAATGCAGTGAAAAGACACTAGCTACGTGTGGCTACTGAGTACTTGAGATATGGCTAGTTTGAACTGAGATGCAAAGTGAGAATAAACACTGCATTTCAAAGATTCAATATAAAAAAAATGTAAAATATCTCAATTTTTATGTTGATTACATGTTGAAATAATACTTAGATTATACTGGTCAAATAAAACATTATTAAAATTAATTTCATGTGTTTCTTTTTACTTAATGTGGCTACTAGAAAATGTTAAATTACATATATGGCTTGCCTGCATTACATTTCCACTGGACAGCACAGGTATACAGTCCATGCCAAAAGCCTTATCATACACTTGGAGAACAAAGGTATCACATTACAGCATATGTGAATAAATCCAGGTTGTGATTCATATATAATGCCTGTTTATGGACTCTGTGCAACCATTTTTTAGGATACATTCTTTGTATTCCCAAAAATTGGAAGTTAAAACAGTCATGAGAATGGCCTTAGAACTGTGACTGTAAAACTGGGTAAGATACGGAAGACATGCAAAATCCAGGTGGGTTTTATTTTAAAATAGTTAAACATTTAAAATACTTAAAAATTGTAGCCTGCCAAACAAAAAGAATAAAAGACTGCAGAACAGAATCAAGTAACAGATTAACTGAAATAAGTCAGCCAAACATCCTGGGTGGGGGGCTGAAGGCCCATCACACAGAAGGATTCAGTGATGGGAAATGTGAGTCCATGGGTGGCAGGCCTAGAGACCAGCTCACTGGGAAGGCAAGGCCTAGAGTCACTGTTGGGAGAGGTAATACAACTAGGCTCAACTTACCCCAATTTCATGAGAATAATCACCCAGACATCTATAGCTCTAGACCCCACATACTTTCACAAGATTCAATCTTAGTTATCTGAGAACATGACCCCAAATTGACTTTAAAAGAGTAACCTCTAGCCAGGCATGGTGGCAAGCACCTGTAATCCCAGCTACTCAGGAGGCTGAGGCAGGAGAATTACTTAAAACGTGGGAGGTGGAGGTTCTTGGAGTGAGCCAAGATCATGCCACTGCACTCCAGCCTGCAACTCCATTTCAGAAAAAACAAAAGAAGAAGAAGGAGAAGGAGAAGGAGAAGAAGAAGAAGAAGAGTAACCTCAAATCACTTGAGACAAAAATAAAACGGTCTTGATGAGCCAGGCAGGTTTAGAATACAGATATGATCAAAGTTTCTTTAAAAAAAAAAAAAAGTTTCTGAGAGGGAAAGAGTGTGGGTTGAAATTAGGAGAGAAAAACATAAAGTCCACAAAGTAATACTTTTGTGTTGAGTGTGGGCATAATAGGTATATATTAAATATCTGGCATTTTTAAATACTTGGATTAAGAAGTCCTGCATATTAATGTATCTAAAAAATTAAACTTGTGATTCCAATTTAAAATGTTACTGAATAACTTGTTTGGGCTTATAATTTTAAGTTGGGAAACACATTTAGAAGTTTACAAAATCCATAAATATCAGATTTGGAAGAGTTGAGTACTTGTATGATATTATGAAATATGTATTTAGTCTTCATCCCCATTTTCTGGCATAAACTCTTAAAATCCTTGGAATCCCCAAACTGGTAAGTGTCTTTTTGTTCACTATTAGCTTGACTGGTGCCTGGAGGCTCCTGGATAGCCTCAGGAGCCAGGGCTGGTTTCCAGGGGAACCAACCTCCTGATTAGAGGGTTGGACTGAAGTCCCAACTCTCAACCTCCAGGGAGGGAAGAGGGGCTGTAGGATGAGTTGATCACTGTATTAGTCCACTCTCATGCTGCTATGAAGAAATACCCAAGACTGGGTAATTTATAAAGAAAAGAGGTTTCATTGACTCACAGTTCCACATGGCTAGGAAGCCCTCAGGAAACTTACAATCATGGCAGAAGGCACCTCTTCACAGGGCAGCAGGAGAGAGAAGTGAATACTAAGTGAAGGGGGAAGCCCCTTATAAAACCATCAGCTCTCATGAGAACTCACTGATTATCACGAGAACTGAATGGGAGAAATGCCCCCATGATTCAATTATCTCCACCAGGTCCTACCCTAGACACATGGGGATTATCACAATTCAAGGCAAGATTTGGGTGCGGACACAGAGCCAAGCCCATCATTTCACCCTGGCCCCTCCCAAATCTCACATCCTCACATTTCAAAACACAATCACGGGCTTCCAACAGTCCCCCAAAGTCTTAACTCATTCCAGCATTAACTCAAAAGTCCAAGTCCAAAGTCTCATCTGAGACAAGGCAAGTCCCTTCCACCTATGAGTCCGTAAAATCAAAAGCAAGTTAGTTACTTCCTAGATACAATGAGGTACAGGCACTGGGCAAATACACTCATTCCAAATGGGAAAAATTGGCCAAAAGAAAGGGACTACAGGCCCCATACAAGTCCGAAATCCAGCAGGGAAGTCAAATCTCAAAGCTCTAAAATGATCTCCTTTGACTCCATGTCTCACATCCAGGTCACTGATGTAAGACGTGGGCTCCCATGGCCTTGGACAGCTCTATCCCTGTGGCTCTGCAGGGTACAGCTCCCCTCCTGGCTGGCTCATGGGCTGGCATTGACTATCTGTGGCTTTTCCAGGCACATGATGCAAGCTGTTGGATCTACCATTCTGGGGAATGGAGGACAGTGACCCTCTTCTCACAGCTCTGGTAAGCAGTACCCAAAGGGGACTCTGTATGGGGGTGGAGGTCCAACCCCACATTTCCTTTCCACAGTGCCTTAGCAGAGGTTTTCCATGAGGGCTCCACCACTGCAGCAGACTTCTGCCTGGACATCTGGGCATTTCCATACATCCTCTGAAATCTAGGCAAAGATTCCCAAACCTCAATTCTTAGCTTCTGTGCACCCACAGGCCCAACACCACATGTAAGGCAGCAAGGCTTGATGCTTACACCCTCTGAAGCAACAGCCTGAGCTGTACATTGGCCCCTTTTAACCACAGCTGGGATGCAGGATACCAAGTCCAGAGGTGCACAAAGCAGCAAGTCCCTGGGCCTCACCCAAGAAATCATTTTTTCCTTCTAGGCCTCTGAGTTCGTGATGGGAGGGGCTGCTGTGAAGATTTCTGACATGCACTGGAGACATTTTCCCCATTGTCTTGGTGAATAACATTTGGCTCCTCGTTGTTTATGCAAATTTATGCAGCCCTCTTGAATTCCTCCCCAGAAAATGGAGCTGTGTTTTCTATTGCATCATCAGGCTGTAAATTTTCCAAACTTTTATGCTCTGTCACCTCTTGACTGCTTTGCTGCTTAGAAACTTCTTCCACCAGATACCCTACATCATTTCTCTCAAGTTCAAATTTCCACAGATCTCTAGAACAGGAGCAAAATGCCACCAGTCTCCTTGCTAATAAAGCATAGCAAGAGTCACCTTTATTCCAGTCCCTAATAAGTTCCGCATGTCCATCTAAGACCACCTCAGCCTAGACTTCATTGTCCGTATCACCATCAGTATTTTGGCCAAAGCCATTCAACAAGCATCTAGGAAGTTCCAAACTTTCCCACATCTTCCTGTCTTCTTCTGAGCATTCCAAACTGTTCTAACGTTTGCCTGTTACCCAGTTCTAAAGTCACTTCCACATTTTTTAGTATCTTTACAGCAGTGCCCCATTAGCTGGTACCAATTTAGTGTATTAATCCATTTTCATGCTGCCATGAAGAAACACCTGAGACTGGGTAATTTATAAGGAAAAGAGGTTTAACTGACTCACAATTCTGTATGAATGGGGAGGCCTCACGAAACTTAACAATCATGGCGAAAGGCACCTCTTCACAGGCAGCAGGAGAGAGAAATGAGTACCCAGTGAAGGGGGAAGCCACTTATAAAACCATCAGATCTGGTGAGAACTCACTCACTATCTTAAGAACAGCATGGGGAAAACCACCCCCATGATTCAATTATCTCCACCTGGTCCTGCAGTTGATATGTGGGGATTATCACAATTCAACGTGAGATTTGGGTGGGGACACAAAACCAAACCATATCAATCACCAAATGATGTAATCGATCATGACTACATAATGAAGCTTCTATAAAAACCCAAAAGGCTTGGATTCAGGAGCTTCATGATACCTAACACACACAGGATTCTGGAGGGTGGCATGCCTAGAGACAGCATGGAAGCTCCAGGGCCCTTCCCACATGCCTTGCCTCGTGCTACTTTTCATTTGTATCCTTTGTATTAATAATATCTCCAGGTAGACAGTATCAGAATTGAATTGAGTTGGAGGATACCCAGCTGGCGTCTGCTGAAGCACCTGCTGCAGAAATTGGTTGACTGCTTGGTATGCGGGGACACCCCCACACATCTGCTGTCAGAAGTGTTCTGTGCTGTGATAGTATACTAGGAGAACAGAGTTTGTTTTTTCTATAGCCTCTCAACTTGCAAACATTTGTCAGATAATTTAAATCCTTAAAAATGAATAATAAATTTACAAATTCAATTTGATGAGGTCTTGAGTTATTTAAAAAAGCCTTTTTAAGTTATTTTTAAAATATGTTAGATCTGTAAAGAGTTGAGTTTAAAATTCTTAGTTTTAAGATGGCTGAATAGGAACAGCTTCAGCCTACAGCTCCCAGTATGAGTGATGCAGAAGATGGGTAATTTCTGCATTTCCAACAGAGTTACCGAGTTCATCTCACTGGGGCTTGTCGGACAGCGGGTGCAGCTCACGGAGTGTGAGCCCAAGCAGGGTAGGGCATCGCCTCACCTGGGAAGTGCAAGGGGTCAGAGAATTCCCTTTCCTAGCCAAGGGAAGCTGTGACAGATGGTACCTGGAAAATCGGGACACTCTCACCCTAATACTGAGCTTTTCCAACGGTCTTAGCAAACGGCACACCAGGAGATTATATCCCACACCTGGTTCAGAGGTTTGGACGCCCACAGAGCCTCACTCACTGCTAGCACAGCAGTCTGAGATTGAACTGCAAGGCGGTAGTGAGGCTGGGGGAGGGGCGTCCGCCATTGCTGAGGCTTGAGTAGATAAACAAAGCAGCCGGGAAGCTCCAACTTGGTGGAGCCCACGGCAGCTCAAGAAGGCCTGCCTGCATCTGTAGACTCCACCTCTGGGGGCAGGGCATAGTGGAACAAAAGGCAGCAGAAATTTCTGCAGACTTAAACGTCCCTGTCTGATAGCTTTGCAGAGAGTAGTGGTTCTTCCAACACGGAGTTTGAGATGTGAGAACAGAAAGACTGCCACCTCAAGTGGGTCCCTGACCCCTGAGTAGCCTAACTGGCAGACACCTCGCAGTATGAGCCGACTGACACTTCATACAGCCGGGTGCCCCTCTGAGACGAAGCTTCCAGAGGAACAATCAGGCAGCAACAAATACCGTTCTGCAATATTTGCTGTTCTGCAGCCTCCGCTGGTGACACCCAGGCAAACAGGGTCTGGAGTGGACCTCCAGCAAACTCCAACAGACCTGCAGCTGAGGGTCCTGACTGTTAGAAGGAAAACTAACAAACAGAACGGATATCCACACCAAAATCCCATTGTACGTCACCATCATCCAAGACCAAAGGTAGACAAAGCCACAAAGATAGTGAGAAAGCAGAGCAGAAAAGCTCAAAATCCTAAAAATCAGAGTTCCTCTTCTCCTCCAAAGGAACCCAGCTCCTCGTCAGCAACAGAATAAAGCTGGACGGAGTATGACTTTGACAAGTTGAGAGAAGAAGGCTTCAGATGATTGGTAATAACAAACTTCTTCCAGCAAAAGGAGGATGTTTGAACCCATCACAAAGAAGCTAAAAACCTTGAAAAAAGATTACACAAATGGCTAACTAGAATAAAGTGTAGAGAAGACCTTAAATGACCTGAGGGAGCTGAAAACCATGGCACAAGAACTATGTGACACATGCACAAGCTTCAGTAGCCGATTCCATCAAGTGGAAGAAAGGGTATCAGTGACTGAAGATCAAATGAATGAAATCAACCAAGAAGAGAAGTTTAGAGAAAAAAAGAGTAAAAAGAAACGAACAAAGCCTCCAAGAAATATGGGACTATGTGAAAAGACCAAATCTACGTCTGATTGGTATACCTGAAAGTGATGGGGACAATCAAACCAAGTTGGAAAACACTCTTCAGGATATTATCCAGGAGAACTTCCCCAACCTAGCAAGGCAGGCCAACATTCAAATTCAGGAAACACAGAGAATGCCACAAAGATACTCCTTGAGAAGAGCAACTCCGAGACACATAATTGTCAGATTCACCAAAGTTGAAATGAAGGAAAAAATGTTAAGGGAAGCCAGAGAGAAAGGTCGGGTTACCCACAAAGGGAAGCCCCATCAGACTAACAACGGATTTCTCTGCAGAAACTCTACAAGCCAGAAGAGAGTGGAGACCAATATTCAACATTCTTAAAGAAAAGAATTTTCAACCCAGAATTGCATATCCAGCCAAACTAAGCTTCATAAGTGAAGGAGAAATAAAACACAGACAAGCAAATGCTGAGAGATTTTGTCACCACCAGGCCTGCCCTACAAGAGCTCCTGAAGGAAGCACTAAACATGGAAAGGAACAACTGGTACCAGCCACTGCAAAAACACGCCAAATTGTAAAGACTGTCAATTCTAGGAAGAAACTGCATCAACTAACAGGCAAAATAACCAGCTAGCATCATAATGACAGGATCAAACTCACACGTAACAATATTAACCTTAAAGGTAAATGGGCTAAATGCTCCAATTAAAAGACATAGACTGGCAAATTGGATAGAGTCAAGAACCATCAGTGTGCTGTATTCAGGAGACCCATCTCACATGCAGAGACACACATAGGCTCAAAATAAAGGGATGGAGGAAGATCTACTAAGCAAATGGAAAACAAAAAAGAGGAGGGTTTGCAATCCGAGTCTCTGATAAAAACAGACTTGAAACCAACAAAGATCAAAACAGACAAAGAAGGCCATTACATAATGGTAAAGGGATCAATTCAACAAGAAGAGCTAGCTAGCCTAAATATATATGCACCCAATACAGGAGCACCCAGATTCACAAAGCAAGTCCTTAGAGACCTACAAAGAGACTTAGACTCCCACACAATAAGAATGGGAGACTTTAACACCCCACTGTCAACATTAGACAGATGAATGAGAGAGAAAGTCAACAAGGATATCCAGGAATTGAACTCAGCTCTGCATTAATCGGACCTAAAAGACATCTACAGAACTCTCCACCCCAACTCAACAGAATATACATTCTTCTCAGCACCACATCGCACTTATCCCAAAATTGACAACATAGTTGGAAGTAAAGCACTCCGCAGCAAATGTAAAAGAACAGAAATTATAACAAACTGTCTCTCAGATCACAGTGCAATCAAACTAGAACTCAGGATTAACAAACTCACTCAAAACCGCACAACTACATGGAAACTTAACAACCTGCTCCTGAATGACTACTGGGTAAATAACAAAATGAAGGCAGAAATAAAGATGTTCTTTGAAACCACTGAGAACAAAGATAACAACATACCAGAAACTGTGGGACACATTTAAAGCAGTGTGTAGAGGGAAATTTATAGCACTAAATGCCCACAAGAGAAAGCAGGAAAGATCTAAAATCGACACCCTAACATCACAATTAAAAGAACTAGAGAAGCAAGAGCAAACATATTCGAAAGCTAGCAGAAGGCAAGAAATAACTAAGATCAGAGCAGAACTGAAGGAGATAGAGACATAAAAAACCTTTCAAAAAATCAATGAATCCAGGAGCTGATTTTTTGAAAAGATCAACAAAATTGATAGACCGCTAGCAAGACTAAGAAGAAAAGAGAGAAGAACCAAATAGATGCAATAAAAAATGATAAAGGGGATATTACCACCAATCTCACAGAAATACAAACAACCATCAGAGAATACTATAAACACCTCTATGCAAATAAACTAGAAAATCTAGAAGAAATGGATGAATTCCTGGACACATACACCCTCCCAAGACTAAACCAGGAAGAAGCTGAATCCCTGAATAGACCAATAACAGGCTCTGAAATTGAGGCAATAATTAATAACCTACCAACCAAAAAAAGTCCAGGACCAGACGGATTCACAGCCGAATTCTACCAGAGGTACAAAGAGGAGCTGGTACCATTCCTTCTGAAACTATTCCAAACAATAAAAAAAGAGGGAATCCTCCCTATCTCATTTTATAAGGCCAGCATCAACCTGATACCAAAGCCTGGCAGAGACACAACAAAAAAAGAGAATTTTAGAACAATATCCCTGATGAACATCGATGCAAAAATCCTCCATAAAATATGGGCAAACCAAATCCAGCAGCACATCAAAAACCTTATCCACCACCATCAAGATGGCTTCATCCCTGGGATGCAAGGCTGGTTCAACATACACAAAACAATAAACGTAATCCATCATATAAACAGAACCAAAGACAAAAACTACATGATTATCTCAATAAATGCAGAAAAGGCCTTTGACAGAATTCAACAGCCCTTCATGCTAAAATCTCTCAATAAATTCGGTATTGATGGAACGTATCTCAAAATAATAAGAGCTATTTATGACAAATCCACAGCCAACGTCATACTGAATGGGCAAAAATTGGAAGCATTCCCTTTGAAAACTGGCACAAGACAGGGATGCCCTCTCTTACCACTCCTATTCAACACAGTGTTGGAAGTTCTGGCCAGGGCAATCAGGCAGGAGAAAGAAATAAAGGATATTAAACTAGGAAGAGAGGAAGTCAGATTGTCCCTGTTCGCAGATGACATGATTGCATATTTAGAAAACCCCATCGTCTCAGCCCCAAATCTCCTTAAGCTGATAAGCAACTTCAGCAAAGTCTCAGGATACAAAATCAATGTGCAAAAATCACAAGCATTCCTATACACCAATAACAGACAGAGAGCCAAATCATGAGTGAACTCCCATTTGCAATTGCTTCAAAGAGAATAAAATACCTAGGAATCCAACTTACAAGGGATGTGAAGGACCTCTTCAAGGAGAACTACAAACCACTGCTCAACGAAATAAAAGAGGACACAAACAAATGGAAGAACATTCCATGTTCATGGATAGGAGGAATCAATATCATGAAAATGGCCATACTGACCAAAGTAATTTATAGATTCAATGCCATCCCCATCAAGCTACCAATGACTTTCTTCACCGAATTGGAAAAGCCTACAACATTCATATAGAACCAAAAAGAACCCGCATTGCCAAGACAATCCTAAGCCAAAAGAACAAAGCTGGAGGCATCACACTACCTGACTTCAAACTATACTACAAGGCTACAGTAACCACAACAGCATGGTACTGGTACCAAAACAGAGATATAGACCAATGGAACAGAACAGAGCCCTCAGAAATAATACCACACATCTACAACCATCTGATCTTTGACAAACTTGACAAAAACAAGAAATGGGGAAAGGCTTCCCTATTTAATAAATGGTGCTGGGAAAACTGGCTAGCCACAAGTAGAAAGCTGAAACTGGATCCCTTCCTTACACCTTATAAAAAAATTAATTCAAGATGGATTAAAGATTTAAATGTTAGACCTAAAACCATAAAAACCCTAAAAGAAACTTAGGCGATACCATTCAGGACATAGGCATGAGCAAGGACTTCATGACTACAACACCAAAAGCAATGGCAACAAAAGCCAAAATTGGCAAATGGGACCTAATTAAACTAAAGAGCTTCTGAATGGCAAAAGAAACTACCATCAGAGTGAACATGCAACCTACAGAATGGGAGAAAATTTTTACAATCTACCCATCTGATACAGGGCTAATATCCAGAATCTACAAAGAACTTAAACAAATTTACAAGAAAAAATCAACCCCATCAAAAAGTGGGCAAAGGATATGAACAGACACTTCTCAAAAGAAGATATTTATGCAGCCAACAGACACATGAAAAAATGCTCATCATCACTGGCCATTAGAGAAATGCAAATCAAAACCACAATGAAATGCCATCTCACACCAGTTAGAATGGCGATCATTAAAAAGTCAGGAAACAATAGGTGCTGGAGAGCATGTAGAGAAACAGGAACACTTTTACACTGTTGGTGGGACTATAACCTAGTTCGACCATTGTGGAAGACAGTGTGGTGATTCCTCAAGGATCTAGAACTAGAAATACCATTTGATCCAGCCATCCCATTACTGGGTATATACCCAAAGGATTATAAGTCATGGTGCTATAAAGACACATGCACACGTATGTTTATTGCAGCACTATTCATAATAGCAAAGACTTGGAACCAACTCAAATGTCCATCAATGATAGACTGGATAAAGAAAATGTGGCACATATACACCATGGAATACTATGCAGCCATAAAAAAGGATGAGTTCATGTTCTTTGTTGGGACATGGATGAAGCTGAAAACCATCATTCTGAGAAAATTGTCGCAAGGACAGAAAACCAAACACCGCATGTTCTCACTCATAGGTGGGAACTGAACAATGAGAACACTTGGACAACAGGGCAGGGAACATCACACACTGGGGCCTGTCGTCAGGTAGGGGAAGCGGCGAGGGATAGCATTAGGAGATATACCTAAATGGTGAGTTAATGGGTATGGCACACCAACATGGCACATGTATACATATGTAACAAACCTGCACTTTGTGTACACATATCCTAGAACTTAAAGTATAATTAAAAAATAAAAAATAAAATTCCAGTTGTTTAATTTAAAGCTTTAAAAATCTAATATTCATTATGAAAAAGTACTCTGAATAATCTTTTCTGAGCAAAATGGCCACTCCCAAACACACAACACAAACTGCTTTGATACATATAAACACATATACATTTCAGAGAATTTACAAAAACTGTGTGACACTGGCTTCCATCTGAAATATCTGTCATAAAAAACAGAATTCCTGGAAATTATTTAGTTCAATACTCTCATTTCCAGACAGGAATTTGAATGATTTAGCCAAGATCACCCATCTTGATATCAATATTATACGAGGTTTCTTATGCCTATTTCAGTGCCCATTTTGCTATATACCACACTGCCAATTCCATTTTCAAATGTAAAATGTCGAAAAATAAGAGTTCCATTGTAATTCACTGTAGTCCACATTAAGATAAAAATGATTCATATTAATTAAGTGGATAGAAAGGCAACAACCCCGACATTATTACTCAGTGTTAGACAAATTCATTGAAAATATTAATGGCTCTGCCAAATGGGAAAAGATAAAAGAGTACTTAACACTGAATGGTCTACAGGATCTGCCTCTACAAAAAGAGTCAAAGATTATGGATGCTTAAAACAGATCTAAATAAATTCTCTCCTCCTACTATTATATTGCTAACAGCAGTGGCCAACTGGGTGTCAAAAACACACCGAAATGTGCAAGATGTACATATTAAGTGTAGAACTTCCTTTTAAAAATAGGGACAGTGTCTCACTATGTTGCCCAGACTGTTCTTAAACTCTTGGCCTCAAGTGATTCTCCCACCTCAGCCTTGCAAAGTGCCGGGATTACAGGCGTGAGACACTGTGCCCAGCTCAGAATTTCTTTTTTAAGAGCACTGAACAGTGAAAAGACTTAGAACAAAATAAAAATTTAGGTGACCATTACATACTGGAAACCAGTACCTGATGAACAATACTTGCATTTTCTATTCAAATTACAAAAGTTATTTTCCACTATCTGATTTAAATGCATAAGCCCTGTCAGTGATTATTCTTGAGGTTTCTGGGTGACAAAGGCCAGCTGTGCTGTAACAGTTTAACCTTTCCCAAAGGGGGTAAAAGTGCATAGACACACACTGGTCTGTCTGGTGACTTAAACTTATTCTCTACTCTACTTGGATTACTTCACTGGACTCTCACCTGATTCTAGAGCAGCTGATAATATTACCAGCAGATCATAATAGATTATAAACCCTTCCTGTAATTGTGATTCACA
Source organism: Papio anubis (assembly GCF_008728515.1). Lineage (NCBI taxonomy): Eukaryota > Metazoa > Chordata > Mammalia > Primates > Cercopithecidae > Papio > Papio anubis. The sequence goes on from NC_044982.1 coordinate 35,793,057, forward strand.
TTGTCATGCAACCTATCTGCAGAACGTTTTCATTTTACAAAACTGAAACCCTCTATCTATTAAACAACAACTTCCTTTCCCCATCCCCTGGCAACCACCATCTACTTTATGTTTCTATAAATTTGACTACTTTAATGTTTTATTTTTTCAAGCCCAAGGCAAGCAAGAAGTTCTGGGAAAGTCTGGAATTTCCTAGAGACTTGAGTAATTTCAATGTGAATATTCTTAAGACTGACACTACTGAAGAGTACACTTAAAAATGGTTAAAATGTCTGTACCCAGTGGTTATGACTGTAATCCCAGCTATTCACAGGAGGCTGAGCGGGGAGGATCAATTGAGCCCAGGAGTTCAAGTCTAGCCCAGGCAACATAGTGAGACCCTGTCTCTGAAAAAAATATTTTTTAAATGGTTAAGATAATAAACTTTATATTATGTGTTTTTTTACCACAATTTTTTTAAGCTAGATGGATAAATATTTCACTTTGTTTTCTCTCCAGTAAGGAAAGAAAACAAAATGTTGAGAAACAAGCTAGGAAACCGAGCCATTTATCCCACAGTTTAGTCTTCTTAAACTCTGACAGCTTATCCTTAACACTAAAAATTGCGCAATTTCATCCAGGAATGATAGGTTCAAGCTATTCAAGATGCCAAATACATTTCTGATAGGACTCTTGAAAATGCCACTTGGCATCACAGAAATGGTCATACCAGAATTATCACAGTCATTAGGTAACCTTATTATTTCATTTAAAAATGCAAGTGAATAATTTTCCCCTATGGCTACCACTTTGCATGGTGAAAAAGTGCAATCTTTTATACATACTCCTTTCCTTGTGCGGCAATGTAAAGGCTTTGTTTTAGATTAATAACTTTCATTATCTCCTTCACCACTGGCTCAAGATCTGGAAGCACACTGTAGCCAAAGACTGCTTCCTTAATACACGTGTAGTTGTTCTCCATCAGAATGAATTTCAATGCATCTTTTCCAGTCTATGTTACAAAGTGATTATCAATTAAGTCTAACACTTAATGTCAACTAACTTCTAATACTTAGTGATTATGATGTGCAAGGTACATTTTTAAGTGCTTTAAGTATACTAACTCACTTAGCCCTCACAATCACCTCATGGCTCTATTATTCTTCCCATTTTCAAGATAGGGAAGCTAAGGCACAAAACCAGACATTAGAGAGCAGTTTGGCTACACAGTCAGGAGTCAGCAAACTTTTCTCTTAGGGCCAAACAACATATACTTCGGTTTGTAGATGATCTGTTGTAACTACTCAACTCTACTGTTATAGCGTAAAAGAAGCCATAGATATATAAATAAATGAACATACCATGTTCCAATAAAACCTTATTTATAGACATAAATCCAAATTTCATATAATTCTCACACATCACAAAATACTACTTCTGTTGAATTTTTTTTCAAGCATTAAAAATGTAAAAATAATTCTTAGCTAATGGGGCATACAAAAACCTCCATGGGCCATAGTTTGCTGATCTCTACTCTAAATGAAAAATTCTTTTCTTCTCTAACCAACAACCCGAACAAAAGGTCATCAAGCTCTTCTCCTTCATACACGCCAACTACAAATCTATCACTGCCAACACCACCAGTTTCTTCCAACAGTAAAGCAAACTAGCTGCTAGTAAACATAGGCCAGTAATTGCTCTTTCATAATGGATGAAATCAAGGCACATTCATCCTGGCATTTAGTAACAAAAGTAACAAAATTCTGAAAACAGCTCCTCTAGCTTGCTCTCCAAGCAAAATAATTATAATTATTTTTTTAAGTAGTTTTACAATTTTGGATTATACCTTTATGTTTTTTGGTCTCTTCCCCCTCAGTCAGAAAATGTCAGTTTACACTAGAAAACAATGGTTTAGGATTATTGTAAAAAATGCAATTGGTTCCATAAAAATCCCTAGAAAAATAATAAAAACTTCAATAGACATGTCACTATTTGACATAAAAGATAACTTACTAGGGACTAGGAACAAAGTCTGTCAGCACAATAAAAGAAAAATTTAAAAATAGATTCAAACACAAAGCCTGTGTCTTACGGTCTCTCTAAAAAGGTAGATTAATTGTAAGAAAAATCATAGAAAGTAAAAACAAAACCATCTAGATCACCCTTTCAAAACACAAAGATACCCAAAAGTTGACATTTCTTCACATCTCCTTATACTAGATGTTTTTCCTCAAAACGTTTAGCTATAAATGTATAACAAATAAATACAATTGTCCCTCCCCGGAAGCTGTACTTTGCTGCCTTATAATATACTATAGTTTCATATCCAGCCATTAGAAAAAGTTGAGTAAGTTTTGTTTCCAAATTTAAAACACTAAATTTATTTAGATTATTCGATTATTCTTTTTGTTTTTGCTTCTTTGCTTTTGTTTTTGAGATAGAGTTTCACTCTTGTTGCCCTGGCTGGATGGAGTGCAATGGTGCGATCTCGGCTCACCACAACCTCCGCCTCCCAGGTTCAAGCGATTCTCCTTCCTCAGCCTCCCGAGTAGCAGGGATTACAGGCATGCGCCAACATACCCAGCTAATTTTGTATTTTTAGTAGAGACAGGGTTTCTCCATGTTGGTCAGGCTGGTCTGGAACTCCCAACCTCAGGTGATCTGCCCGCCTTGGCCTCCCAAAGTGCTGAGATTACAGGTGTGAGCCACCATGCCCGGCCCTAGATTATTCTTAAATCCATGTTTCTCTTTGTGTGGTTTGAGATCTCTGAATGTTCCCAACTACCAAGGTAAGAAAACAGTGCTCCTAGTGAGCTATGGCAGAAATAATCACTAGCATATTTATTGAGAAAAACTGAACTTAAACTTTATTTTTTTGGCTTTACAGTTCTGTCTGTTCTGCTAATAGTATCTTGTAGAAAAGGAACTAAAAATTAAATAATACCCAAAAAATCTGGCAGATAAAGACAAAAATTAGCAGAATTTGAAAGCAGTATACCTTATGCCCTAGACATGGGGAAAACACACACACACACACACACACACACACACACACACACACACACACACTAATCCTATCCTAAATTGTAAGTTCCATCCATCAATATATCTGGACTAACTTTTCTTAACACTCTTTCAGGAGATGAAAACTAAACATTTACAACAATAGGAGTGCTAGCTTCTACTGTCTGCCTAAAAATCAGTCCATCCTATGGCTGTTTACATTGTGGGCAAAGTACTAAGGGGAAAAAGAATTAACCATTTTTTTGTAAAGCTCTAAGATGGCCAATTGGCCTCAAGTTTTAGCTTTTCTACTGGTACACCTGAAGGGGTGGGGAGTTGGGAACACCTCCACTTATTCACAATGATAGAAAAACCCCCTTTGGCTTTTTCCCAGAGAAAATGGGCAAGTTAATTCCTGCAGTGTTTGCAATTCAGTTCCATAGCTGTCCCACCTTTCATTTTTGGTGGATGGAGAGAATGTTGGGGAGAAGGGAGAAAGAAGGGCTTAGTATTCAAATATTGCCTATAAATTTAGAAAATGTTAATTAAGAGGGATCAGAAAGAATATGAATGTTTTTAATAAGGCTTACAGTTTTCCATATACAAGCTGCCCCTAAAGGACTCAGAAAAGGCGCTGATATCAACAGCCATGGCTCCAGGGATTTAGCCCTCTTGCCACAGTATTCTTTGGGGATTGAGGTAAAGCATTCCAGTTAGAAGTCTCCTTTCAGAGGATGGAGCTGCAGAGGAAAGGGAGAAAAGTACTCTCCATGTTGAGATTCAGGCATACTTTCCCATAGGAAAAAAAACAAACCAAAACATAATATTCTATTGAGCTAACTACACAAGGTCAAACTAATTTCAGAGGGCCAGCTGGGAACCTGTGTAACAAACTCACAGTGCATTTTCCCTAAAGGCAACTGGTTTACAAGTGAGCTACTGGAACTTGAGCCTACCCATATTTCTGCAAATGTCTGCTACATAAATATTTTAATATAAATAGAATAATTAAAAATAATAGATACTATCTTTTTTAAAAATCTGTATATATCTTTTAAAAATCTGTTTATGTCACTCCATAACCTACATTTGTATTAATATTTACATTTTTAGCTACAATAGAATGCTCTTCTTAGGGAGGTAACAGTCAAAATTTATGCCACATCACCCAGCTGAAAAGAGACTAAAGTAGTATAATACATGCAAGTCATTGGCAACAGGTATTGAGTCTATTACTCGGGGCAGAAGTCACTATGCCAGGAGCTAGAGATGAGCAGCTTGATCCATATGAAGCCAGGTACAGTGACATTCGCCTGTAGCCCTAGCTCTTTGGAAGGCTGAGGTGGGAGGATTGCTTGAGCCCAAAAGTTCAAGGTTGCAGTGTCCTATGACTATACCTGTGAACAGCCACTGCACTCCAGCCTAAGCAACATAGGTAGACCTTGTCCCTTAAAAACATACATACACACACATACACACACACACGCATGAGAAGAAAGGGCACAGACATAAAAAAGAAGGGATAAAGAAAGAACCCAACAAATAAATGTGAGGATGTATACTGAGGGACTAAAATAATTTTATGTACATTATAGGATTTTTCCTATGCTTTTATTTAAAGAAAGAAAATCATTTATACAATTTGAATCTATAAATTGTCATGAAAGTCAATGTCCTCATAATTAAAATGTTACGTATATCTTTTCTACTCTATTTCATGAAATGATTTTGTCCAATTTATTCACATATTTTTAGCAACAGAAGTTTCATCATCACAGAAGTCATTATGAGTTATCTAACCCAAGTTTACATAGCACATCTACATCATCATTTCAGTATAAGTTTGAGTTCTCACACTTTCTGAATGTATGTATGATGCTGTTCCTAGGAGTTCTGTGTATCCAAATGTCCATGTGTACTTAACTAGAACAACTGTTCTTTTTTTCACTCATCACATAAGTACATATTCTTATCTCCATAAGCTACTTTTTAACTTAATCTTTAACAATTTATTACAACATCCAACACTTGCAAATTATTAAGTTATAATCCTAGTAACAGTTACAATTAGCTATGCTTAATTTTTAAAAACTGTTTAAAAATCAAGTCATGTTGCTACAAACACATAAAAAAACAACTGGATGAAAAACAGTAGGCCGGGCGCGGTGGCTCAAGCCTGTAATCCCAGCACTTTGGGAGGCCGAGACGGGCGGATCACGAGGTCAGGAGATCGAGACCATGCTGGCTAACACGGTGAAACCCTGTTTCTACTAAAAAATACAAAAAATTAGCCAGGCGAGGTGGCGGGCGCCTGTAGTCCCAGCTACTGGGGAGGCTGAGGCAGGAGAATGGCGTGAACCCAGGAGGCGGAGCTTGCAGTGAGCTGAGATCCGGCCACTGCACTCCAGCCTGGGCGACAGAGTGAGACTCCGTCTCAAAAAAAAAAAAAAAAAAAGAAAAACAGTAACTGGGCAAGTGGCAAGTAATACAAAAGACTTTGTAATGAGTCAGATAATAGAATCCTTTCTTGGCTGAGGGATACTTTTGGGTTAGGGGGCACCTAGCCTAATAATCAAATACATAAAGTCATATGGTAGACTAGAGATAGAATGCTTCAAAACAAGAGCAAGACGGTAAGGGGGAAAAAAAAACACTGAATGTACAGCAGAGCTTTCCCCTAGTTTCCAAAAGCATCTTTAGATTACTGCAGAGAACAAAAGAAGTAATAATTTTCATGTAATCCCAAAAAGGTATCCAAACAATTCCTATCTAGAAGAATTTGTTAAAGATAGCACACTTTGAAATTTTTCAAAAATGAAGGTAACAAAGAGATAGGCCCCAGAACACAACATACCCAACAATCTAAACTTTATAGATAAAAATAGTGACTCACAAAAACCTTATACAAAACTAACTCATCCTATCCTATGTGTTGAAATGGTTTTCTGATGAGATTAGGTACCTGTTCTCAAACCATCAAGTAGCAGCAAGCCAAAAGTGTAATTTTTTTAAAAACTGCTATGTCTCAGAATTATAGCTGGTTATAAAAATAAAGCAGAAAGGTAGAGGTATGTATGCATATTAAATAGTCTGGTACAGATTTGTCTCCCAGTATTATCCAGTTGGTATCATCTGGAGATTGCATGCCATTCTTTACCCCAAAATTCCCAAAATAAAAACTGAAAGAATGGCTATATAAGAATATAACTTGAGAGGCACTAACAATGTTTTGATTTATATGTGATTTTCTGAGTAAACCTAACCATTCTGGAAAAAGGAAAAGGTGCCCTGTACTAGGAACTATCTTAATATCTCCTTTTGTAAATTAGTAACAATATTTTACTGTATAAATCACTCTTTTATTTATCAGTCTAAGTAAATCCCTAAGTAAATTGATAAACACTGAATTTCTAGATGGTAAATATGAGGACCACAGCTGTCTCATAGCAAGTCCAGCTTAAATAGCTTGACCTATCTCTTTCTCCCATTTGTTTCTGATACATTCTATTGCAACAGTTTTTCAGGATTCACAATAAGTAAAAGTATTCACTAACAAATTCTGTCAACATGACATTGCAATTCCGAAGAATAACAGCTAGGTTATTGTTTTAACATACCTCACAAAATGCCAGTTCAGGATACATTTAATGGGATTACCTTATGAGCAAATACATTAAAAACAATGAGATTCTCCTTGTTCCTATATAAAAGTATAACTATACGCTTATAGACGTAGTATAATAAGCAAGCACAAAATAAGCAACAACACAAGGCTTTTAAGAATCAAAATAATTCAATAACAGAAGTATTAGGCCAAAGGAAGAGTCAAACTACGAGAATTAAGTAAAAATAAATATTTTTAAATGAAATATTAATACACAAAAAAATTAGATCAAAAACTATTTTGCTTATATTCTTTTCTGTTTTACTAACATTTAGTAGAAGAAACCTCAAGCTGAATTCCTAACACAAGAATGAACATCAGGCTGGGTACAGTGGCTCATGCCTGCAATGCCAGCACTTTGGGAGGCCAAGGTGGGAGGATCACTTGAGGTCATGAGTTCGAGACCAGCCTGGCCAACATGGTGAAACCGTCTCTACTAAAAATACAAAAATTAGTGAGACTTGGTGGTGCACGCCTATAATCTCAACTACTCGGGAGGCTGAGGCAGGAGAATCGCTTGAATCCGGGAAGCAGAGGTTGCAGGGAGCCAAGATCGCACCACTGCACTCCAGCCTGGGCAACAGAGTGAGACACCATCCCCCGCTCCACAAAAAAAAAAGAGAACGAAAATCAGTAAGATATATAAACTTTAAAAAGTATATTAGCTCTCATAAGAGCATTACCAGAACCCATATATCATTTCCATCACACTTGCCCTGAGCTCAATTTGCTTGAAACAGAATGATGGTGTTGCATGCTGTATAATCCATTCCTACCTTTAAACAAAAGTACTACAATTACGCATGTTTAACATACTATATTTAAGGTGAAGTAAATGTGAAAGATGCCTAACAGAAAAAAATTTAAAAATGTAGAAGAGCATATCCTACCACCACCATAAAGGCAACTAAGACACACTTAAAGAACAGGAGCATGATCCATTCACGCAACAATTTACTGAACACCTATTAAGTCTCAGATATTCTACTAAGGAATGATAATACAGAAATAAACATGATCCTTTCTCTCTTTGAGCTTCTGAGGAGAATGACAAATTTAGTGTTTTACCAAGTACTACATACATTGGATTATGTTGCCACAATCCTTTAAAGAAAGTACTGTTATTATCTTCATTTTAAAGATGAGAAAACTGAGGCTATGAAGTCATATGCCCACAGCTGGTAAGCAGCAGAAAGTAAAGCGATACCCAGTCTGACTCCACAGCCTGCGTTTTTAAGCACTAAACTATACTGTCTCCCTCCAATGCAGTGTTTCTCACCCATTTTCTTCATTATTGTCCTCCTAAGTAGCCTTTTCAGACATTCTTTTCCTAACCATGCTCCCTGTGAAATTTTAATACCAGATACACTGCATAGTTGTATGTGCTGCATGTACATCTGTACTTTATATGTAAAAAGAGTAAGATATTTTTCTCACACATGCATCCTTCAAGAGCTAATTTCTGCCCCCTTGAGGGTAACACCACACCCACTAAGAAGGTAAACTCTGGGGCAATGTTCCTCGCTGTGGGCACGGTTGACACTTTAAGCCAGACGATCCTTTGGTGTGGGGAGCTGTCGTGTGCATTATGGGAGGTTTAAAACCCCCTTGGTTTCTACCCACTACAGGCCCACAGCACTGTTGTTTCAAGGTTAGGTTAAAATCTCCCAAAAGAGGTTTTACATTCCTTGAAACATGCACCTAAGTGGCAGCAATTGCTTCTCTTGCTGCTATTTACATATTCATGAGGACTACAGTACAAATTTTGTTCATAATGAACTGGAATGGACCGGATATACACAGACTGTAAATGCTGCATCTCTGTAGCAAGAGTGAAGGAGGAGGTGTGACGGCAGGAGAATGGCAAGAGTATCTGATACAAGCACAGCAAGGAAAGAACCCCACATTAGACCCATAAGTGAAAGCACATAAAAGTTTAATGAAATTCATTTATAATGTGTGCCATAGAACAAGACTAACCCTGGCCCCAAATGATCAGTGAGACAAATTATCTCACTTTAAGTATATACAAGAACCATAACTAAATCCCTGGGAGAACACTATACTAAATGGACTTCCACTGTATTCACATAATATGTTGATCAAGAAGGAGAGCCAAGATTAAGGATATAACTAGATGGAGATGGGAAGGACAGTTCTGAGAGGTCTGAATCCAGAACACACTGAAAAAGATCAGGAGATGCTCAGTTCATGTCAAATCAATCACAGGTAGGCTTTCAAATGCAGACTAATCCGAAAGAAGCATCTTGTATGATGGTGGAGGGTGATGGAAGGTGGCTAAGGCGGTGATCCTGAGGTCAAAAGGAAAAAAATGGCAGGGGCAATCTATGTAAACATGAGCCAGTGATTTAACCCCTAGGAGCCTCTGTCCTCTGTAAAGGGGGATTTACAGTATCTTCATCTCACAAGGCTATGATGAGGATTAAATGAGAACGTATGAAAGCATATGGTGCATGGGTATATAACACCACAATAAATATTTGATATTTTTAATAATGTTTAAGCAGTGTAGTGACAAAATTAAGAGAAGCAAATAAAAAGACCTGAGTAGATACAGTTCAGGGCAACCAAAGATGAGCTACATTAAACAAAAAAAAAAAAAAAAAAAAAAAAAAAAAAGGAAGGTAGGATTTGTGAGCCCTCAGAATACAAAGGTAAATATTAGTCTGATACTGAATGACCAGAAGTCACTAGAAAATGAATAGAGAAATATTTCTGTAAAATGGGGGGAAAAAGAATCTATTTTTCAAACAAAAACAGTATGCTTGACAGCAAAACACTAGAATTCCCATTAAAGTAAGGAACTAGACAAGGCTGTCTTCATTTTCAACATTATTTAACACAGACATAAAGATGTAAAAGTACTATGCAAAACAATTACATAAGATAAAAAAGCAGGCCAGGCTTCGTGGCTCATGCTTGTAATCCTAGCACTTTGGGAGGCTGAAGCGGGCAGATCACTTGAGGTCAGGAGTCCAAGACCAGCCTGGCCAACATGGCAAAACCTCATCTCTACTAAAAATACAAAAATTAGATAGACGTTGTGGCACACACCTGTAATCCCAGCTACTGGGGAGTCTGAGGCAGGAGAATCACCTGAATCCAGGAGGCGGAGGTTGCAGTGAGCTGAGATCGCACCACTGCACTCCTGTCTGGACAACAGAGTGAGACAAAGTCTCAAGTTTAAAAAAAAAAAAAAAAAAACAGAAGTGAAAACTGTTATTTACAAATATAATTGCATATCTGAAAATGTCTTTAAAATCAACACAACAATGTAAGAATAAACTAGTTCAGGCCAGGAGCAGTGGCTCATGCCTGTAATCCCAACAAGCAGTTTGGGAGGCTGACATGGGTGGATTGCTTGAGCTCAGGAGCTCAAGACCAGCTGGGCAACATAGCAAAACCCTGTCTTTACAAAAAATACAAAAATTACCCAGGCGTGGTGGGGTGTGTGCTTACAGCCCAGCTACTCAGGAGGCTGAGGTGGGAGGGTCACCTGAGCCCAGAGAAGTGGAGGCTGTGGTGAACCATGATCACACCATGCACTCCAGCCTGGATGAGAGAATTAGATCCAGTGTCAAACATAATAAAATAAAATAAATAAAATAAAATGGAATAAGCTAGTTATATAAGGTGACTAGTTCAAAATAAATAAATTAAAATCAAAAGTTTTGGATGGAACCTAACACAAAAAGGACATTAAGTGAAAACTAAAGAAATCTGAATAAAGTATGAACTTTAAGTTAATAATGATGTATCACTATTGGCTCACTGGTTGTGACAAATGCACCACAGTAATCTAAGATGTTAACAAGAGGAGAAATCGGATGCAGTGTATATGGGATCTCTCTGCACTATCTTTGAGACTTTTCTATGCATTCTAAAACAAGGTTTATTTTAAAATATCTGGAGGGCAATTTGGTAGGGTTTTTTTGTTTTGTTTTGTTTGTTTTTTTTCTTTTGAGACAGTCTCACTTTGTGTCACCCAGGCTAATCTCAGCTCACTATAGTCTTGACCTCCCAGGCTCAGTCAATCCTCCCACCGCAGCCTCCCAAGTAGCTGGGACTACATGCACATGCCAACGTGACCAGGTAATTTTTTTGTAGAGACAGGGTTTCCCCATAGTGACCAGGCTAGTCTCGAACTCCTGGACTCAAGCAATCTGCCTGCCTCGGCCTCCCAAAGTGCTGGGATTACAGGGGTGAGCTACAGTGCCCAGCCTAGGCAGTATCTTTCAAAACTGCAGAAGTATTAACCCTTTGATAAAGCAATCATATGTATAGGAATTTATCTTAATAATATACGTGGACACATGTGAAATGACTGTGCAAATTATTTACTGCAGCATGTTTTGTGTTAGCAACAGCAGTTAAAAAAAAATCTGTCAGCAGGCAACAGGTTAAATAATACATCCAAGCAATGGAATACTATTCACTATTAAAATAACTCAAGAAGGCCGGGCACGGTGGCTCACACCTGTAATCCCAGAACTTTGGGAGGCCGAGGTGGGTGGATCACAAGGTCAGATCAAGACCATCCTAGCTAACACGGTGAAACCCCGTCTCTACTAAAAAATACAAAAAATTAGCCAGGCATGGTGGCGGGCACCTGTATTCCCAGATACTAGGGAGGCTGAGGCAACAGAATGGTGTGAACCCAGGAGGCGGAGTTTGCAGTGAGCCGAGATGGCGTCACTGTACTACAGCCTGGGGGACAGAGCGAGACTCCGTCTCAAAATAAATAAATAAATAACTCAAGAAGCCCTTAGCTACCGACGGACAGATGTTTAAGATATATTAAGTTGGGGGTGGGGGAACCAGTATATACACTAGTATGGTAGGGGACAGGCAGACAGATATATTTGAATTTTCATCTTTATGCTACAGTGGGATTCACAAGAAACTGTTCATAGTGGTTTCTTGTGGGAGGTGGTACACGAGTAGACAACAGGAGGATCATGTGCAGGTAGAGAACCTTTCATCATCTTTTGGAGTTTTGTTGGTTTTTAATCATGCAAATTTATTGCCATATTTTAAAAGTATTGGAAGAAAACATGAATTTTTAAAAAAATCTTTAATAGGTATTAGACAAAAACATGGATTTTTTCTTACAAGCCTTTAATAGGTATTAGATGAAAACATGAATTTTTTACAAACCTTTAATATGGGAGAATTTTATAGCATGGAGAAAATTGGTAAATGTGAATACTATATATTTTAAGGTTATATAATAAAAATAGGGGAAATCTTTAATAAACCACAATAACTAATTTTTATATATACAAATAACTCTCACAAATCACTTAGAAAAACAACGTTTCAAAAAAGGACAAAATATACAAACGGCAGTTAAAAGAAAAAAGATGTGTGTGTGTCTACTAAGCACATGAAAAGATAAAGAATTCATGATTAAGGAAACATAGATTAAAACAAGATGCCATTTTACACTACCACATTGAGAAAGATTCATAATAACCAATGTTGGTACAAACAAAAGGAAACAGATCCTTTCACATACTGGAGAGAATATAAATTGGTAGATTTGTTTGAGGTATTATTTGTCAACATCTAGTTTGATTTTAAATGTGCATACCAATTGACCCAGTAATTTTTATAAACTAATGCTACAAATCCCACAAGTCTTATATACATAAGTGTTCACTACTGCGTTGCCCAGCATTGTTTGTACTAGCAAAAAAAAAAAAAAGGTAATGACCTAAATGTCCCCCACCAGGGAACTAATAATTTATACAACGAGTTACTCTACAAATGGTTCAAAAAATGAAGAAGAGTTACATGTACTTCAGTGGAACCTGCAACACAGTATAACCCCATTGGCTGTTTTGAGTACATACATATATGAATATATGTTTGTATATATACACTACCTAGAGGTAACAACCATTATCTCTGAGGCGTGTGAACTGGTAGGGTGGATGATAGAGAACAGCAGACTTATATTTTGGAGTATATATACTTAACTACTGTCTGGAATAATTTCTACAACTCGTATTATTTTCATGACAAATACTTAACAAAGGATTTTTAACTTAAGGGTGAAATGCTCCAGAAATATACTATACTGGGTAAAAAGCACTATATAAGTTATATTATTATCAATACCATAAAAGTATAAATTATTGCCAGAATCAGTTACTCAGCAATTTCTTCACTGCTGAAAAAGGGAGACGAGTTAAACTAGAACCTAAGTAGGAAATAATAACATGTTTTCAGGCATTCACAAATAACAGACCTCCCAGTACAGTGACTGTTAACTTGGAATGGCCATCAGAATCACCTATCCCAACATATATTTTGAAAAACAACTCCTTCTCCAAATGTACCAACAGACAAATTTAAAATATTGCCTGCAGCATTTAAAGGGTGATGTGTCATAATGTTTGCAACATACTGTCAACTGAGTCAGATATGTGTGTGAGAGAGACAGAGTATGTACAGATAAATACCATGCATCTTTATATAGTTGAAACAAATGTGATTTTTCAAAAAGGTTCAAAAGAGTGGAATCTAGGTGAAGCATTCTTTCAATTTTCTTGTACATTTGAAAATCTTCATATTCAGAAATTGAAAAAAGATCACTTCAAGTGTATTTAAAGTATTTTAAGTGTATTTTTCAATAACACATCCTGGTATTCTTCAAAATTCCTGTGACATTAAGAGAGTAAAGTAAGATTTTTGATATCAAAGCATATTTTTGTTAAGATTAGCTATCTTTATTCTCACTTTAAAAATATCTTTAGCAGCCTGGACAACATAGGGAGATCTTATCTCTACAAAAATTCAAAAATTAGCCAGACATGTTGGTTCACATCTGTAGTCCTAGCTATTCAGGAGGCTCAGATGGAAGGACTGCTTGATATATAAATCAAATATATATGAAATTGAGGATTTCATTACTAAAATGCCAAAAACAACCCAAAATTCCTCTTTATTCCCTATCCCAGTTCATTTCAGTTTTGTTATGAGGGTCATAAGGGTCTGTGAGGCTTGTGGAAATTATGTGTAATGTATCTTTGTGGTATAAATACTGCTGAGTGAAAATGATATTGGTTTATTTAGGTTTTCTGAATTGTTTGTTTTTACATCATTTCTTTTAACCATTCCAGATATATACCAGGAATGTTATAAATAATATTCTCAGAAGTTAAAAAATAACTAGCTGAGAAATCCTTAATGTGTTAAATAAATCAGAATACTTAAGCAGAGCAAAACACTACATCCAAGAACATACATTCTTTTAACAATCTTTTCCCCAGAACAAAGATTCATTTGCCCAGTGGGAAGATTATGGAAACGCTATTCCAGCACAAATAACCTCATAAAGGTCCCACCATAAGGCCTACCACATTGCTCAGCACATAGTAAAGGTTCTGAATGTATGAATATCCTCTGCATAAAGCATTCTAGGAAATAATTACATCCTCCTTCCAATTCCTGAGCACTTTATGACACATAAGGGATTAGTCATATTCTACCTTATAATATGGCTGTGTACTTGTCTCATAGCCTCAATTTATAAATGAGGAAAACCAGTATTATACAGGGAGCCAAGAGACAGGTGTCCATACTGTCATAAAAGAGGTCTAGTCTTTTTCATCTTAGAATTATTTAATTTTATGAAATGTGGCATATGTAAAATACCTCAGTTTTAAAATAGCCTAATATAGGTTAATGGTTACCCTATATTAGGTTATTCAAAAATACTCAGAATACTCTCCCCCTCTTTTGTCCCTCTAAAATGTATCTATCATAGATGTAAAACCTTTTGCTAATTTTTCTCATAAGATACATTTGACAAATTGTTATAGCATTGTACACATCCTCAAAGAAGAGAATTCCAGCCTGTTAGGGGAAAAGAAGAAAACCATATTAAAGATGATACTAAATGCAACACAGTATCCTGGATTGAAGGATCTTGAAACAGAAAAAGTACAACTGATGAAATCCAAATAAAGTCTACAGTCCATTAATAGTATTGCACTAATGTTAATTTCTTATTTTTTGAAACCCTGGTTATGTAACATTTTAATATTAGAGGACACTGGGTGAAGAGTATACAGGAACTCTCTCTACTATCTTTGCAACTTGTCTGTAAATCTAAAATTATAACAAAATGTAAAGTTTTAAAGATGACAACTGCGATAATTAGATCTGTTGAGTATATGTCTAGACAATACTCAAACAAGGAGTGAGGAGGGGTAGGAAAAGGAAAACAGCCAGATATGTGATTCAAGCTTCTCAAAGTTGTGACTAATCTTCCTGCCTGTTCTCAGGGCAGTTGGCACTCAGGGTTCTGTTTGGCTTGTTCAAAGCTCTACAGAATGCAACTTTTTTCCCCCCTTAAAACCTCAAAGGAAATGGCTTCCTTTTCCCTAGGTTTTCTTTCCTTTACTGAAACACAAAGCAACCAACACTGACAGTGCAAGTTATAAAAGATGCAACTGCTCAGGTTCCAGGGACAAAAGAACTCTGAACTGTTTTACAATTCTACCAAATAAAGCATCTCTTGGGGAGGACAAGCAGAGAAACCAGAAGAACCAGAATCAGTAGCTACTTATTCATCTATAGTATTTAGTAAAGTTCATCTATATGCTGAAGAAGTCAACAGCAGTCAACTCTATAGAATGTTTGTTGTAATCTTCTCTTCTCCATATTACTAGTCTGTGCTGTTCTAGCATTATTACTCTCAGGTGTCTCAACTCACCTGCCAAAAAATTCTTATCCCCGCCAGCTTTCCTCAGAGACACAGGAAAATCATTTCATTTAACTCAGATTAAGTAACAGAAGGAGGCACTCAGTCTCTTTCAACGAAATATTTCTGCTTGTCAGTTGCTTGCTGTGAAAATTAATTACAAAGAATAGGAAAAATCAGATCAAATTTCTTACACAATATATGTTAGTGCAGTAAACATCCTTAATTTGGACTAAAAAAGTTGAAATTTTAAAAATATTTTAAGAAAACTTCCGTCTACTGTCAAGGACAAAATATTACTGATACTTATTACTGAATGCTTTATCAAATAGTCCACTGAGTTGGGTGCAGTGGCTCATGCCTGTAATCCCAGTGACTCTGGAGGCTAAGGCAGAATGATCATTTGAGGCCAGGAGTTTGAGACCAGCCTGGGCAACACACCAAGACCCCCGCCTCAACAAAAAATTTTAAAAAGTAGCTAGGTGTAGTGGCACATGCCTGTAGTCCCAGCTACTCAGAAAGCTGAGACAGGAGGATCCATTGAGCCTATGAATTTGAAGCTGAAGGGAGTTATGATCACACCACTGTACTCCAGCCTGGGTGATGAACAAGACTTTGTTTAAAAAAAAAAAAAAGAAAGAAAGAAAACCACCACCAGCACTCCACTGAACAAGAAATTGACAACAATAACACCCTGTTTTGGAAAAGTGTTGTTTGAGAGTGGGAAAACAAGTATTCTCAATACTGTTGACAGAGATTTAAATTAGCACTACCTTCCTAGAAGGCAATTTGGTGTTTTTAACCATCCTCCTCTGCAAAATGCAGGCGGATCGTATGTTGTTGCGCTTAGCTTTACGGTGCTTCAAAGATATTGCATTTTGTACAAATTGAAAAGCGGTGACACCTCTGTGGAGCACATCTCTATCAGCACCATTTTTCCAACAGCATGTGCTCACTTTGTCTCTGTGTCACATTTTGGTGACTCTCTCAATATTTCATACTTTTTCATTATTATATCTGTTATGGTGATCTGTAATCAGTAATCTTTGATTTTACTATTTTAGAATTAAAATAGTATAAATTCTAAAATGAAATAGTAAAATCAGAGATCTGTTGATGGGAACACCATCAACCTTGCCCATAGACGATGGCAAAGAGTGTTCAAGTGAAAGGAAAAATCACCTGTCTCTCACTTTAAATAAAAAGCTGGAAATGATTAAATTTAGTGAGAAAGGCACATCAAAAACCAAGACAGGTAGAAAGCTAAGCCTCATGCACCAAAAGTCAAATTCTGAATGCAAAGGAAAAGTTCTTGAAGAATATTACAAGTGCTACTCCAGTGAACACACAAATAAATAACAAAGCAAAGCAGCCTTATAGCTGATATGGAGAAAGTTTAAGTGGTCTAAATAGAAGATCAAACCAGCCACAACTTTCCCTTTAGCCAAAAGCCTAATCCACAGCAAGGTCCCAACTCTCTTCAATTCTATGAAGACTAAGAGGTGAGGAAACTGAAGAAGAAAAGTTTGACTTAGCAGAAGTTAGTTCATGAGGTTAAAGAAAGCTGTTGCCATAACATAAAAGTTTACATGAGGCAGCAAGTGCTGATGTAGAAGCTGCAGCAAGTGATCCAGAAGATCTAGATAAGATCACCGATGGTGGTTACACCAAACAACAGATTTTTGGTGTAGATAAAACAACCTTCTGGAAGAATATGCCATCTAGGACTTTCATAGCCAGAGAAGGTAAGTCAATATCTGGCTTTAAAATTTCAAAAGACAGGCTGACTCTTTTGTTAGGGTCTAATGCAACTGGTGACTGTAAGTTAAAGTCAATGTTCATTGGCCATTCCAAAAATCCAACAGCCCTTAAGAATTATTACAAATTTACTCTGCCTGTATTCTATAAATGGAACAACAAAGCCCAGAAGATATCAGATCTGTTTACAGCATGGTTTACGGAATATTTTAACCCCACCTTTGAGACCTACTGGTCTGAAAAAAAGATTCCTTTCAAAATACTACTGCTCCTTGACAAGGTACCTAGTTATCCAAGAGCTCTGACAGAGACATAGAAGAAAATTAATGCTGTTTTCATGCCTGCTAACACAACATCTATTCTCCAGCCCCATGGATCAAGGGATAATTTTGACTATCAAGTCTCAGTATTTAAGAAATACATTTCATAAGGCTGTCAGACAGTGATTCCTCTGATGGATCTGAAGTAAACTGAGAACCTTCTGGAAAGGTCTCACCATTCTAGATGCCATTAAGAACATTCAGGATTCATGGGAGGTCAAAATATTAATACTGACAAGGTGTCTGGAAGAAGTTTATTCCAACTGTCGTGAATGACTTTGAGGGGTTTAAGACTTCAGTGGAGGAAGTCCCACAGATGTGGGGAAAATAGAGAACTAGAATTGGAAGCAGAGCCTGAAGATGTGACTGGATTGCTGTAATCTCATCATACAACTTAAATGGATGAGGAGTTGCTTCTTACGGGTGAGCAGAGAAAGTGATTTCCTGAGATCCAATTTGCTCCTGGTGAAGATGCTGTGAACACTGTTGAAATGACAATAAAAGATCTAGAATATTACATCAACTTAGCTGACAAAGCAGTAACAGGATTTGAGACAGCAGACTCCAATTTTGAAAGAAGTTTTACTGTTGGTAAAATGCTATCAAGCAGCATTACATGTACAGATAAATCTTTCATGAAAAGAAGAGTCAATTCATGTTGCAAACTTCATTGTTGTCTTCGTTTAAGAAATTGCTGTGGCGGCAATTCTTAGAATTGCCGCCACAGCAATTTCTTAAACCAACCTTCAACAGTCACCCCCTGATCAGTCAGCAACACTTAGGCAAGACCCTCCACAGGCAAAAAGATGACAACTTGCCGAAGGTTCGGGTAATCCTTGGCATATTTTTAAGCAATAATGTATATTTTAATTAAGGTATATACACTGTATTTTTGACACAATGGTACCGCACACTTAACAGACTACAGCATGGTGTAAATATAACTTTTATATGCACTGGGAAACCACAAAATTTGTGACTCATTTTACTGCAATATTCACTTTATCGCAGTGATCTGGAACCAAACTTGCAATATCTCCAAGGTACACCTGTACTCTCTTTCCCTGGCTCTTTTTTCGTCTTCAGTTTACAACTCTGTCTTCCTTTGCTGATTTCTAAATGCTGTTTAGGCCTTGGAATTCTGTCCAAGACCATTTTCTTTTTAATGAGATAAACTTTTTTCCCAGAAGATCTATGCTGGTAACTTGCAAGTAAATTTTACCCCAAATTTCTCTCCTGAACATTCCTCTTCAACACTCTGAATTCATGTTCTCCAATCTCAAAGATACTTTCAAAATTGTTCAACAATCCTACCATCCCTTGATAGTTCACTTTTCCACTCACCAAAAGTAAGAATAGCATGTCATATTTGGGGGATCTTCCTCAAATCTTAAATATCCGCCTCACTTCTTCTTCTTTCACTCTCAGCAGAACACATTCACTGTCCTTTAATGAGATTACATAAATCATAAAAGATGAACCTCAACTTTTCCCATGAACTGTTTATGTTTATCCCTTCCTCCATGAGAATTCGCATTCATCCTAGCCTCCTTCCTTCCTCCTCTGAGGAAAACCCTTTACCACATGTGCTTTCGGGACCACAATACTATTTTGTATTCCAGGAACCCTGCATTATCTACCCATTTCTCATTCTCATATTTATATTCTCTCTCAATATAAAGATTCACTCAATACTTGTAAAATGAGTATTTATCAAAGAATATAATCTAACAAGTCTATTTTTAGGAACTTATACAAAACACTAGTACAAATATTTAACTACAAGAATATTCACCCTACTGTTTTCTAAATAGCTAAAACCTGGAAATGACTTACATAACCAGTAAGAGGGAAATGATTAAACTGTAACACATATGATCTACTACAGAGCTATTAAAAAGCCACTTCCTCCCACCCATGGAAACACTCATAATTTAAAGTGAAAACTGGAGACTCAAAAACAGTATGAATTCTATGAGCCCATTTTTGTAAGCAAAGAAGTATTTAAAACTCCAAACATTATTTTGGTTACTAAAATGTTCCCCAGACAGGGGTGATGGAATTACCAATGGTTGTATTTTCTTTTTACTTATCTATAATTTCTGATTTAGACAAATAAATCAGAACAAAAAGATTTTTAAATTAAAACACGGTCTTATTTGAAAAGAGAAAAGGGTTTTGCGATTCAGTAAAGTTTTCCAATGTCTTTGAGTTCTGATAAAACCTATCCTCGTGTTGACATCTTTACATATAGTAGCCAAAAACTGGGAAAAGCCTAGCTGCTCATCTACATGGGAATGGATAAAGGTGAGCAAACTGTAGCACAGCCATACAAAGGAATATTACTCAGCAATAAAAAGGAACAACACTACTGATTCAACAGCATGGATTAATCTCAACCACGTTATGCTGAGTGAAGGTGGCTTACACAAAGCATGTGCTACATGATTCCATTTATATGAAACTCTAGAACACGATAAACTAATATATAATGAAAAGTCAGAACAAGGATGAGAGGACTGACTCAGAAGGTCAAGCAGAAACTATCTGGAGTGATGCTGATATTCAACAACATGCCAAGTCTACACTACGCAAAGGTGTGCATTTATCAAAACTCACTGAATGGTTCGCTGAAGATTGTGCCTTTAGAACCCTACCTGACAATGTACCTGCTGAAGAGTTTAGGGGTGATTTGTATAGAAGTGTAACTTACTTTACATGCATCTCCCTAAAAAAGGGTGGACAGATAGAGGAATAAAACAGACGGAGACATAATAGTTAAAAACACAGAATCCACGTGGTGGGTACAATTTTCTCAACTTTCCTATATGTTTGAAAATTCTTTAATAAAATGTTGAAAACTTTAACTCTCAGTAAAGTCAGCTAGAGAAAGCAAATTACCTGATTGAATCTGTGTATTCAAAGGCTGGGAAAAAAAGAAAGAAACTTTCCTAGTTTTCTAATTACCAAATGATTTTATGATTTGCAGTAATTTTCAAGCAGGAGAAAACACTCCACCTTTATGTAACAAAAGACAGAACATTTTATAAATCGACTGCTTTTTTTGTAAATTAATACACTTTTCTACAAATTGACAAATATGGCTGCTTTCTTGGAGACCTCATTTGTCTTTTTTCTTTTAGATTCAGCAAGGTACATGTACAAGTTTGTCACATAGGTATATTAAGTGATGCTGAGGTTTGGCTTCTAATGATGCTGTCACCCAAGTAGTGAACACAGTAGCCAACGGACAGTTTTTCAACCCTTGCCCACTACCCGCTTTTGGAATCCCCAGTATTTATTGTTCCCTTCTGTGTATCTGTGGGTACCCAAATGTTTAACTCCCACTTATAAGTGAGAACATATGGTAGATGGTTTTCTGTGTAAACCATCTTTGGACAGTGTACCCTTAATTTATTATAGGTAATATAATGGATAAGAGTTGTATCTGTGCCATGACCAGTTATGGAAATAATTAGATTCACCTTGATCCTAAATATTGAAAATACTGGTAAAAGGCACAGGCTGTAGATTTAAACAGCCCATGCACTAGTCATTAACCTTTCCCTAAAGGATGCAGAAAATAATACTTAAAAATCATATGTACAATTGCTAATTTATAGCACAGTAACTTTTCTAGCTTGATCTAAACTTTTAGAGAAATATAAATTTTAAAATATGAAAATCCGTTTTAGTCATCTTAACTAAATCTTGTTTAAAATGATCTTTAAATACTTTTAAATTGGGGGGAAGAAAATGACCTGAGAGCTTTAGAGTAATCCTCACTAATAAAATATACATCATTCTAAAGATGATAAAGATCAGTTACAGAAAACAATGAAGACAACCAGGAAGAAAATGTTGAAACCTTTATAAATTTTGTTAATGATTTAGTCTGAATATAATCTCTTCACAGATTTATGTGGTATATATTACTGTATATATCATGTATGTATGTATAACTGCACAGTTGTATGCACAAGAAGCCATATGTGCTGCACTTTCAATGATTTGTTTTTCAAGGGTCATTTTGTATTTGATTTTTCAGTAATTTTATATTTGATTTTTGTCTTAGAGACTGACACTGAACCTAACCCCTAAGTAAGCAGCTCCACCATATAATACAGCCTACCACAGTCCTCCCTCCACCTCCAACTATTCTACGTCAGTTAACAAGTCTAAAAAAGCTTCACATGTAAAAAAAAAAATTCATTCAACAAGTACTTCTTCAGATCCTAATATGAGCCAAGCAGTCATGCAGACACTTGATAAACACTGATGAGTAAATCAGACCTGGCCCCTGCCCTCATGGAACTTACAAGGTATGACAGTGGAAGGTGTTAGAGCGGGCAAACAAGTAAACAAACAAAAAATACATGTCTGTGGTAAGTGCTATGGAAGAAAGTTATGGGACGGAATGATGAAAAAAAAGAGACGGAACCTCTTTATGGCTATCAGGCTCGGCCTCTGTGAGGGGATAATATGGAAGTCCAGCCCTAAAGATTAAGTAGCAGCCAGCTTTAAAAAGAGCAAGAGGGAAGAGTGTCCTTTCAGAAGGCACAACACGTGCAGAGGTCTCACAGGAGGAAAAGGCTCCGTGGGCTAAAGTAACAGAAAGAAGGCCAGTGTGACTACACCACAGTGGGAAAACTGCACAAACTGTAAACAAAGGCAGAATAAGCTCTGGTGAGGGCTTGATAAAGATTCTGGATTTTTTTCTAAGTGCCTAAGAAAATCTTTAGAGAATATTTCAAAGAATGACACAGATTTATGTCATTTACTCTGAGCAGAAAGGGGTAAGATTTGCTCAAAAGCAAGGGGTGGGGGTAAGCAACTAGATACAAGACAGTGCCATTAACTAACATGACAGAGTGAGGAAAAACGTTCTGTGGCAGTGTTGTTTACAGGAGAAATCAGAAGCTTTTGGGCATGATACTTTTGAGATGTCTGTGAGACAGCCAAGAAGTATGTTGAGTAGCAGCTGGATGTCAGTCAGGGGCTGGGAGTTAGGAATATTCATCAAGTTATTTAAACTTACCTAGAGTGTTTATAAAATACAAATCAATAGGTCATACTCCAGATCTACTGAATAAGAAAGGGCTTGCACATCATTAACATTGCCAAGTGATTCCAATGTCAACTGGAGTCTGGGAACCACTAACTTAATAAATTTTGATTTTTCTTTTTTTTTTTTCAGGCAGAGTCTTGCTCTGTCGCCCAGGCTGGAGTGCAGTGGCGCAATCTTGGCTCACTGCAAGCTCCGCCTCCCGGGTTCACGCCATTCTCCTGCCTGCCACCATACCCAGCTAATTTTTTGTATTTTTTTTAATAGAGACAAGGTTTCACCGTGTTAGCCAGGATGGTCTCGATCTCCTGACCTCGTGATCCGCCCGCCTCAGCCTCCCAAAGTGCTGGGATTACAGGCGTGAGCCACTGCGCCTGGCCATAAATTTTAATGTTCTATTTCATTACCTAGGGATATACTGCTTTATAAAGGAAAATAATATATTGAGCAATATGTTATGAAAATGATTTGACTTAATAATCCAGAGCTATTTAGTCTCCTCCAGTCATACAGCATCATAGAGGAAACACTTCCAAACAGCCATTTTTTCAAATGACATTTACTGAAGGCCATTCTGAAGGTAAACAATTTCTTCTATTTCATAAATATTTTCTTGCAAAACACCCATGAAATATCTCACAAATGAGTAAATCACGGTTCAGAAAGGTGGAGTCTTGCCTACAGGACACACAATCAATAACAAAGCCAAGATTCAAAAATCAAGACACTAATTCCAATTTGCTTTCCACCGTACAAAAATGCCACCCACCCCCTAAAGCTCATCATCTGTGACATGTACAAAAATAACTGTAACTAGATAAAAAAAGAACGAGTACCTTAAGGGAAACAGACAGGACAATCAGAATTAAGAAGCAAAATTTTTTTCTCTATTTTCACTACTTAAAATATTTTTAACTAGTTGATATATATATAGAGAGAGAGAGAGTCCACCTTTCAAATATCCACAAACGCTCCTAAATAGACACCAAAAGTGTTTGAATCCTATACAAAAAGTCCTAAGACTTTCCTAACTCAATGTACGATCTCTCCACAGATTTAGGCACTTTTTTGGGAGGAATAAATAAAAGGCAGCCTGTACAGTGACTTTGCCTTCAGAAAGCTCTGTGTAAATCCCAGCTGACAACTTGCCTACTAACAGTAAAACCTCATGAGGTCACGGGGTTAAAGAACCTATAAATATACTTTTAAAACAGTCATTATCACTTATAGTTATTATTGTAAGAGCATGCAAATAATAATCTATGGCTGTCTGAGATTTCAACACAAAATGTTCGATTTTGCCTTATTTTTGGTATATACTTCAAACTGTCTACCTTTTACTAGTATGTTTCCTAAAATGTTTACAAATCCTCTGTCCTGACCACCCCTGGTCTAGGATTCATCTCCTGACTATAAGATCAGGGTCCCTCTTTACTTACCCTTTCCTAGCAGTTCTAACAGTTGTTCTAACAGAAACAACTCACTAGCCCCAGGCTAGATTTTAAGTTCCTTGAAAGCAGAAGCTGTGTCTTGTCCACTTCTCAATCATTCATAGGAGTACTACCACGTGCTTTACACTCATCTAGGTCCTAAAAATACAGCAGTGAACGAAACTAAGTTCCTGCCCTCTCAGAGCTTATATTCTAATAAGATAAGAAAGACATAAAAACAAATAAATAGATATTAGTTAGGAATAAACACCATACTATTTTAAAAGGTGGGCTACAGAGTGTTGTGAGAGCCAGGAAAGTTGCTATTTTACACAAGCTATCAAAGAAAGCCTCACATATACGAGAACCTGCAAAAAGTGGAGCAGCCACACAGGTATCTGGAAAAGAGGAGTCACCCAGAGAGGGAAAAGCAAGCGCAAAGGCGCTGAAGCAGGAACATACTTCTCGGCAAGAAGAGTAAGGCGGCTAATGTGTGTGTGGTTGTGAGAATAGAGACACACGAGAGGGCAGGCTCTGAGAGCAGAATGACATGATCTGGAAGAATCACAGAGGCTCCTGTGTGGAGAATAAAGAACAAAAGCATTGAACCTCATTAGAGAACTGCAATAATCCAGGAGAGAGAACGGTGACGAACGAAGGGAATGATGGCAGCCGTGATGATGATGGTGGTGGTGAGAGGAGGAGGAGAAGGAGGAGGAGTCTAGTTAGGTTTTGAAGATAGAGCCCACAAGGTTTGCTGATGAACTGAATGTGAAGAAAGAAAATAATCAATGAGAGTTTTTAAAAGGTTTAGGAAGAGTGGGACTGCCATTAATTGAGATAAGGAGGTCAGAAGCAATCTCAGAAAGTGTCTAGTACATGGTAGACACTCAAATATTTGAGAATTCAGTTTAACTGAACTCCCAAAATGAAGGAAATAAACTCACTGTATTGGTTTCCATTTGCTCTAATATTCTTTCAGCAACATTTGCTAATTACACAAAGAGACTTAACCATGACCACACAGTTTACTGCAAGTGTTAACAAAGAAATCTTATACTGGACCCAGAAACTAATCCTTACCTCTCAAAAATCATTTTCAGTTTTAAATCTACAATTCTTCTGGACATAAAAGATACCTGCTTTGAAAATGCTGTGACAGCCTGAGGATTCTTACACCCAAAGTAATTAACCCGTTCATTAATGATGTCATATTCCTGGAAGGTATAGTAGTGCAAATAGAACTCCCTAGGCCAGAATTAATTGAAAATTATAACACTTCACGATAAATGTTCAGAATGCAACAAGACTGAACAAGTCCCCCTAATAAGCCACAAGCCATCAGCATTTCTTAATTGCTTTTTTTAACCTCAAACAATAAGTCCCTTCAAAACAATTTCAAGGAAAAATGTGAATCTGCTTGAGAATGTGAAATTTAGCACATCTTCCCCCAAGCAATTTTCCTGCCAATTAGTGAAACTGAGCTTCACTTAGGGAAGAATTGGGTGTCCTCACCTTTTGCACTTCTCATAGTGGTACTCCGGGATTTTCTAACTCAGCACCCTGTCTCTAGCTCCACGAAGAACCTCAAAGTTAGCAGAAATATATTCAAACGAATTCTCCTAAAATAAAAAGCTCGGATCCTTTCCTCCCCTCTGACTACTTTAAAATTTTGTAAGAAGCTTTAAGTATCATCTCTGTCCACAAGAGTTTCCCTAACGCCCCACCCTAACCTAAAGTGCTTTAAAAACTGTGCTTAACAACTTTCAATGTCGCTTTAAAAACAGAGATGATTCAGAGAAGCTGATCGCACCGAATTCAGCAACAGGCAGTACTCTCCCTATTCCTATCCGCCAAAGGCCTTGAACCAACCCAAACAAATTCGCTGAAAGGCCAGCCAGATTCCCCGTATCTCCCCGCTCCCTCCCCCAGGGAGGCCAGGAAGCACCACGGCCACCAACCACGGGGCTGAACAGAAAAGATCCGCTGCGAAGCACAACAACGGTTTTTTAGAGGCAGGAAGGTTCCGAGCTGGGTTTTCAGTCACCACCCAGGACCCCTGGAGGACGACCCCCACACGCACTCAGAGCAGAGCAGCACGGTCCCCCGCGCTCCCGGGGCTCCGCACGCGGATTAGCTGCGAGGCGGCGGGCGGCCTCTCCCGGGAGCCCCGGGCGAGGGCCGCGGCGGGGGCGGGCAGTGCCCGGTGCCCAAGGAACCCAGCGAGCCAAGGATGGATGCGGCGTCCCCTAAAGGCGCAGAGCGCTCGGCGCCTGCCACACAGCCCCACGGGCGGTGGGCCCCGACGGGGAAGGCCTAGCCGGGTGGCCGTGGGAGGAAACCCCAAGAAGGGGCCTAGGACGCTGCCGCTTCCCAATGAGCGGGCGGGGGCAGCCGGCGCGAGCTGCCGTGGGCTCGTTGCTCGTGTCACCGCCGAAACCGGGGAAGCCCCGAAGAGAGGAGTGGGAGCATGCAGCGCGGGCGGGGGAGCCTCACACCGAGCGGGTGGCGGCCCCCAGGGGACGAGACCCCGAGGAAGAGGAAGAGGGCGCGACCCCAACAACGCCCCACCGGTTCGCGGGGAAGGAGCCACCCGCTCCCCGCCCCCACACTCACCATGTAGAGGGTGAAGGGCAGGCCCAGCAGAAAGAGCCACAGGTAGAGGTGCAGCGCGTTCACGAAGGTGGCCTGGTGCGGGTCGTAGTACCAGCCCCCGCTGAGCGCGGCCCACACCCCCTGTCGGAGGATCTGCAGCGTCTGCGACCCCATCCCCACCCGGCGCCGCCGCCGTCGCCGCCGCCGCCGCCGCCGCCGTCCCCGCCCCGGCCCCAGCTCGGCCTCGATCGCCGGAGCCTGCAGCTGCCCCGTCTATCCCCCTCCGGAGCTCCGGGAGAGCGAGCCGGCGCCTCGGCGGTCGCTGGTGCTGCTGCAGGAGGAGGAGGCAGCGAACCAGGAGGAGGAGACCCGGGAGGAGGAGGCGGCGAGCGGCGGGGCGGAGGACGGCGGAGAGGAGGAGACCGGCCTCCGGAGTGCCGCCGCCATCTTGTCTCCTAACACCCGGAGCCGCGGCCCGGCCCCAGCCACCCGCGGCCCGCCAGCGCCCCCGCTGCCGCCGCCGCGACCCCCGCCGGCCGCCAGCCTTGGGCCCGGCAGAGAAGGAGGCCCGGCGCCCGGGAGCGACGGAGAGGAGGCCGCGCCCCCTCCAGCTCCTCCTCTCCGCTCCCTCCGCCCCCTGGGCCGGCTACCCGCGGGTGCGCGCCGCGCCTGGGCCACCGCGGGCGCCTCCTGCTGACGTCCGGGGGAAGCGCGCGACAACGCGGCACGGGGCCGGGGCCCCGGGGACTGCGGAGGTGCGGAGACGCGGCTGGCAGGTCCAGGGGACCCCATTCTGCCCGTGGTAGACTCCCTGGCAAGTTCACCTACCAGTCTCTAAACGGGGTCTTTCCGACTTCGAAACTAACAAACCTTGACTCCAGAAAAGCGTCCCGCCTGTCATTTATGATGTTTATGAAAGACCTAGGAACAACTGAAGCTAACCACCTGAGATACTGAAGGCCTGGAAGAATACTGAAGGCTGATGACACTGTTGAAAAGTCATAAACGCACCCAAGTTCAGCAAGAACTGTGTTGGCCTGTGTGTGAGGAAAAAATAGCCACTTCCAGATTGGGAGAATGTACTACTTCCAAAGACGAGTTAATAGAAGTGGCACAGAACATGGAAGTACGGAGTGGACAGGTTACCATTTGAACGCGGTGATTGTATTTTTAAATGTGCTGTAACTAGCAGCCATTTTTATCAATGGGCCAATCTCAACAGGGTTGAAAAAGATTAACTGTGACTCCACCCCAAATTACAACAGGGTCTTGTAGGTCTCTTTTTATAGCTGTGAAAACGGAATCATTCTTGGCTCTGTGTAATGTTTATAAGGCGTGTCTGATCTCATTGAATAAAATTTTCTAAAAAAGAGTTTGAAGTTTGAGTTTATTGAAGTTTGGCTTTTATGGCAATAAAAGTACTCTGTATTCCCAGATTCAAGTTGCTATAATTAATGAGGGAAACAAGAGCCAAAGGAAATTGGTGATATTTTAAGAAGAGTAATGAAAAACCGTTACAATACCTCCCAGTGCCATACCACTTTATAGTTGCTCAAACACTGTCACACCCATTTCATTCAGACCTCAGGACAACCCTTTGAGGGCAGCATAGCAGCTATTGTTATTTTATGGATGAGAAAACCTGAAAACTCAAGTAAGTGATTGTCCAAATGCTTATGGCCACTTATTGCTCATAAGCAGTAAGTGGTTGAGAACTCTAAAACCAGCAGTCGTGCTAACTGCATGTACTGAACTTTGGAAGTTCATTTCTCAAGGCTCTCCACCTTGTTATCCATTTCAGGTAAAAGTTTGAACTGATTAAGAACAGCTCAGCACCTTCTGGTTATCTGTGACCAGCTTAAATATATGACCAGTTGTCGTCAAAGTGCAAATTCTTAGGGCACCACTCCATAGAAACTCTGTGGGGTGGGACCAAGCAATCTGTTTTCACAAGTCCTCTGGAGGATTCTAATGTACCTTACCACTGTTGAACACCACACCGTCCCTAGCCTTGATTTGTTTATGTCCTTATAACCACAAAGCCATTGAGTTCCAGTAAGATACCTTGAAATTGAGAGATGTGAGTAAACACTGGACAAAATATACTTTAAAATATATTTGTATATCTAAAACCAAAATTATGATTAAATAATGCAATTTTACAATTAAAATAGTGGCCTTGAAGCTGGTGTCATAGATACCAGCTATTGCCAAGTTTTCATTTGTTTTCCCTAAAGGAGACAGGAAAGCTCTCTGGGAAGGTTTTGGAAGTAATCCCAACCTTTCCAACACAAAGAAAGATGTAAACAAGGACAAAATTCCAATACCACATGAGTTTCCACAACAGCAAAGATCCGCTATGGTTTAATATAAAAGGATTAACTGTAATGAGGGTGAGGTGGATGGGGAGAAATGGAAACTAGAACCAGATACATCCATGGAATCGGAGGCCAACCCAGCTGTTGTGATAAACGTTCAGCCAGAATGCGGTATCTGGAGGATATGGAACCGGCAGCAGGCCAGGAAGGCAGCCGGCATCAGGCCTGTTAAACAGAGAATGTGGGTGTTGTAAGCCAATGGACAGCTGGAACATATAGCCTTGGAAAACCCAGGAGCGGGCAAAAATTGGGAAATCATGGCAAGCCTTGAGAAAGTGTGTTGCTTATAGCAAGGCCCCAGCTTCAGTGCTGGGGTTTTCTAGGTCTACCCTTTAGTTTCTACAGGGAACTGATGAAAACAGATAGAATTCAGATCCTTGAGCTACTGAGATCCTTCACTGAAGGCCCAAGTTTGAGGACTCAACAGGACAAAACAAATATTCAAAGGCTGGATTTTGGGGGACAGAGTGAGACTTACAAACAAAGCAGGAGCCTGATACCTAGAACTAGGACCAAATTTCACACTGAGCATGGTTGCCTTATGTTGAAGTCCCAGAGTGTCAATATAAAGCTCTAGTTGCCCTCCAAAATGACTGGGATGGATCCCAGAACCTAGAGGTGGGAGTCACATGGCAATAGCCACTGGGTGAAAAGGGGTTAGCAGGACTGGCAGGCCCAGAGAGTAGAAAAGGCAGTTAGAGACTACATCTTTCAGCTCTGGACTGGTAAAGGCATTTTAGAAAAATACTAATTAACTGACTTAGGGAGTAGCAATTTAAAGTATCCAGTGAAAAAGCTGACTTTTCCAAATGACTGACTCAGTCACTGGGGCAAGGGGGAGAAAGACAATCCTACCGTGCTCTCCGGAGCTCTCAAAATGTTTATGAATGCTGCCACAACAAGCTTCCTATTTTATAAACCAGAAGCTAAGGCACAGAGAGGCTAAATCGTTTGCCCAAGGTAGCACACTCTATCATGCCCATAAAACATAAGAGCAGGACAAAAATCCAGGGAACTAATTTTGCTAAGTGTTAACCCTCTTAGCCGTGCATAGAAGCCATTAATAATGTTACACTTAGCATGTCAAAGTTAGCAGCCATGACGTACTACCAAATCGCCATTTGACATTTGCTCATCTCTCGGCTAATCCTATTAAAATTATATTTTCTGACTAGCTCATAGTCCTCCTGGGGACTGGGAGTACTCAACAGCAGATGCTCTCTCTTGCCTGAAAAGGACAAAGCTGAATGTACAAAATCTAATAACCCCACCCAAGCCCACCTTGGAGCAGAGTCATGCAAACTGCAGCTCTGATCCATTTTTGTGTGGCAATTATCTACTTTGGACATTATGGCCCACATGTCCTGCCAACGATCCAGATGCAGTAAGTATCCACGTCTTCCCCCAGACCGGCCCCTTTTCTTTGTCTTAGTGAAACCAACATTTTCCTGCTCACTCAGACTTGGAACTTCATATATCCTTCCCCAGTGTCTAGTCTCCACAATCTTTCTCCTGCTCAACCCTTCCTTTACGTTGCCATATAATCATTCTGGCGAATCCCCGCATCAACTCATACCCAGCAGTCTCCTATTATCACCAATTTCTCCTCTTCTAAACCATTCTACCTTCCACCAACAAATTAATCTCCCTAATCCACTTTTCTTAAAAGCCTTTAATTCCCTTCAGGACTAAAGGGATACTCCTTAGCCGGGCAAAGTCCCCGGCAACCTGAATCACGATTTTCTCCAACTTAACTGCTGCTACTCCCCAGCATGAACCCTTTTTATTGGTGAATATCAGTATAACTATTTATGCTTATCAGCCCACTCATTTATTAATTTCTGCCACCATGCTTTTACTGACACCATTTGCCTTACTTAGAAAACATTACCCCTCCACCTGCCTACTAAAATTCACTATGACTACTCCAAACACATTCTTCTATTTTTTGAATAGCCTAGAGCACTCACATGTTCCACTCATTTAGCACTTAATTATGTGCTACTTCAAATCCCTCCATCTAAACTGTACATTCCTTGAGGGCAAGGCACTTCTCAGCATGTTCCACAGGGCCTAGTAGAGAAAGCTGTTAGCATCAATTAACACTCAGTTCATATACATTGATTAAACAAAGCACAGAAACGAATGGCTTTCCAATTAGAAATTTTAACCTGATTTTTCTTTTTTCTTTTTCTTTTTCTTTTTTTTTTTTTTGAGACGGAGTCTTGCTCTTGTTGCCCAGGCTGGAGTACAAGGGCGTGATCTCGGCTGACTGCAGCCTCCACCTCCCGGGTTCAAGCGATTCTCCTGCCTCAGCCTCCTGAGTACCCACCACCACGCCCAGCTAATTTTTGTATTTTTAGTAGAGACGGGGTTTCACCATGTTGACCAGGCTAGTCTTGAACTTCTGACCTCAGGTGATCCACCCGCCTGGGTCTCCCAAAGTGCTGGGATTACAGGCGTGAGCGACCATGCCCGGCCTAATCTGTTTTATCATTCATTTGGTAACTCTTCAACATTTCAAAGCATTTCACCAGCTTAGAATAGCAGTTCAAGGAAGGAAAAAATAATATGAAATGAAGGCGAAGAGAATTTGGAAGAGAAGGCTGGGCGTGGTGACTCACACCTATAATCCCAACACTTTGGAAGGCCTAGCTGGAAGGATTACTTGAGCCCAGGAGTTCGAGACCATCCTGGGCAACATGGGGAAACCCCATCTCTACAAAAAATACAAAAATTAGGCTGGGCGCGGTGGCTCAAGCCTGTAATCCCAGCACTTTGGGAGGCCGAGACGGGCGGATCATGAGGTCAGGAGATCAAGACCATCCTGGCTAACACGGTGAAACCCCGTCTCTACTAAAAAATACAAAAATCTAGCCAGGCAAGGTGGCGGTTGCCTGTAGTCCCAGCTACTCAGGAGGCTGAGGCAGGACAATGGCGTAAACCCGGGAGGCGGAGCTTGCAGTGAGCTGAGATCTGGCCACTGCACTCCAGCCTGGGCGACAGAGCAAGACTCCGTCTCAAAAATAAATAAATAAATAAAAATACAAAAATTAGCTGGGTGTGGTGGTGTGCACCTGTGGTCTTACCTATGCAGGATGCTGAAGCAGGAGGATCACCTGAGCCTGGGAGGTCGAGGATGCAGTGAGCTGTGATTGCACACTCTAGCTTCAGTGACAGACTTAGACCCTGTCACAAAAAAAAAAAAAAAAAAAAAAAAGGAAAGCAAAGAAAAGGAAAAAAAGAAGTGCCCTAGAATTCTTCCATGAATCTCTTTTAGCCATTTGCTGTGTACTACTTTAGATCACATCAGGAAAACAAATATCAAATGGAAACTTCCCAAATCTTGCATAATATAGTTATAAAATACCATCATCTGGATATGGAGCTAAACAAGTGAAAATAAAAGACTTTCTTACTAACTAGGAGATGATTCTTCTTGGAAATCTCAACCCAATCTCCTTTTTTTTAAATGTCAACTCCATATGATGAATAATGTAAAATATGTTTTTAGTGACACCAGCTAGTTTAGTAATTCTTGTTATGGTTTTGTGTCATCCTGAGAGTGTCTTCTGTCATGTCTCAAAAAACTAATTCACTTTTCTTAAACTTCCCACACTTTGGGAGCAGGGCGATGAAAGGAAAGGGAAAGCATACAAGATATTGTGAAATTCCCCAAATATTGTGAATCCCTAAATTAAAAATAATATACATATGCATTGTTTTTCATCTTTTGATATTAAATGATTCTTCTATGCCAGTCTGATGTCTAATGTGCTTCACTGTATCACATGAAAGAGCTTGTTTATCTTTTTTTTTTTTTTTTGAGACAGGTTCTCACTCTGTCACCCAGGCTAGAGTGTAGTGGTGCGATCTCAACACTGCAACCTCTGCCTTCTGGGTTCAAATGATTCTCGTGCCTCAGCTTCCTGAGTAGCTGGGACTACAGAAGAGCGCCACTACACCCAGCTAATTTTTGTATTTTTTGGTGGAGACGGGGTTTCACCATGTTGGCCGGGCTGACCTCAAACTCCTGACCTCAAGTGATCCGCCTGCCTCAGCCTCTCAAGGTGGTGGGATTATAGGCATGAGCCAGCACGCCCGGCCTTGTTTATCTTTCTATTTCAGCGGGGGTAGCATAATTCCAACAGGACTTACTAGGCCAACTGATGTGGTCTGATGATTCTCTGAAGAGTTCACCCCCTGTGTTAGTAGCTACCAGTGTCATCCCAAACGCCTCCCTGTAGTTAAGTGGAAATGAGAGTTGTCGCCTTTGGAGGCCCGATGTCTGTCTCCTCTGGCAAGGAACACCAGGAACATCCCTTGGTGAGAAGGTGGTGTTCCTAATGGAAAGAGCCTGGGGACTGGAATCAGATGAACCTGTGTTTTAATCCACCTTCTGCTACTTTCTAAATTAGTCCTAGCCCCGAGTCAAGGAATCCAAGCAGAATTGAAGAGTCCTGGGGAATTCAAGGTTGCAGACTCATTGCATTTCATTTTGATGGCTGGAGCTTTTTTCTAATGACAAAAAGAACGTCCCAGTGACGTCATAAAGAGATCTTTCCCTTGGAGATTTTTCACTGCTTTCTTTATGGAAACCTTGACAGTACATGGGAACATATTTCTTATTAGTTTTTTTTTTTTTTTTTTGTCCATTTGTTTGGGGTTTTTGACTTTTAGCGGGGTTTTTGTTTTGTTTTGCCTCACCCACTGTCACCAGGATTCAGTAGCTGTTAATATACATAAGTATTTTCTAATTATGTACAAATATATGTTTTGTATTACATTATAGGAGGGTGCTATATATCAGTATAAAATCTCTCAAATTAGTAAAGATCATGACGCAAAGTAAAACCTCCCTGTTCTTCCAGTTTTCTTGCTCCCTTTATCTCAATATTTCCTTCCTGTAAATTCATTATATGCTTAGGTCCTATGACAAGTGTTTCTCAATGTGTATAGTCCATGAATGACCCCAAGTCAAAATCTTCTGTTAAAAACAGAATCCTGGCCGGGCGCGGTGGCTCACGCCTGTAATCCCAGCACTTTGGGAGGCCGAGATGGGCGGATCACGAGGTCAGGAGATCGAGACCATCCTGGCTAACACGGTGAAACCCCCGTCTCTACTAAAAATACAAAAAATCAGCCGGGCATGGTGGCGGGCGCCTGTAGTCCCAGCTACTCGGGAGGCTGAGGCAGGAGAATGGCGTGAACCCAGGAGGCGGAGCTTGCAGTGAGCCGAGATTGTGCCACTGCACTCCAGCCTGGGTGACAGAGCGAGACTCCGTCTCAAAAAAAAAAAAAAACCACACAGAATCCTAGAGCCAGGTGCCATGGTGCACACTGATAATCCCAGCTACTTGGGAGGTTGAGATGGCATGATCACTTGAGCCCAGGAAGTTGAGACTAGCCAAGGCAACATAGTGAGACCACATCTCCAAAAAGAAACAAACAAACAAACAAACAAGCAAGCAAGCATATAATCTAAGTTATGGTGCTTTATACATAGGGTATTGAAAAACTCCCTCAGTGTTGGGTATCTCTGAAATAGTATAAACACCTATTGTTTTCTATCTTTTGATATTAAAAGATAGAATTCCAAGCAGCCAATAGAATACTGAAGTATCTTTTAATGAACTAATAAGGATTGATCTTTAAAATATATGGTGAAGTGGCTGGGTGCTGTGGCTCACACCTGTAATCCTAGCACTTTGGGAGGCTGAGGCAGGTAGATTGCTTGAGCTCAGGAGTTCAAGACCAGCCTGGACAACATGGTGAAACCACATCCCTACCAAAAAAAAAAATACAAAAAATTAGCTGGATGTTGTGGTACATGCCTGCAGTCCCAGCTACTTGGGGGGCTGAGGTGCAAGGATCATGTGAGCCCAGGAGGTCCAGGCTGCAGTGAGCTGAGATCATGCCACTGTACCCAAGTCTGGGTAACAAAGTGAGATCCTGTCTAAAAAAAAAGTGTGTATATATATATATATATATATATACACACACACATATATATATATGAAAAAAAGTATAGAACAGCATGTGTCATAAGAGAAAAGAATATATTGCTTGTGATTATCTATGTACTGAATGTCCCTAGCAGAACATGTGAGAAAATGGCAGCAGGAATTGCCACAGCGGTAAGAGACCTTACTTTTGATTGTCTATCTTTTTTCTTAATGAATTTTACATCATGCACATGTTATCCTTTTCTTTCTTTCTTTCTTTCTTTTTTTTGAGACACAGTCTCACCCTGTCAGCCAGGCTGGAGTGCAGTGTCAGCCCCCTCAATCTCCGCCTCTTGAGTTCAAGCCATTCTTGTGCCTCAGCCTCAGTAGCTGGGGTTACAGGCAGGCACCACCACACCCAGCTAATTTTAGTAGAATCAGGGTTTCACCATGTTGGCCAGCCTGGTCTCAAACTCCTGACCTCAAATGATCTGCCCACCTTGGCCTCCCAAAGTACTGGGATTACAGGCCTGAGCCACTGCACCTGGCCCACGTTACCCATCTTTAAAAAGTAATAACCTGGGGGAGAAAGCTGATTCCTACCTTGTACCCAAGACTTGCTAAATTGAAATCTCTCACATGGAGCCTGGAGACATGCATTTTTAACAATCTTCTTTATTATTCTGCAAACTGGTATTGAGAAGCACTGTCCTTGGCCTTTCCTTTTTAAACACTTCTTTCCTCTTTTCTTTCCTCTGAGCTTCCTACCATCACCACCACCACCTCTTCTCCTCCCCTCATTTCCTCATCCATGGTAGATCTCATAGTTTTGCAATTCAATCATGCCACGGCTAGTGATTTTTCACTCCTTTCTCCCCAACCTTACCATCGGCCAAAACTATGGCACTGGATGGATTTGCTTTCTCTGCCACCAGCATGCAGGCTAACACTTTCCAGGTTGTGACCCTGTTACCTGGACTCCTCCTGGCAGTTCTCCGGTTCTTACTCAGCACTTCTTGTGTCTTTCTTAATGACTTTTAAAATCTCACCAACGTCTTTCACACAACCCACACCACCCTGGCTCCCATAGAAAACACAGAGGGTGTTGGACTGTAATTCCTCAGTCTCCTGCCCCCTCCCACTTATAAATTTATTCATATATACAGTCATCCTTCGTTTTCTTTTTTCCTTTTGCGGTGTTGTTCTGCCTAAGAAAATGGCTTCACCTGTGCTCTCCACCCCACCACCTAAACCCTACTGGGTTTGTTAACCTTGGTCCCTCAGGTACCACCAGCTTTCCCTTTCTGCTGGCACTTTCCTCCAGCCCAGAAGCAGGCACTCTTATCCTCAGGGCTACTTCCTCCTCTCCCTCGCAGCCAACTGTCTTAAGAGTGAAACAGTGTCTTTCACCTGCCTTGACCTTCACTCTCATCACTGCTTGTGCCCACGTCATCAATGATTTCCTAGTTGCCAAATCCAGCAGGCATTTTTCAGTCCCCGGCTTATTTAATCTCTTTGCTTCCAGGTCACTGCTCCCTCTTCCTGGTTTCCTCCTCTCTAATTACCCTAGACTTGAGTCTCCTTTATGGAATCCTCATCTCCCCTCTACTTCTCAGGGTTATCAGAAAATAAATAAGGGGAAAAATATCTCATCCACTTCAGCATTCTTTTTGATCCCGAAGATGAGGAGACAGCCTCCCAACCTGAATTATGTAGTGACCCTCAGCCTGTGGAATGACTAGGAAATGAAAACAAATTCCTTATGAGGGGTGATTAGAAATATGACACCTCAAAAATAATGTGAAAAATCATTGTCTGAAGAACAGAAAAATGAGCTCTGCTTTAAACATGACAGCTGTATTCTAAATTTGCTTTTGGGGTTTTGTTTTAAATCCGTCAGTCCTAATAGCCTCGAGTTTACTAGGAATTCTTAAACTTCCTAATCTCTAATTTATGCAGAGGTTTTATAAGCATTTATTTATTTATCTATCCATTCTTCCTTCAGACTTGTATTTTGAAAACCTGACAACTTATTGAGAGTTTGCTCGGGCCAGCCTCTCTATGATTTTACATCCAATTGGTCTTTTGTGTTTAGTTTTAATCCTAAAAGTAACACATTCATGGTATTTTTATCTGAGAAAATATAGGAAAGAGAGAGAAAGCTTAGTTAATAGGCCCACTACCCAATCACAACCAGTGTTAAAGTGTGATAACTTTTGTCCTGGTCTCTCCAGCCTTTCTCCCCTCTGCTTCTGTACTATATTCTAATTGGAGTTCACAGCCTGATTTGGAAAGTTTTTATATCAACACATGCCATGTGCTTTGGCAGTTTGCTAAGTCTGAGAAACTTCAGAGACATTTTTTCCTTCTGACTTACCCATGTGTTTCACTTAGATTCTTGGAAACATTCTCTGTGCTACATGGCTACTAGCCTGCAGCTTCAAGTAACAGAAAATTCTATTCAAACTCACATCGACAATAAGGAAGATGATTGCTTCGTACAACTGGAAGTCCAAGAGGCAAGCAGGCTGCAGGAGCAGTTTAATTTAGTGGCTCTGAATCTATCTCTCTGCAATGCCCTGTGATGACCTCCTATGTGTGTTGGCTTTGGCCTTAGCTGGCTTCTCTCATGGAGGCAAAATGGCTATAGCCATTGCAGGTTTCACATAGCAATGCCATCAATTAGAAGTTCAGCTAAGAGCAAGGAAATTTCCCTCCCAGGAACTTCCAACATACCTTTGGTTACATCCTTATTCTTGAGTCAACCCCTGTCCTCAGGGCACTGCCATACACTGACTCATTCTGGCCTGGGTTCCCGAACCAATTACTGCCCAGGAGAGTGGAATTATCCTTAGATCAGTCAGTCCCAAATGTGAGCTGAAGTATAGGGGATATGCTGGGAGGGATAAATGCCTACATAAAACTGAATTGTGTTAGGAATCAGAGAGGAGGAATAGATGCTGAAAGCCTGTTTCAGAACACCGTCATCAAACACGCATATTGTCAGATTTTTGGATCTTTGGTAATTTGATAATTGAAAAATGATGGCTCTGTGTAGCTTTAATTTGAATTTCTCTGTTGTGAGTGAGGCTGAGCCACTTGCATGTTCCTAGGAGCCATGTGTACTTTTTCTCCTCAGGTCCTGCCTGTTCATATTCTGTGCCAATTTTTCTTTTCTTTTTTTAAATTTTAACTCTTACTTTAGATTCAGGGGATACATGTGCAGTTTCGTTACAAGAATATATTTCCTGTTACTGCAGTTTGGTGTATGATTGAGCCTGTCACCCAGGTAGTGAGCATGGTACCCAATAGACAGTTTTTCAACCCTTGCCCCCCTTTCTTCCTTCCCTCCTTGTAGTCCCCAGTGTCTATTGTGCCTGTCTTTATGTCCAGGTGTACTCAATGTTTAGCTCCCACTTATAAGTGAGAACATGTGGTATTTGGCTTTCTGTTTCTGCATTAGTTGGCAGCTGTATCCATGTTGCTTAAAGGACATGATTTCATTCTTTTTTGTGGCTGTGTAGTATTCCATGGTGTATATATGGCACATTTTCTTTATCTAGTCACTGCTGGTGTCTTTGTCCATTTTTCTATTGCATTGTATGTCTTTTGCTTTCTTATTTGTAGAAGCTCATTATATGTTAGGGAAATTAGTTTTTGGTCTGTAATACAGCTAGGCATATTTTTGCAGTTTGTCATTTTTTGACTATGTTTATGCAGAAATTTTGATGTTGAAAGATTGAATTTATCAATCTTTTATAATTCTGGATTTAATGTCATCATTAGAAATGCCTTCTCCACTTTAAGGTGAATAACTCTCTTTTAGTTTTTTTCCAATACCGTGATGGTATCATTTTATGAATTTAAATATTAATATCTACTTGGAATTTATCCAGGTCAGGTGTAAGGAATAAATTCAACTTTGATGTTTTTCTCATTTGATTGACTTTCATATTATACTGTTCCATGATGACAGCTGCTTCTTGTTTTGTGACACTCAACGTTTTGCCAATATTCTCTACAATTGTTTTAAAAATCTAAGTTTTCATCGACTTTAATTAGAAAAACAGTAACTCACAGAGTTTCTGTAAGTTACCGTAGGCCATGATATATTTTAGAGGTTGGGGAGAGGATTTCTTTGAAATCACACAAAGAATAATGCTTGTTGCATTTTAATAATCATTGCTTTTTGAAAATGTGCTTACTCAGGTCCTTTACTCACTATGCAAATCATTAAAAACAATAACATACGGTTCAGTGATTTAAGGTACTTAAAACTGGCACATTAAAAGTTCTACTTGTCAACTTAGGCCCTTTTTAGATGTGGGATGATGAATCTTTTTTACTCTCCTATAGGACTGGGGGAGGTAGTTTGTCCTTGGTTACATTCTAAGATTATGCCGAGTCCCAAAGTCTTTCGTTGTTGTTGGAGACAGAGTCTTGCTCTTTTGCCCAGGCTGAAGTGCAGTGGTGCAATCTCAGCTCACTGCAACCTCCACCTCCTGGGTTCAAGAGTTTCTCCTGGCTCAGCCTCCCGAGTAGCTGGGATTACAGGCATGCATCACCATGCCTGGCTAATTTTTTTGTATTTTTAGTAGAGGCAGGGTTTCGCCATGTTCACCAGGCTGGTCTCGAGCTCCTGGCCTTAAGTGATCTGCCTGTGTCGGCCTCCCAAAGTGCTGGGATTACAGGCGTGGGCCACCATACCCAGTAAGCCCCAAAATCTTAATCAAGAAACAACCCACCATGGGGGAATGAAGCCCCCTTTAAGACTATACAGGATAGGGGAGCCCACCAGCAAAGACAAACAGAGACACATCTCTGTTCCTTAAGCTGTGGATTTTGACAGTGGGACTGGCCAAATCCAAACACTCAGAAACACTCTACTTGACTGCCTTTCACTGCACGGAGAATGAAATATGCATTGTGATTCTCTAGTGGGATAGAAACTAACGTCTATCCATAACAACAGGATGTCATGGCCACTGCTGAGTAGAAATCTTTTGACAAGTATAAACAGACCTCTGCTGTAGCACTGTCACATTGCATTATAGTTATTTGTTTACTTTTCCATCTTTCCCAGGAGCCTGGGATTTCTTTAAGAGCGGAAGCTCTTTGTCTTCTTTGAACCCTATAGCTTAGTACACTCACCCCTGTGTGTTGGAATGTGCTCATTGTATGCTCTTTCTCTATGTACGCAGTCTACTTACACATCCCACTCTTTAGTACTCACTGTCGAGCAGCCACCGTGTGTCAGCCACTGAATGAAGGCACTTCACATCACTGCCTTTTAAAAATTCTCACAATAGTTCTCTGAGGTAGGTACTTCTATTTTCCCCATTGTAATAGTGAGGGAACTAAGGGACAACAGATAGGTCAAGTAACTTGCCCATGGTCATACGGATAACAGGTGATGGAACCAAGACTCAAACCCCAAGTGGTCTAACTCCAGTTAGACCAGTGCCCGCTGCTCACAACAGCTACGCTCCATTGTTTCTCCCCAGTGTGTTGGGAAGAAAATAAATTCTATATAAAACAAATACATACATTTTGCCTTCTAGAAGAGTGGCATAATTTATCTCCTGGGATATGAGTTGTTTTTGTGATTGCTGTTGTTTGTTAGAAAAATGCTTTGATGTTCCTATTTCAGTAATCCCACTCCCACTCCACCCAGGGCAGAGGAAGAAGGGAGTGAAACAAAGAAGGCTAAATTAGTTTGTATAAGAGAGAAATAGGAATTTGTGGGGTTTTCGCTGGCTGCTCAGAGAGATTGCCTACGGATCTGAAAAGAAGATTGAGATATGAGAGGGTGGAGAACTCTGGCCACTCCACGGGCCAGCTAAATCCTACACAAGTTCAAGGGCAGCAGGAAATTTCCTTTGGTGAGGAAGACTTGAGAAATTCAAAAACAACGCTGACCTATCAGCAATGCTTTGCAACCCACAATAAGCATATGTAAGAGGGATTTTTCAGGCAGGAAGAAAGAAAAATCATATCCAAAGTGAAACAGAATGGTCCAGGCAGTCAGGGGGAGGGCAGCAAAGGCAGGGGCTGAAAGCAACAGTTTGGAACAGGCCGTAGCAGTGAATCAAGCAAAGAGTGTCTCAGCCCACAACTAAAACAAAGTCACCCATCAACCTACAGGAAATACTGTAACTTTCTACCATGGGCTGGGGGACTTGAACAAAACTGTCTCCCAGGTCAGGCTCACACCTGTGATCTCAGCACTTTGGGAGGCCGAGGCGGGTGGAATTGCCTGAGGTCAGGAGTTCGAGACCAGCCTGGCCAACATGGTGAAACCCCATCTCTACCAAAAATACAAAAATTAGCCGGGCATAGTGGCACATGCCCGTAATTCCAGCTACTCGGGAGGCGGAGACAGGAGAATTGCTTGAACGCGGGCGGCGGAGGTTGCAGTGAGCCAAGATCGCACCACTGCACTCCAGCCTGAGCAACAGAGTGAGACTCCGTCTCAAAAACCACCACCACCACCATCACAACAACAAAACTGTCTCCCAAAATCTGAGGACATGGGGATATCTGGTTATAGTAACACTCTTTTTTTCCCTTCTGTAAATGAACCCCGTTGCAGTTTGCTCAGCTGCATCAGATAACAATTTCTACCAAGGGGCTTATCATTTTAATGTCAGTGTAGATTAGGGCTTCATTAACCTCAGCCCTGTTAACATTTGGGGATGAATAATTATTTGCTACAGGGATAAAGGCTGGGCATTGTAGGATGTTTAACAGCAATAGCATCTCTAGCCTCTACCCACTAGATGCCAACAGCTTTAACACTCCAGCCCTAAGTTGGGAAAATCAAGAAGGTCTTCGGATATTGCTGAGTATCTCATGGAACATAAAAAGCTCTTCTCCTCCCTGCCATTGAGAACCTGTTGTGTAGACGTAGATCTTTATTTAGTGCAAACTCATATCCTGTGTTCCTGCATCAAAATATGCCTTTTTTAACGTTAAAAAAAAAAGCAACAACACAAGTTTGTGTAAAAATGGCTCCCAAACATTTCGAGTGTTTCTACTATCACACTAGCTTGTCCAACCTCCGAATTTCTGGGGAGTGGCCAGGAATGGTGCTGCAGCAAATTCCCAGTTTTTCAAGAATGTTTACACTGTACTTGTGTCGTAAGAGTGTTTCAGTTTTCGATTGCCTGTATCTGCAGACACTGTAGTAGTATCGCCATTAACAGAACACTGTCGTTTTGATCTTACATACAAATAAGAATTGAGAGTTGGTTATACAAGCTTGCCCTATAAGCAAGAGTCCATTAGAAGTTTCATTGTAAGCGAAGCGTATGTGTTAGGGATGAGTACCCAGCTATGATACATAGCAGGGCTTAAAGGTAGTGTGTGCACTACCATAGTCAGATCTGTCAGGAAGGCTGCACAATGAGCCACATTCTCCACTGATGTCTTTTGGAGATATTCAAAATGGATGATATTCACACAAGCAGGCACACTGTCATAGGAAAACTTAGATTCAAACTTTGGTGAAACCCAGTATTTTCCAGGGAGGAAAACAAGACAATAACTTATAATCACAACAACTATTATGATCTCCACCAGCCATGGTCTTTTAGTGCTATTGCACAGCTATAACTGCTGTATGTGATTACCCAGATAGCTTGCTGCAATTTGACCCATTCTTTCCGCTCAAAAAATGCACTTTAGGCTGGGGGCGGTGGCTCTCGCCTGTAATCTAAGCACTTTGGGAGGCTGAGGCAGGTGGATCACCTGAGATCAGGAGTTCAAGACCAGCCTGGCCAACATCCCCATCTCTACCAAAAATACAAAAATCAGCCAGGCATGGTGGCGCATGCCTGTAACCCCAGCTACTAGTTCTGAGGGGGTGCTGAGGCAGGAGGATCACTTGAACCTGGGAGGCGGAGGTTGCAGTACGAGATCGTGCCACTACACTCCAGCCTGGGTGACAGAGCAAGACTCCATCTAAAAAAAAAATTTTTTTTTAAATGCACTTCAATACAAGAACATGAGAGACTCTGACTTACGATTCTAAATTATCACTATCAAATATAATTCTTTTGTTAATGATGAATTCTTGTGTGAAACAGCTCACAACTGATTGCCATGCAGTGGAACAGAACCTGTTTACTGGGAAGGGTGTAGGATTGGGATTCAGAGAGACTGTGTTCACTTCTGGATTGTAACTCACTGCCTGTTGCTTAAGAAAGCAAGTCTATTTCCTCATCTGTGGAATGCATAAAATAACCTCTTCATCTCAGGCTTACTGAGAGAATTAAATCAGGTTTGAAACAGTATGCTGTAAATTGCCAGGCAAGTGTCAATCATTGCCATTGTCTCCCACAACTACCAGTTCCTTGCATGGGCCACCATGTCTGTAGCATAGCCCCATAGAGTGTCTGGATTTTTCCTGCTACAAGCCCACAGAAAACCCTCCTCAGTGATGCAATACATATGTTAATTTCTTAAGGTTAAAAAATCATTTCTCTAAATTGAGGTGAGTTGATAGACTTTTCCAACCCAAATGTCAGGTCTATTTCAGCAGCTGCTAAAGGAAATAAATTACCCCTACTCCTATTTCTCTCTGCTCCTGCAGAGTAAAACAGCAGCTAAAAATCAAGATTCTCTGACACTATTTCCTTTCTCAGCATTATAGGCCAGTATCTGGGATCTGACATTAACCATTAGGAATTTCTTCAGCAGCAGCAGACTGGGAAAAGCAACTGCCAGTACTAAAGGAATACATTAAAACTCTTAAAAAAGAAAAAGTCACGAAGATAGATGAATATGCTGAGTTGACTCATACTCTTCGATATAGAGTAATCATCTTGATGGTGACATTCATCCTGACTATGCTAAACAGGTGACCTATTCTATCAGTGATGGCATCCAGAGCCATTGAAACACAATGTACATCATTATGTCATACATGAGGGGAAACTTGACTAAGGTTCCAAGATCCCAAGGGTTTTAATTAATAGGAAAATTTGATTCAATAGTAGTCATTTAAAAAATGAAAGGAAAACAAGGGGAGGGAGTGATAAGGGTGGGAAGCATAGACAGGAAGCTGTATTAAATGCCCTGAAGGCTTGAAGTTGGCAGTATTATAAGTCAGGGCCAGATTAGCTAGGAGACTGAAACAGCCGCAGAGAAAGAGTCCAGGAGCTACCAACGCAACCATTCTAATCATGTTATCTCATCAAGCCAACTCCACTTCCTTTCTTTATCGTCTACTTTCTAAGTGCTCACTAGTGGCTCCACTACCAGCTTCCCTTGCAGAAATAAGAGGCTCAACTATTCCTGTTGGGGTAAAAATGATGAGAAAAATGTCTCAGGATATTTCTGACTCTCTTTTCTCCACTCCCATGAACATCTCTTCTCTCCGCCCCCATGAACATCTCTTCTCTCCACCCCCATGAACATCTCTTCTCTCCACCCCCACGAACATTGGGCTCTCCCCCAGGGCCCCAGTTCTGCTTTTCTTCTCTTAAAAAAAACTTCAAACCAGGCCGGGTGCAGCAGCTAACACCTGAATCCCAATGCTTTGAGAGATTCAGGTGGGCAGATCCCTTGGGCCCAGGAGTTCGAGACCAGCCTGGGCAACATGGCAAAACCCTGTCTCTACAAAAAATACAAGAAATGAACTGGGCATGGTGGTGTGCATCTGCAATCCCAGCTGGGGTTACTCAGAAGGCTGAGGTGGGAGGATCAACTGATCTTGAGAGGCCAAGGCTGCAGTGAGCCGTGATCATACCACTACATTACAGCTT
This sequence comes from Papio anubis, assembly GCF_008728515.1. Classification (NCBI taxonomy): domain Eukaryota; kingdom Metazoa; phylum Chordata; class Mammalia; order Primates; family Cercopithecidae; genus Papio; species Papio anubis. Next base: position 35,837,695 of record NC_044982.1, read on the forward strand.
GGACGATGGAGTGAAACCCTGTCTCAAAAATAAAAAAATTTAAAAAAAAAAACCTTAGATCATCCCTTTTCTGTGAAGCCGTCCTTGAACTCTCCAGCACATACTAACTTTTATGTTTCTTAACACCTACAACTTGTACATAACACAGCAAATGGACATAGTAGACATATTTCTGTCTCATGTGTGCTGACCTTTTCCTCCCAAATAGATTATAAATACCTTGAGGACGGGACACATTTTTAAACTTCTTGAAATCACCTGCCAAATTCTGTGATTTGGTGATTAGCACGGCTGGGAGCAACTTAGGCCCTAGAGTATCTCTATAGTTGGGGAGAATATAAAAAGCTTTGGAGGCACTAAAAATGCAAAAATGCAAAGCAGAGTATGAGTTTCTCAACATGATAGCATCAAATCAGCCTTGCTATTGGACCTACACAAACCTTTTCTCTGATTCTAGTAGCCAGTCTTGTTCCTGAAGATCAAGTCCCTAACAGCCTGCGCCTAGGCCCCTTTTCAGTGACTCCTGTTGATATCTCATTTGTTTTTAGATTGTGTGCTTTCTCTTGCTAATCCTTTAAAAAAAAAAAAAAAAAAAAAAACCCAAATCCTGCCTCTGACCCTCACCCTCGAAGGTGCAGTCCCTGCTACCCACTATCCTGAGCAGCCCATTTGGATTTCACAGCTGTTCAGACCTCTGTAGTGTGAGGGCTGTGCTCCACCCACCCGTAGTTAATCGCACACCCTACCTAGCACTGGTTGGCAAATCTGCTTCTTTGGTCTGACTCTGCCAAGAGCTTCTGGAAACGCCTGCCTTGCTCCTGGGCTCCTGGCTGGTCTCTGTATCCTTTCCATTTTGCCATCAACTGAGCCATCATTCTGAGATTTAAGAAAAAAAATTCCCCTCAATATTAAAGACACACTAGACACATATACATGCAAATACCCATACTCATAAGTTCCTTTATCATTGAGAAAATTTTTACTACCTTCCTAAATTTATATTCTCCCTTTTCAGGCATTTAGCATCATCTCTAGGTCTTCCAATGTTATGCTTGGAATTTTCTTTAAATAAAAGTGGCCCTTAGAGGTCATTTACCGCAACCTTCTTATTTTACTCCTGGTCTCTACTACCTTACCTTTACGCATCTATTTAGAAGCTAGTGGCAGAGGGTTTTCACTAATGATGCCTTTATCAAGGGATTTTCTATGTCTGTTAGTAAATTACCATGATGCTAGAAGATTTTATAGAAAGTCTCAACTTAGTAATCAGCTACCATCAAAATACATTTATTATTAAGGTAAGACAATTTCCTTCTCAGCCCCAGAAGCGAGGCACATGCACACAAGTATGCACACACCCACACACACTCACACACACTCACAATGTGATCAGCCAGCTCTCTGTCTGGAACAATCAAAATACCTCCCAGCTGGAATGACAGCATCATTTTATTGATGCTGAAATAGGAGGGTGATAAAGCAAGTCTCAGCAGGCATAGCAGAAATGCACTGCTTTTATGATTCATATTTCAAAAATGATGCCATGGGACCAAAAATGCAAAGCAGAGCTTATTATGTGCTAGCAAAAATGGAGTGAAGGGTAGTCACCTCAGTTGTGCCTTTTAAGCTCTAAAGGAAGCAACACCACTACCAATTTTCCCTCCTTACCCTGAGGTTGCAATAGACACTTGGATTTGTCTGCAGCCATTACTTCATTGTTCTCTATGCTGTGAGTGGGCTAAGAAAATGATGTTGTTTCCTGTGTGATGATCTTGCTAGAGCTTTGGAGGTACTAAGGAGAATTGCAAAGAAACAGAATCACTAGTACAGTCATCCTTCATCCCTGTTTGTAGGGGGTGGGGAGAGATTGCTTCCAGGACTCCAGGATACCAAAATCTGGGGGATGCTTAAGTCCCCGATATAAAATGATGTAGTACTTGTATATAACCTATGCACATCCTCCCATACTTTAAATCATCTTTAGATTACTTATAATATCTAATATAATGTAAATGCTATGTAAATATGTGTTATACTGTATTATTTTTATTATTTTTTATTGTGTATTATTATTGGGGTTTTTTTTTAGTGTTTTTCATCCTCAGTTGGTTGAGTCTGTGGATGCAGAACCTGTGGATATGGAGGGCCAGATATATTGTCCTCCGTAGCTCCACCTCTTGATGAGGGGCTGTTATTGGCCCCTGCAATAGACTGAATATCCCCAAATTTATAGGTTGAAACCTAACTCTCCACATGATGGCATTTGAAGGTGGGACTTTTGGGAGGCAATGAGATGTAGCCCTCACGTATGGGATTAACACCCTTTTAAAAGAGATCCCAGAGAGGTCCTTTTTCCCTTCTGCCACATGAAGACAGCCATCTATGACCAGGTAACAGGCTCTCACCAGACACAAAATCTGCTGGCCCCTTGATTTTGAACTTCCCAGTCACCAGAACTGTGAGAAATACATTTCTGTGGTTTATGAGCCATTCAGTGTGTAGTATTTTGTTATGGCAGCCCAAATGGACAACACACCCACGCTTTCCAAACCCTGAATCCACAGGGTATGTGTGCTGCTTCTCTCTCCGCTTTGCTCGGGGAGAAAAGAACTCTCCCCTCTATAGAGAACCCCTGGGAATCCCCTCCCCTGGAGGTTTCCGGCTGCTTGCTTTTGACTTTAATTTCTCGTCTCTCACATGCAAGTAAGGAAAACAATACTGGGTTAACATTTTCTAAGCTGTACAACCTTAGGACAGTGCCATTGGAAGGAAAATAGGCTAGAAATCAGAAAAGATGGGCTTGATTCCTATGATTTCAGTCAGATCTTTGCAGGCACTGTTTGTCAGCTCACGTCATCCGTGGGCACTTAGAGCTCCTTGAGTAAGAAGTACTGCCTTCTATAAACATCTCTGCATCTGGAGACTTATTCCTGGACATTGCTAATGAGTCAGTGAAAAAACTCCAAATGATCTATGTATCAATTTCTGTTTTACACTTTCAGTTTATACAATAAATGAGAAAAAGGGCTAAGCTCAATTTGCTGGAAGTTGACAGTCCATTTTTATTTTGAAATCATTGTTGGTAAATTTCGTACCAAAGGAGAGGCTTACAGCAAGAGAGTGGAAATGAAAGCAGAAATGAGAAAGCTTATATAGTTTCAATTTCCATGACTCTACAAACATTGATCAATCAACAATGCAGCTCATCCAGGAAAACCAAAACACTTTGTGGTAGGCAGAATTCTAAGCCTCTAAGGTTTCCTGCCCCTGGAATCCATGAGCCTTCTCCCATTTACTCAATCAAACACCAACCTAGGTTCTGCTGTGAAGGGATTTTGCAGATGTAATTAAGGTCCCAAGATAGGGAGATTGTCTAGGTGGGCTTGATCTAATAGCGCGAGCCCTTTAACTGAGTCTGGAGGTCAAAGACAGAAAAAGTCAAAGAGGTTTGAAGCGTGAGAAGAATTCAACAAAAGGGAGATTCTCTATTGCTGGCTATGAAGATAAAAGGACCAGGTGGTAAGAAATGCGGCAGTTTCTAGGAACTGAGAGTGGCCCCCGGCTGACAGACAGCCAGGAAACAGGAGCCTCAGTCCCCTAACCACAAGAAACTGAATCTATGACAACCAGAATGAGCTTCGACAAGGCCCTTGAGCTCCAGATAAGAATACTGCCCAGATGACATCTTGATTTAGCCCTGTGAGAAGTTGAGTAGAGTCACGCCTTTTCCAGTTTTGGGGGAAAACCTGTAAAGTAATGAATGGGGAGTTGTTTTAAGGGGATAAATTTATGATGATTTAGCATGCAGCACAGAACTAAAATCCACGCTTCCTGAATGGTTTTAAAGCCTCTTAGCCTAACCCTAAGACCAAAACCCAACCTCCTTCAAAGAGAAGCCTGCCAACCTGTGAACCAAATCTATCAGACAAGCGTCTTGTGATTCAAAGTATAACCCACGGCACGACAGCGTACACACGGCCTAAGAAATGCAGCATCTCAGGCCCCATCTGGATCTACTGAATCAAAACCTTCATTTTAACAAATCACCTGGTAACTTGTATACACATTAAAGCGTGAGAAGCATCCGTTAGCATTTTAATTCAGAGCTGGAGATCTGGAATCAGCAAAACCTGTCTTCCCAACCTGGCTCTACAGTTTTACTAGCTATGCGGACTTAGACAACTTGCTTAACCTCTCTGAACTTCTATTAATCGGTAAAATGGAGCAGATAATAATACTTACTTTATAGAGTTGTGGTGAGGATTAAATGGGACAGTATGTAAAGTGCTTTAGCCCTGCCTTTTGGCCTGTCGTTAGCCTGGCAAACAGTAAGGGCTTAATAAATTGTGGGTTATTATTGGATTGGGCACTAACGGCATCAGTTGAATGTAGAGGGAGCAGGTAAACCGCATCTGTTGGAAACATGCAGGATCACTGTAGCCGGCATCCTCATCTGATGAAATATGTTGTCACGCGGCTCCTCAGAGACTGCAAAAGGTTGTGACCTTGGTTTTCTAGCTAACACCAGGCTGGGTCAGCCATGCCATCCCATCCCAATGCCTGTAATCATCTGTGTATCCCCCCACCCTCTCCCTTGTCAGCATTTGACCTCACTGGGCTTGACCTCACTTAGCTAATGAGATCTGGCCAGAAACCATGGAGATGGTTGTCAGCAACTCGGGACAGGTGGTATCTCCGAACACCAATAGCAGCTCACTCCACAGAAAAGATGAAGAGATGTGCCAGGGGCAGAACACAGCCTGTTTAGCTGTTTTAGCAGAAATCTAAGGTTCTTCTTCTTTTTGTTGGAGGGAATGATGGCAATGGTGACAATGGTGTTGGTATTACTGAGTATAAGAACGAATGCATAAATCAACAGTGACAAATGACTAATACATAAGCGAGAGAGCATTTGTGATCAATTCTGCAGAGGCCCGTTCCCCCTCCTGGTGGTTTCTTTGTTCTTGGCAAAGACTCCTCTCACTTGCTTTATTTCTCAGCCTGAGCCAAAGCAATCTCTATAGTTCAATATAAATAATGAGGGTGATATTGATAATAACAATAGCTCTCATTTACTGAGTGCTCCAAGTGCCAGGCACTCTTCATATATTATTTATACTCCTTATAACAACTCTTTGAGGTAGACATTATTATGTTCCTTTTTAGCCAAGGAAACAGAAGCCTCAGAGAGGTTAAGTGGCTTGCCCAAGTTTACACAGCAGATAAGATAGTCTTGGATTCAAACCTGAGTCTGTTTGACTCTGGTTTCTTCACTTTATCTCTGCAACACAGCTGTCTTCCTTGACTGGGCTCTTGGCCCTTTGCCTGGACACTGTATCTGGGCCTTCGACGCTACTGCCCAGTCAGCTCCTGAGCTACCTTGCTCCAGTCCTTCCAGGTTTGCACCGCTTTGGCTTCTGTCTTTGCTCAGCTCCTCACCTGTCTGGCCCCTGGAAACATACGGCGTTCACCTATTTCTTGTCGATCTACATGGTTCTGCCCACAGGTTTTTTTTTGTTTGTTTGTTTGTTTGTCTTGAGATGGAGTCTCACTCTGTCACCCAGGCTGGAGTGCAGTGGCGCCATCTCGGCTCACTGCAAGCTCCGCCTCCCGGATTCATGCCATTCTCCTGCCTCAGTCTCCCAAGTAGCTGGGACTACAGGCGCCCGCCACCAGTCCAGCTAATTTTTTGTATTTTTAGTAGAGATGGGGTTTCACCGTGTTAGCCAGTATGGTCTCGATCTCCTGACCTCGTGATCCGCCCGCCTTGGCCTCCCAAAGTGCTGGGATTACAAGCGTGAGCCACCACGCCCGGTCCTTGCCCATGGGTTTTCTAATCTCACTGCTCATAAACATGCTTGCTGGGCCTGACTCATGAAGGAGTAGCTTGATGCTCCCAGATTCTGGGTAACTGTCCCTCATTCTAGACCCTCCTGCCTCACGAGTAGAGTTTCCCCTATCGTCCAGCCTGACTCACCATTGAAGAAGAGTGTTTCCTGCCTGTGTCAAGAGAAACCAGCCATCCGGGTTCTTCTATCTGCTCCTGCTGTGCTCTGCCTTGAATACTCTTCCTTTCTTTCAAAACCACATTCTATTGCCCAGCTTATACCTGACTCAAAACCCAACTTACTGCCCACAGAATAAGACCTCGACCTGGAATTATATCCTATTACTATCTGGCCTCACTGACCCTTTCAAGTTCCAACCTTATTTTCCAGCCAATTGTTTCCCTTCCTTTCTCTGTGATTTTCTGCTGGGCCTTTTCTCCTGCTCTTCTCTGCCAGGAATGCTCATTTCCTCTGTGCTAGTTCAGGATCATCCAAGATCTAGCATAAAATCCATCTTCTTTACCAAAAATGGCCCTAATCCTCCCAGCTGGAAACGGTCTCTTCCTTTCATTGATCTACTGTGGCACTGTATCTAGTGACACTTAACAATTTTCTACATTTTGCCACAGTTAATTGTATACATACTTTTCCTCCCCTTTTACACTATAAGGTCTCTGAGAACAAAAAGCATCTGATTTTTTTTTCTTTTTTGAGGCAGAGTGTTGCTCTGTTGCCAGGCTGGAGTGCAGTGGTGCAATCTTGGCTCACTGCAACCTCTGCCTCCCGGGTTCAAGCAATTCTCCCACCCCAGTCTCCTGAATAGCTAGGACTACAGGCGGACGGCACCAAACCCGCCTAATTTTTGTATTTTTAGTAGAGACAGGATTTTACCATATTGGTTAGGCTAGTCTCAAACTCATGACCTCGGGTGATCCGCCCACCTCGGCCTCCCAAAGTGGTGGGATTACAGACACTAGCCACTGCGCCCAACCTATTTTTTTCTTTTTGATGGCCTTACAGTGCCTAGCAAAATGACTTGCTCACAGTAAGTGCTTGATATAAATGTATTAATCCATCAGCTGGATGGATGGATGGATGGGAAGGAAGTTATAGGAATTGAGATTCTGGCTGAGCTTTTTCAGTCAGGTAGCCATGACAGGAGAAAGGCTTCACCTTTCAGGTGAGTGTATGGTCATAATCACAGAAGGAAAAGAATAGCTTGAACCGTAGCTTGAACCAGTTAACCATGCTGCCAATAAAATCAAGCCACATGTGTTTACCATGTTTTATGTTTACCAGGCTGCATCAGTAGGATGCTTTAAAATACGGGACAGAAATCCCGACTCAACCTCAAACTAACTTTTATCATAAAGAAATGTATTGGCTCCAATACAGGACGTCAAAGGCTGGGTAGGATTCAGGACTGGTGGATCCAGTGGCTCTTTCCAGCTCTCTGCTGTGCTATCCCCAATGCTGACTTCATTCTGGGGAAAGATCCCTGGGTTTTGGAAGGCTTCCAGTAGTTGCTGGGTTAATTGCTTCCCTTTTCACCTCCTACAAACTTCCTGTGACTCTTTCTTAAGGGTAAGAAAGCATATTTTCCAGAAGTGCTTAGAAAACTCTTTATGACTCATCGGTCCCAACTGGCCTTGGCCTGCCTATCCCAGACCCATTCACTAGAAATGGGGATGGGGATGGGGTTCACATCACTCAGGACCCACCCTAGAGCTGCAGTAGAACCTGTGATGGAGAGTCACTCCAACACCCCTTATACAGCAGACAGTTTTATGGGGGCCACTCCAATGGAAGGTTGGCTCTTATGACCTTCTCATTTTAGACACACAGTAAACAATGGAAAACATGTCATGCAAGATATCTCATTGTCACGGATCTTACAATATATCTCTTGCCTAAGAGTCTTTCAGTGTTTGTTGTGCAAATCCATTGGTTAGTCAACAGGGTTTATGGAACATATGCTGTTTAGATAGAGTTATTCTAAGCACTGTACAAAGTTAGAAAAACAAGACAATGCAGCTACTTAAAAAAATTTTTTTTTAGAGGCAAGGTCTTGCTATGTTGCCCAGGTTGGCTTCACACTCCTGGGCTCAAGCAATCCTCCTACATCAGCCTCCTTAGTCACTGGGATTATAGGTGTGTGCTGCACTGCCTGGCTTATTTATTTGTTTATTTTAACAGTAGAATGAGCATTGAGGAAAGTAGTTCTCTTCTGTTAATTCCGCTCAATTATTTTCCAGAGTGTAGAAACTGCTTGATTTCCTTCCTCCTTTCATTGTCCCCTCTTATTCAGCTCTCTCTTTCTTGTCACTAATTTTCTCCTTTCTTATTCTTTCCTCATTTCAGGAAAGCAACACATAGCAGAGATTAAGAGTGTAGAATCTGGAGTCAGATTTCTTGGGTGGGAATTCTCACTTTGAGTTCTAGCTGTGACTTTCCAGCCACTACTTCATTTCTCTAAGCTTCTTTTCACTGGTAAATCATAGCTAAACATTATGCCTACCTCCTTGGGTTATTCTTGAATTTTAAAAATGATGCACATTAAAAATGATTACTAATGGTTAATGATTTTAATTTTCTTCTTCATCCTTTTTAAATTGTGCCACATTTTGTGTCCTGTTCCTCCCTCCTACATCCCACGGTAATAAGCTGATAGAAAATAGTCAGAAATAGAGTGCACAGAATCAACTTCCTAGTGAGAAATGGAATGGAACCATTTCAGTTCCTTCTCTTTTCTTCATTATACTTCGAGTATTTAAAGAGTGCTATGTGAATACATTTAATGCAAAGATGGAAATGTACAAAACCAGTTGAGAGGAACACATATGTGGTACATATGGAAGCGGAAGTATGAATGTTCTGTTCTGCATAAGAATCCCCTAGCTCTCAGTTCCAGCTTCATCGAGGCCTGGTTTGTTCAATTGGTTAGAGCACCTTCTGATGTAACCAAGATCATGATTTCAGTTCCAGAATGTGGTGAGCCTACTTTATCTATTTGATGGCTACGGCCTGCTCTCCTGAACCTGGTCAGCCTCTGTACATGCATCCATTGTTCAGAAGATGATCAATCAGAGGAGCCTGGTTGAAGCAATGCAAATCGATCACCTTACTAGAAAACAACACAACAGAAATTATGTACTCTCATGGTGGTGGGTTAGTTGTCTGATGTTTGTACATGAAGAAGGTATAGACCATGACATCATTACAGAGTTCATGGAAAACTAGTAAGTTTGAGGCTATAAGTTCCACAGCAACTGACAGCCTATAAAAAAGATTACTGCTATGTCCCTTGTTTAATGCCCCCAGCTCTTCTTAGAGACCATTTGGAGAATAACTGCCTGTTCCTCTAGACTAGACTTAATTGCTGAAAGTATCTCACATGGGAAGATTTTCCTGACATCTCATTCTCCTCTTCTCAACTTAATTTCTCTCCAACCTCCACCCCTTCTAGAATTATGTGCTCTCTTTACTATGCTCCTTTTATGTCATATCACGATGGTTACTATCATATGGTTACTACATATCATATGGTTACTATATAACATAACATGTTATGGCACTGGGTGCCATAATACCCAGTCTATGTTATGGAATGGGTGGCTTAAACAACAAAAATTTATTTTCTAACATGTCTGGAGGCTGGAAGTATGAGATCAAGGTCCCAGCATGGTCAGGTTCCTGTAAGGACTCTCCCCTTGGTTTGTAGATGGCTGCCTTCCCTCTGTGTCCTCTCGTGGTGGAGAGAGAGAGAGACGGAGAAAGAGACTGCAAGCTCTCTGCTGTCTCCTCTCATAAGGGTACTGATCCCATTATGAGGACTAATACGGTTTGGATGTTTGTCCCATCCCAATCTCTTATTGAAATGTGATTCTCAGTTTTGGAGGTGGGGCCCGGTGGGAGGTGATTTGATCATGGGGGTGGATCACTCATGAATGGCTTAGCACCAGCCCCTTGATGATAAGTAAGCTCTTGCTCTGAGTTCACGTGATATCTGGTTGTTTAAAAGTGCATGGAGGCTAGGTGCGGTGGCTCACGCCTATAATCCCAGCACTTTGGGAAGCCGAGGCAGGCGAATCACAAGGTCAGGAGTTCAAGACCAGCCTGGCCAATATAGTGAAACCCCGTCTCTACTGAAAATACAAAAATTAGCCGGGCATGGTGGCGGGTCTCTGTAGTCCCAGCCACTCGGGAGGCTGAGACAGGAGAATTGCTTGAACCTGGGAGGTAGAGCTTGCAGGGAGCCGAGATTGCGCCACTGCACTCCAGCCTGGGCGACAGAGTGAGACTCCATCTCAAAATAATAATAATAAAAATGAAAGTGTATGGCACCTTCCTCCTCTCTCTTGCTCCCACTCAAACCATGTGATGTGCCGGCTCCTCTTCCTTTCTGCCGTGATTTTAACTTCCTGAGGCCCTCACCAGAAGCAAATGCCAGCTCCATGCTTCCTGGACAGCCTGCTGAATGGTGAGCCAAATACCCCTCTTTTCTTTATAAATTATCTACAACTTCATGTATTTCTTAATGACAACACAAGAATGGCCTAGTACAGGAACCTACCCCGCAACCTCATCTAAACCTAATTCCTTCCCAGAGGCCCCATCTCCAAATACTATCACATTGTGGGCTTGGGTTTCAATATATGAATTTGGGGGGACACGATTCAGTACATAACAGTTACAATTCTTTTTGAGGCAATGCATGTTCCTTTAATATGAGTGATATCCATGTAACATGGAAGTCACATTGATTCATACATGATTTTCCTGGCAACTTAATATCAGGGTAAGCTTTTCCACATTTGCAGAAAAAGCCTTAGCCATGTATGAATACCTTCAGAATAGACTGAAATTGATAGCGCAAGTTCTGCTTGGTTTAATAGCTTTGAGTATTGTTGCCCTTTCCACCAGTTAAACTATTCGGGGAAGCTAAGAGTATAATGATGGAGTTGTGAAAATATTTCCCTCTATAGACACACTGAACAAAAGAAAGAGGCTACACCATGGATCATTCAAAAATTTTGAAGAAATTGATCTAGACGCTGTTAAATGAAATTTGGCCTACAGCTGCCTCTGTATATATTTTAAGTCTGGCCTAAAGGTTTCCCCATACACAGTGGACTGTAACCTAATTTGATGCATAAACAGACTGGTAACTGAGTCTCAGGCAATCACAGCAGCCAAATTTCAGTTAACCACAGGCAGCCAACTGTTCAAACCAGGTTCAAATAAGGCAAAGGCCCAGCTGTAGCCAATCCAGCCATTTCTGTACTTCACTTATGCTTTCTACAGGTCACTTTCCTTTTTCTGTCCATAAATGTTACCTAATAAATGTGGCATAAATGTGGCAGCCCTGGAGTCACTCTGAGTCTGTTTGTGTTCTGAGGACTGTTCGATTCAGGAATTTTTCTTTACTCAATTAAACTGTGTTAAATTTAATTTGCCTAAAGTTTTTCTTTTAACCAATGGCATCAGATGTGGGATCCAAAGTAGGAAATTAGCTGGGTGTGGTAGCACATGCCTGTAGTCCTAGCTACTAGGGAGGCTGAGGTGGGAGGATCACCTGATCCCAGGAGTTCGAGGCTGCAGTGAACCGTGATTACACCACTGCACTCCAGCCTGGGCAACAGAATGAGACCCTGTCTCAAAACAAAAAACAAACAAACAAAAAACCAAAAAAAAATCCCACAAAGTAGACCTTCTAATGACCCCCAGGAGGATGCAGCGACCAAATGAGGTGCCAGCTGGGCCCATTGCATCCACTGCTCTCTTGCAGCCACTGGGGATCCTAGACAAGTTCTCTCTTAGATTCTGAGGTGCCACAAATTTGTGTTTTGAGCTATCTGAGTTTGAGCAAATTTTTTATCTGGATTCGGTTCATAAATCGCAATAAAAACTGGACTCGGTCCGGGATTGAATCAGATTCAATAGTTAACTGGATTGGATCCAGTTAGAGGCCTCAGACATCTGACTGGGTCAGGCGGAAACTGGCGGTAAATGGCAATTAGCGCAGGGGGTATGAACTCCACTTTTGGGAATTTGCAGAGATTTTGTGTTCTATCTCCTTTGTTTCTTTTTCTTACATACCTGGGTAGGGAAAAATCACTGGCTAACTTGGCCAAGGGGATCTTAGAGCCAAAGCCAGGAATCAACATAAAAATGAGATCCTTAATTTTTGAAGAACTGAGTCCTCCCCTTTCCCGGTATGCCTGCCTTTATGTATAGTATGTAAGTATTAGGCACCGGAAGCAGCAAATGCTTACAAAAATGGAGAAACTTTACTAAAGATTATTTAAAATTATGGTGGAACATTCAAATGAACAACATTGTCCTTTAAGAAGTGCATTTAAAAATGGGGGCTCCTGAATTAGGTTCCCCAGGGATGCCTATTGATGTGCAGAAGCTTCTAAAAAAATTTTCAAAATTTGTTTTGCCTCTTTTAAAGACTCTTTACAAAAGACAAATAAAGATCTTAAATGACTAATTGATAAGGGAAATAGAATCTACTAACATTTTGGCTTAGTTACTATCCTGCCCCAAGGTGGAAAGTAAGCCAAATAAAGTGCTTATAAAAGGTAGGCCCTACGGTAAAGTAGGCTTTTTTCTCTTTTTCAAAGCTATCCATGCTGAGTCCAGGCATAGAGAACACTTTCCCTGTCTTCTTCATTAATGGGCTCCACTTTAAACTCAGTAATTTAGCTAAGAAACAGAAGCTAGGCCAGGCGCTGTGGCTCAGGCCTGTAATCCCAGCACTTTGGGAAGCCAAGGTGGGCAGATCACGAGGTCAGGAGATTGAGACCATTCTGGCCAACATGGTGAAACCCCATCTCTACTAAAATACAAAAAAATTTGCCGCGCATGGTGGTGCGTGCCTGTAGTCCCAGCTACTCGGGAGGCTGAGGAAGGGAAATCGCTTGAACCCAGGAGGCAGAGGTTGCAGTGAGCCGAGATCGCACCACTGCACTCCAGCCTGGCAACAAAGCAAGACTCTATCTCAAAAAAAAAAGAAAAGAGGCCGGGTGCGGTGGCTCAAGCCTGTAATCCCAGCACTTTGGGAGGCCGAGACGGGCGGATCACGAGGTCAGGAGATCGAGACCATCCTGGCTGACACGGTGAAACCCTGTCTCTACTAAAAAATACAAAAAACTAGCCGGGCGAGGTGGCAGGCGCCTGTAGTCCCAGCTACTCGGGAGGCTGAGGCAGGGGAATGGAGTGAACCCGGGAGGCGGAGCTTGCAGTGAGCTGAGATCCGGCCACTGCACTCCAGCCTGGGCGGCAGAGCGAGACTCCGTCTCAAAAAAAAAAAAAAAAAAGAAAAGAAGCAGAAGTTAAGTTAAAGAGACCACCTGTCAACCTAAATCAGTCTCTACAATATACCTTTCTGGCATTTAGCTGGCTATTTTGAAACCCTTTTATTAAAGAAAATTACATCTATGAAAGAAATCTATATTTGTAACATTTCTTTCTAAAAATTAGGAAATGGCTTTCATCTACAAATACTGATATAAAACAGTTTAAAATTGATTACTTCCTTGATTGTTCACTGGAAATTAACGTTACTAAGAGTTAACATTATGATTAATATATATAATAAAAATATGATACATATATGTGTACTATATGTGAAACGGGAGGAGTTCCCTTATCACCTTCACAGGGTGTATGACAGGGGTGTGGCTTGCTTCTTCAGGACCCTACTTCTCAGACCGTAGGGGGAGCATGCAGACGGGCAGGTCATGGAGAGCATTTTTGGGCTCTGACCCCACAGCAGATTCTAGGGTTGAGTGTTTACAGCTCCCGAAGCCCCAGCGGGCGTGTGTTACAGTATGTTCTTTCAGCTTTGCCATCAGCTGGTGGTTTGTGTTAATCAGCTCAATTAGACCCTTTGCCTTATCGCAAGGACAGAGGGCTTTCTGTATCCTGGGTTCTTGCCCCAGTGTACGGGAAAAATCGGATCACATGTGGACTTGGAGAATGAGTGCAAGGTTTTATTGAGTGGTGTAAGTAGCTCTCACTGAGATGGATGGGCAGCAAGACAAAGGATGGGGTGGGAGGTTGGTCTTCCCCTGGACTTGGGCCGTACAGCAACTAGACCTTCCTCCAACCGCCCCTGGCCGAATTCCCCCTGGTGTCACATTGTTCTGCCATGGATGGCCTGCTGGTGTCTGCTGGTGTCTGTCTTCTGCTTCTCTCAATGCCCAGCTGCTTGTGTGTGTGCCCGCTGGGGTCTCAGGTTTTTATGGGCACAGGATGGGGGGGTATGGTGGGCCAAAAGGTAACATTTTGGGTGTGAAAACAGAAATGTCTGTCCTCATTTAGGTCCGTGGGCACAGGCTTGAGGATGGAGCCCTCAACAGGGACCCCCACTTCTCTACCCAGCACTTTCCTCCCCCCGCTCCCATATCATATACCCATATACAATATATATTATATATAACATACATGATACATACATATAGTACATGTGTGTACTATATGTATGTACTATACAGAATATATAATACATTTATAGTACATATATGGACACAAATGTACTATACATATAGCATGTATGTAGTATAGTATGTACTATACAGAATATATGTACTATACATATATTCTATATAGCACATATGTTCTGTATAGTACATATTTATGTATTGCATGTATGTACTATACATAATTTTTTTTGTTTTTAGTTACATATATGTAATATGTACTACTGATAAAGGCAGGAGACAGACAAATTCCTAGGCAGATAGGGAAGAATCACTAGGCTAAAACCTCATGTTCAAGCCTAAAACAGCCTAAAGGTTGAAAGACTGGAGTGCTGGTCTGGGATGAAATCTGTGACCCAGAGGAAGAACTTCGCCCCTGTTTGCCCACCCTTTCCCAATTGATTCTTTGAGAATAATGCCTTTTAACCCACTGAATCCTGCCTTTTCCGAAACTACCTATGGCTTGCCTGGGCATGACCACATGTGCACCGGGGCATTGGGGGGGCCACCAGGAATTCATGCCTTATGCAGGGGAGGAGCCTGGCCTCATCAGCTCATATATGGTGGCCCTGGTTTTCAACTGTGAGGGAGAAACCTGCTTGGAGAACCCCTCTCTTTGCTAAGGGCTTTCCTTTTACTTAATAAATTCTTCCCTCCTCACCCTTCAAAGTGTCCATGTGCCTAATTTTTCCTGGTCATGAAACAAGAACTCGGATTTAGCTGAACTAGGGAGCAAAAATCCTGCATCATTTTGACCTTTACGGGGATTTGTCAGAGGGTGAGTAAAACGCTGCCCCAAAAACGTCTTTCACTTTCATTTCTGAGCTTTCTCATCCTCAGACTTCTTCTAAAGGCAGGGAAAACTGCCCCCTCCCTGTCGCTCTCAGGGGTTGGGAATGTCAGCCTTGGTCCATTCCAATCTTTTCTATGGCATTTTCCTTCTTTTTTTCAGAATTATAATGGCACCTATCTTTTCTTTTACAATATTGGGGGTGTTCACCCCCACTCCAATGGCCACAGGCATGTGCTTCAGACATACAGGCAAGCAGCAGCTCCCCACCACCCACTTCCCACCTAGCTGGGGCACATGGCCATGTCTGCTGCATACACATGCTGTGTTCAATGGCCATGCAGTGCAGGACTGAGCCACAGCCACTTCCCAGGCCCCAGGGCAGTCTTGGGGGCCCAAGGCCCTTCATGGCTTGCTGGCCAGTGTTCCCCACCACGTGCCCATGGAGTCTTCCCCTCCCCCAGCTGAGGGGTCCAGCTTGGTCTGAGCCTGAGGGAAGAAACAGGAATTAAAAGTTTTTCTCCCTGTTGGAAAAACTCATTTACATCAGAATAAAAGGTTTCTTCCTCAACAATCTTCTCCAGCCCTACATCTAAGCTGTTCTTTTTCCTTCTCTCCATCAGGTGAGGAGTTAATGGGTTGGTGCGAAGGTAGTTGTGGTTTTTGCCATTACTTAGCATGATGGTGACCACAATTGCTTTTGCACCAACCTAATAACACAGCTGTGCAAAGACAGAGGGTTTCTCCATGCCAGAGTTTTTTTTTTTTTCTCTTGAAAGGTGTTTTAATAGGCCAGGACCCCAATTCACAAGACACTCTTTTCTATCCCTTGTTGGAAGAGAACCGAATTCCACAGCTTCACCCTGACTAAATGAGTCCATGGACCCCACTGAGACACATTCTTGCCCCAAACTCAATTCCAAACTTTGGGTTGAAGCTCTAGGAAAGAAAACTGGATCTGAGGCTGACGACAATTGAAGTTAAGAGATATAGCACAGGTAAGCATGACTAATTCCTGCTGATTAAGCCAAGCCTCCCATTGCATGGATAGTGGTCATGCTAGTATCCATGGCATACATGAGGGCTAGGTAACTTGAAAACTACTGATAGCAGGGGGAAAGACAGTGTGTGGGTAAGGGTGGATAATCCCACCCCCTACTCTCCCTGTTAACATGGGTAAAAAGTCACATTGACACCCATGGGCAGCACCCTGTCATTGTCTTCAGGACTCCGGGATACAAGGAAAGAAGAAAGAAAACAGATGCCTCTCTTGTCTCTCCCTCACATACCCTGGGTATTTGCTGGGAAGAGAAGGGAACTAGGCATGAGTTGCTCCCCTCTTTCTAGATGAGTAGTCATTCATCTTTAGTCTTTACCCCTTTCAAAAGCATCCCAAACCCCTGGGACTCCTTTGAAAAAAAAAATTCCTCCTTTATTTCCTTTTTCCACCTCTGTCCTCTCTTCACAGATGGGTAATTATGTACCTGTGCTACAGCACACTTCCCTTGGATGCATCCTCCAAATTGATAAAAATTAATATCCCAAATATTCCCAGAGGAAGGGAACCTAGAAGGCTGACATACTGGAAAAAGCGTAACAATTTTATCATTCAGACTTTTGGCCTCTCTCTCCCTGTACAAACTGGTAAAAGGAATAATAAGGATCACTATTTATATTCTCTGTAAAGTTTTGATGAATGAAAAAGGATTTGTGAGGTTGGTCTTAAGCTATAGCCAATCTGGTGTGATTTGCACATCTTTCTGCATGATTCTGTCAGGAAGAGGGGTACCACGTGATAAGATATAGGCCTAGGACCCCATAAGCCTGCTGTTCAAGTCAGCCTGTCTAACAGGTCAGTACCAAACTTTGCTTGTTTTACGTCCATGGGAATGTGACCTGTAACCACACGGCAGTACTTTCGTTTAGTCTCCGCCATTTTACAGTGGCAACCTGGGTTCAATCCTGGCTTGAGAAATGTGTTCTTTTGGGTTGATATCTGCGTGTGACTTTTTATCGTTTGCTGATTCTCTTCCTCTACATGAACAACTTCTAGCTTCGTTTCTTGAATTTTTCTTTCTCTGAGTTACCTTTAAAGTTCCTAGATTTTGTAAAAACTGCTTACTACCCCTGTGGAAATATTTCAAACACTTGTGGTTAAGTCATAACCTTAATTGAAGCTTGTTGGTTTCACCTGTGAGTTTACTTTTGGTAAAGTTCAAATGCCAAAAATATTGGCTGTTTGGCATGGCTAAAGTCAGGTTACAAGGGATTTAAAAGGACGTTCTTAAAGAACGCTCTACTTAATTAAAAGTGGATATCCAAGTTATAGGTATATTTAAAAGACCTTTATGTTTCTCTCTTCTTGGATCTTGTTTTACTGGAAAAAGATTTTTTTCTCAGTCGACTGAATTACTGTTCTCCCTGTGTCTCGCAACTCTTACGGCATGCATGAGAGGCCCTAAGATAACTTCTGATGAACTGGGAGTCCTTGGGAAAAACAGAAAAGGTGCCACAGATTCTATTTCGGGAGAAACCTCTCTTTCCTTCCTGGAACCCTAGGAATTAGAAACTGATCAATCTGTATCAAAATTTATTTTTTGTCTTCCAGCTATACTTGTGTATTGGGCCCTGTTTCTTTAAGGGTTCCACCCTGAGACCAATAATCCAATTAAGAAACTGGCAAATGAAAAATCTTTCAAATACTGGATCTTCTTTTGTCTGTCTGTGTAGTTATATATGTATTGTGTGTGTGATGTTTATATAAAAGTGCTCTAATTAATTGGATTAAAGAAAAAATAAGCACTTAGATAAAATATGTTTTAAGGAAAAGTAAAAGCTATAATATTTTTTAGTTCCTGTGACTTTAATCTTCGAGAAATAAAAACGATCTTAAGGATTACTGGTAAAAAATGCAAATATTGTTTGTTTTTTGTTTTTTTCCTTAAGACAGAGTCTGGCTCTGTCTCCAGGCTGGAATGCAGTGGCACGATCTTGGCTCACTGAAACCTCTGCCTCCCAGGTTCAAGGGATTCCCTGCCTCAGCCTCCCAAGTAGCTGGGACTATAGGCACATGCCACCATGCCTGGCTAATTTTTTGTATTTTAGTAGAGACAAGGTTTCACCATGTTGGCCAGGAGGGTCTCGATCTTCTGACCTCATGATCCGCCCACCTCAGCCTCCCAAAGTGCTGGGATTATAGGCATGAGCCACTGCACCTGGCCAAAAATGCAAATATTGTTAAAATGTAAATATGTGGTCTAAGTTACACAGGTCAGATAGTAAGTTTGCTAAATGTTTTAAGGTTATAAACTGCTTCTTTAGCTTTTGAGAACTATTCTGCAACTTGGCTGCTTCACAATTGGTAAGGCCTGGGGAGGTATGGAGTTAACAACACCCTTAACTATGCTGGAAGGAGTCACATTTCATTGGCACCTAGTGCATAATTAAAACAACTTACCAGATTTTACATTAAAGTTAAAAATTGCTAAGAGTTATCATTATGACATATAATTGAGACCACTGAAAATGGATTCACCTGCAAGGTGTGTAAGAATAGTAAAATGTATTTTTAGTAAAAGATTATAAGAATGCATGGAAATGTAAATTTTTGCTTAAGATTAAAGGATTGTTTTAAATTAGATAAGATAAAGTTAAAGGCTTAAACAAGTTGTGGAAGGTTTCTAAAAATTAATCTTGCAAAAGAAATTCTGTGTGTGAACATAGAACAGAATAAATTTGAAATGATATTATATGTTTTTTATGTAAATTGAGCATTGAAATAAAAGAACAAGAAGGTTTCCTTAAGGTGCTAATCTGCTCTTTAGCAGAAGTTGTAAAGGGTTGTAAAAGTTTGTAAGAATCTCACCTCATGGTCAAACTGGTTAAGATTAGATAGAATGATAGAATTATTTATAAGTTTTCATTAGAAAATTCGGGTTAGCATTAAGAGTAAACTAATGTAAGGGTAAAATTTGGCTTTCTTGCCCTTGTACAAGATTTTCATGTGATAACAAAGGGAAATGAAAGATTTTTGTTTGCCTTGTGAATAGACTGCCAAGGAAAAGAAAGAGAAGACAGGAGACAAACCAGAAAGCTAAGTCTTTCCTCTTAATGAGTAAAGGTTTTTGCCTTGTTTTGAAATTTTTGAATCATCATTTTGGCAAAATAAATAATTTATGGTAATCTGGAGTTCTGTTTCATAATATCAAGTGCTTCAAACCTCTAACATATTTAACAGGTTTCCCAAAATCAAATTTCAGTTTCAGAATTATATTTCCTGACCACTAGCTTTTGCATGTTACAGAGAGCCCCTATTGCATCCAAAAGAGAGGTAAATAGGATTATTTGACATATTTAAGTATGTGGGATTGCCAAAATGATGCTTCATCTTCATCAGGTTATATTTCAGTGAATAGTATTAATATATGTTTTAAAATTGTATGGGATTTCTAAAATTCTAATGTCTGAGCATATGCTATCAATCATAATTAAGATTATTATGGTAAGTTATTATAAACCACAGAGATAATCAAATTTCTTTATCAATTGTGTTTTTAACTGTAACTACCCTGGGCATTTTGTTATTCAAAGACAATTGTCTTGTTTTGATCCTCTTCAAAAGATGGTTTATTATCAGTTATAGAACTTTGACAGGTGCTCTCAAATGCAGGTTTCTGATGACTTTGGAGATTGTGACATTTGAATGGTGGAAAAACGTATAGGACTCATGGAGAGTTAAAATGTTCATGAATATCAAGCAGAACAAGAGTTAATGGAATGGACTGAACTAATAGAAAGCTGAAGTAACCTTTTATTAACTATTGCTTAAAACATTGCTGATCCTTGTTTTGTTTTTCAGAGTTAAAGAAACTTTTATTTTGAGCTATTTACAGTCTTTAATAATTGAGTAAGTTATATTCCTGTGAACAAAATTTGGAGCATGTTTGTTTCTCTCTGCCTGGTTCCTCTAGAATTTGGAAACTATTTGTGAGTATTCTTAACTTATAGCAATATGGTTATTTGCATCAGGGCAATAAGAATCCATTTTCTTTTGCAACAGGATGCAATTGGAGAAGCTGGTTGTTTTACCAAGACTTTGGCTGGAAGGGTATGCTTTCTTTTAAGGAATCAAGCTCAACTTGCAGAGCTGATAAAAGCTCCTTGGGAAAACTGGCCTCATACCTTGTCTACACAGTCCCCGTACAGGGTTCCCACCTTGTATGGGAAATAAAGAATGTCACTTTCTAACAGGCCCAGGAACCCCATATTGGGACCTCAAGAAGAAAGGATTTTTTTTTACCCAACTCATAGGTATTTGGGGTACAAACCCGTGGCTAGGCTTGACTTTAAAAGGTCTTATCTGAGATTCCTTGTGGAACAGAGTTCCATCAAAGCCAATTTGAAAAATTGTATGTAAAAATAATAATTCTTGCTGTACTTTATGCAAATAAGCAGGCCAAATATAAGACTAAAGTTTATTTTGCAAACAACTCAGTCCTATCTTGATTTGTTTTTAACAAAAATGAGGAATGGAGAGAAATTATGTCTCAAACCTTATCATACATCTGTCATTAAATTCTAGACCAATTAGTTGTTTTAAAGGTTTTTTTGGCCTACATTTTAGACTAACCCTGCTTATTCCTGTGAATCAACTAGTGATCTCCTTCTGCAGCTCAGAAGAAAAAAAAGGGATGGATAATGTAAAAATCTAGATCAATATTCCAGTTCTGGGCAATTATCCTGCAAATCCTGCCAAGTGATAGGAGTAAATAGGGTGCCCATAACCTGGAGGTTTCCTTTTTGGGAAAATAAGACCAAGGGAGCTAACAAAAGCCAAGCCCCATGCACCCAAATCTTAGCAGGTAACTATAGCCACCTGTTATCTGGACATGCTGGGAGCCTTGGAATTTTTGAGCTACCTTTACCCCCCTGCCTTTTGTCTCATTTTGATACATGTCTTCTAATAACCCAGTTTGTCTCTTCTCGTTTTCAGACCATCAAAAGTTCATCCAACTGGAGGCTCAGTTGATGGCCCATTTTTTTACTGGAGATCCTTAGACAAACTTCTGAGGGAAATCTGACTGCCATCTTCTGAAAACAGTGCTCCCTGTTAGCAGGAAGCAGTTAAGATCGATCTTCATTCCAATTCTAAGGGCAGTTAGTCATACTTCTCCAGAGGGTGGAATGATTGATAGAAGCAGAAGGCAGACAAACATCTAGGCAGACAGGGAAGGGCCCCTGGCCTAAAACCTCACCTTCAAGTCTAAAACAGCCTGAAGGCTGAAAAACTGGACTGCAAGTCCCAGATGAAACCTGTGAGCCAGAGGGAAAACTTCTGCCCCTGTTTGCCCACCCTTTCCCAATTGATTCTTTCTGAAGAATGCCTTTTAACCAATCGAATGCTGCCTTTTCCAATACTACCTTTGGCTTGCCTGGGCATTCCTGCATGTACGTTGGGGGATGAGGTGGGGCCACCAGGAATTCATGCCTTATTCAGGGGAGAAGCCTGGCCTCATAAGCTCATGTGTGGTGGTCCTGGTATTCAATTATGAGGGAGAAACCTGGTTGGAGAACCCCTCTCTTTGCTGAGAGCTTTCCTTTCGCTTAATAAATTCCTCCCTCCTCACGCTTCAATGTGCTCGCATGCCTAATTTTTCCTGGTATTGAGACAACAACTTGGATTTCCTGGTATTGAGACAAGAATTAATTAAATACCAAGAAGGTACAAGTCAGCCAGTACCGAAATTGTTAAGATATGCAATTTAAAGGAACTCCATGATCCAAGTCAAATTACATATGATAGCGCATTGCTATAATACTAAACAGTGCTGTGTACCTGAATTAAAGAAATAAAATTTGTATTTAAAAGACTATAAATGGCTGGGTGCAGTGGCTCATGCCTATAATCCAACCACTTTGGGAGGCCGAGGCGGCAGATCACCAGAGGTCAGGAGTTCAAGACCAGCCTGGCCAACTTGGTGAAACCCTGTCTCTACCAAAAAATACAAAACTTAGCTAGGTGTGGTGACACATGCTTGTAATCCCAGTTACTTGGGAGGCTGAGGCAGGAGAATTGCTTGAACCCAGGAGGAAGAGGTTGCAGTGAGCCGAGATCATGCCACTACACTCCAGCCTGGGCGACAGAGTGAGACCCTGTCTCAAAAAATAAAATAAAAATAAAAGATATAAATCAAATTTTAAGCATGGACTCATGGAGAACCTGGGTGGCTGCCTGGTCCTTCCTGAGTCCTTAATGTTTTCATTATTAAAAGCACTGCACTCCATGGCTCATGATGGAAGAGTTAAAATAATCCAAATAATGAAAATATATATACATTGGTGTGGTGACTATTCTAAAATTGCTAAAATAGTTTATGACCAATGTTTGGTTTATCAAATTTAGAATCCTGGGAAGACAATCAAAACTTTATGTATGGGCCATTTGGACATTTATAGTGGTCTTCTTTATCTTTCTCTTCCTTCCTTCCTTCCTTCCTTCCTTCCTTCCTTCCTTCCTTCCTTCCTTCCTTCCTTCCTTCTTTCCTCCCTTCCTCCCTCTCTTTCTCTCTTTCTTTCTCTCTTTCTTTCATCTGTCTCACTCTGTTGTTCAGGTTGAAGTGCAGTGATCTTGGCTTACTACAACCTCTGCTTTCCGGGTTCAAATGATTTTATGCCTCAGCCTTCTGGGTAGCTGGAACTATAGGTGTGTACCATCGCAACTGGATAATGTTGGCATTTTTAGTAGAGACAAGATTTTGTGATGTTGGCCAGGTTGGTCTTGAACTCCTGTTCTCAAGTGATCTGCCCACCGCGGCCTCCCAAAGTGCTGGGATTACAGGCGTGAGCCACTGCGCCTACCCTCAGTTGCCATTTTCAGTGCCTGTTTTCTGGTTGTTTAGAAGTTTTCCCATGCAGGAAGCCAATTCTATAACAGTAGCTAAAATGTTATTAGAAAATGTGTTTTCCTCATGGGGGATTCTTGGAGAGATCTCTAGGGATGAAGGTACTTGTTTCGTTGGACAAGTTGTAAAACAGTTAAAGTATTACAGATTTAGTAGCCTTAGGTGACGCCAATGAATTGACTGGATTGCCTTGATATTGCAGATTGATTAAAGGTATTGCAGATTAATAAAAGTAAGATGCATTTACAGTGGAGAATGTAAGTTGACCCCCTTATAAAAGAGTCCTAAACTCGCATATGACTAAATGATGCAAGCCTTTGATGCATCATGTCAAAGTGTGTTTTCACCAGGTAAAGGAAGCTTTTCAGAATGCACTGGCCAAGAGCAATCAAATCCTTCATGATCTAGAATCTAGAGATTTGGTTTTCTGGAAATGGTAGTAGAGAAAGACTGCCTTTGCCACTCAATCTGCAGCCAAACTTTGGGACTTTGATACTTGAATCCATATCTCACAACTTAAAAAGGGCCCCTCCAGACTCTTGGAACTGTATACCCATTAGAAACCTTAAGGTAAAGCTAACCAGGGAAGTTTCTCCCCAGAAGCAGATGGTATCCTAGACATAAGCAGCTTCCCCAAGATCACAAATCAAACTTTCTCTATCATCATGAGACTCTTACTTTTCTTAATCTTTCCTACCTCTTGAACTTGGCAGGATAGTGCTGTAATTAGAATTTCACAATGAGTAGCTTTTATGGGTAACTTCATGAAGTGTTGAATCTGTCATGCCAAACCCAGATCTTTACATGACCTAAGGGATCCTTTAGTTAACCTGGTGGATAATGTTAGCAACATTCCTAACATAACTGTTGTTCAAATTGTACTAGTAGTAAAACTTCTAAACCCACTTCTTCTCACTTCCTGTTTTAATTTAATCCAGTAAGGGGATACAAGAACAATGACCAATGAGTATATCACAAGGCAGGTTTGCACCAAAGCCCAAATGGAGTTTCTTGCAAACTGACTTGTGTGTCAGGTTATAACACTCTTTCAACCCATAATTCTGCCTCAGGCCCTTGGTTTGAAATTCCTAATTTCACCATTCAGGTAATGTATCCATGAACAATAGAACTGGAAAAGGGGCCTTGTGTCTATCCGTGGAGTATACTTTTATTTGTGGAGGATTTTGCAGCCAACTTTACACATGGGCAACCTTATGCCTTTGATGGATTGAGCATGAAGGGCCAATGTTAGATTTATTTTCCAAGGCTTGGAGTAAATATAAATGAGGTAATAATTTGAAATATATTCCTGACTGGGCATGTTGGCTCACATCTGTAATTCCAACACTTTGGGAGGCCGAGGTGGGAGGATCACTTGAGCCTAGGAGTTTGAGATCATTGTATCGAGACCCTGTCTCTACAAAAATATTTTAAAATCTTAGCTGGGCATGGTGGTGCATGTCTGTACTCCCAGCCACTTGGGAGACTGAGGTAGGGAGGATTGCTTGAGCCTGGGAGGTTGAGCAAGACCCTGTCTGAAAGAAAGAAAGAAAGAAAGAAAGAAAGAAAGAAAGAAAGAAAGAAAGAAAGAAAGAAAGAAAGAAAAGAAAGAAATTCCTTATAATCATCTCTATAGCAGATTCTATTGCAAAGGCTATGGTTGCATAACAGATTTCTTTAAATTCTCTTGCTAAGGTTGTACTAGATAATAGAATTGCTCTAGATTCCCTACTGGCTGAATAGGGAGAAATTGTGCAGCTGCTGACACTTTTTGCACATGGATGAATATACTGGGTATTATAGAGTGCCTCATTTGCAGAAAATTAATGAACAGGCTGCTGGGTTAAAATAGATACACTCTTCATCTGGCTTATTTTTTGATCTATTTGATTTTTGCTTGTTTAGTTCATGGAGACCCTAGCTAAGGAGTGTACTGCAAACTGTTGGTATTATCCTCCCAATGACAGTGGTCTCCTTGGTGCACTGTATTCTCTCAAAAGTTTTAAATGTTTGTTAACATGCAGTCATTTGTAGAATGTCAGATTGTTACTCTTTGACTAGAATGACAAAACTCAAAGAAATGCGTGATCATGAGGATACCATAACCTATGAATGACATGCTGAGACAAGAAACCCAAATGATGGTAATTGAAAGTGGTGCTCTAAAACCTTAGATTTTGGTCATGCTCTGACCTAGGAGAGAACCCAAGCAAAAGAAGGGAATTGTTAAATAAATGTATTGTTTTGCATTGAGCTCCTGTCACTTGCACAGCTGGTTTCTGGACCAGGTTGTACCCAAGGCATTCCACTCTGTATGCTTCCTGCCTTTGCACCTGCCACCAGAGTCAATGGAGAAGCTACACTGTCTCCAAGCTTGTGTGATCTGATCTCTGTAGCAAATGTATGAGCCATTTCCTGCTCGAGTCTCTGAGAATTCAACCACACCAGAAAGCACTTCCAGTTGGAAACAGACAGGAATCAATGTAAGAATTCAACTTCAAGTTCAAAAAGCAGTCCCCTAGGTTACAGAGCAAGTGTATGAGGGATTGCAGCCTCCTTTTCAGCATGAACATGTTCATACCAACCCAGACCAGGACTGCTGCCCACTGCAGGTCACCATCCTCAATTTCATTTTTATTCCAATTGCCATGAGAATAATATTTACCCTGCTTACTATCAGTGTGGGCAAGGGCAGTCAGCATCATCAAGACTGGTATTCCAAGGTTCTCCTGTTCATGGTGGTGGGAAACTGCACAGTGAACAGGGTGTGCCAGTCATCCTGGACCCAGTGCACAGCATTCGACTCTTTGGTGGGATCCTCAGTAGCCATCCTCCCTGAGACCATAGTTACTGCTTTTCATCCCTTGGGGGCAGCCCTGAGTCTAGTCCAGTGGTAATCAGATTCCAGCTTGGAAGGGGCGGCTGGATTGTATATTTGGTTAGTAGTACACATGCTCTTCAGATTCCTGGGGCTCCCGTTAGAGGAGGGAGAAGTGTTGAATCAGGAGGAAGAACAACTCTGGTTTATAAACATATTTTAATGTAAAAATTTGCATTTGAATGGAGCAGTCCTGTTTTCTGTATCAAAAACCCATTTGGTGTTATTGAGTTTGTTGTTCTTTATTCTTTTATCTCAGTGAAAACTGTTGATCTTGTTCTAGGAAAAAATTAAACTCTTGAAGTTTCCCCCCTAAAAATTTTCTTTTAACAAATAAAATACTAGTATCTAGGTCTTATTGTTACAGGTCTTTCTTTTGAATACCAATTTTGCAATTTTTTTTGCACAAATGACATGAAAATAGGCCCATTCTATGCAGTTTAACAAAATACCTGGGGCTGGGTGTGGTGGCTCACGCCTGTAATACTAGCATTTTGGGAGGCCGAGGTGAGTGGATCACTTGAGATCAGGAGTTTGAGAACAGCCCGGCCAACATGGTGAAACCCTGTCTCAACTGAAAATTAGCCGGGCGTCGTGGAGGGCACCTGTAATCCCAGCTACTTGGGAGGCTGAGGCAGGAGAATCACTTGAACGTGGGAGGTGGAGGTTGCAGTGAGCCGAGGTCATGCCACTGTACTCCAGCCTGGGTGACAGAGTGAGACTCCATCTCAAAAAACAAAACAAAGCAAAACTTGAAAATACTTGATATATTAGTTTGCTAGGGTTATCATAACAAACTGCCATAGACTGGATGGCCTAAACAGCAAAAATATGTTTTTTACAGTTATGGAGGCTAGAAGTCCTAGATCAAGATGCTGGCAGGATTGGTTTTTTCTGAGGTCTCTCTCCTTGGCTTGCAGATGGCTGTCTTCTTCCCATGTCTTCACATGGACTTTCCTCTGTGTCCTAACCTCTTCTTATGACGCCAGTCATATTAGATTAGGTCTCACCCTAATGACCTCATTTTAGCCTCATTATCTTTTTAAAGACTCTGTCTCCAAGTACAGTCACATTCTGAGGTACTGGGGATTAGGACTTCAACTTGTGAATTGAGGACCTGATGACCTATTCAGCCTGTCACACTTGGATCAGCAAGGCACCCCTTGAGAATAATCCTGGATATAGAAGACAGATCTTCAATTTCTAATTCAAATTTAACAATCACATGTGTTTTATACCTGATTTCTAATAATGGTTATTCAAAATCGTTATTCTAATTTTTCATCCTTTTAGAAAATAAATGTATTCATGCTGAATGCAAGGTTTTTTAGGAATTGTAGTCTACAATGTGCAAGAACGCAGGCCAAGGACTGTAAACACAAAAAAATAGGAAGCAATATGCCCTCAGCATTACACTGCCTAGAAAGTAGATCTCTTATCTTAAAAATCATTTCAAATCAGACAACCTATAGAATGGGAGAAGATATTCACAAACCATGTGTCTGATAAAGGCCTAATCTAACAAATCAACAAGTAAAACACAAATAACCCCATTAAAAATGGGCAAAGGATATGTCTCAAAAGAAGACATACAAGTGGCCAACAAACATATGAAGAAAAGTTCAGCATCATTAGTCATTAAAGAAATGCAAATCAAAACCACAGCTAGATATCAGCTCACACCAGTCAGAATGGCTATTATTAAAAACCCAAAACACAACATGCTAGTAAGGCTGTGGAGAAAAGAGAATGCTATGCACTGTTGACAGGAGTGTAAATTAGTCCAGTCACTGTGGAGAGCAGACTGGAGATTTCCCAAAGAGCTTAAAACAGAGTTACCGTTTGACCGTTTGACCATTTGTCCCAGCAGTCCCATTACTGGCTACATACCCTAAAGAAAATAAATCATCCTAACAAAAAGACACATGTTCATCACTGCAAAGACATGGAATCAACCCAGGTGCCCATCAATGGTAGATTAGATAAAGAAAATGTGGTACATATATATCATGGAATCCTACACAGCCATAAAAAAGAATAAAATTATGTCCTTTGCAGCAACGTGGGTGGAGCTGGAAACCATAATCCTAAGCAAATTAATGCAAAAACAGAAAACCAAATAGATCTGTTCTCACTTATAAGTGGGAGCTAAGCATTAAGCACACATAATCATAAATATGGGAATAATAGACACTGTGGACTACTAGAGCCGGGAGATGGAGGGGTTGGGTTAAACAACTACCTATTGGGTTTACTCATTACCAGGGTAACAATATCCATTCTACAAAAGTCAGCATCATGCAATATTTCCATGTTCCATGTACCTCTCTATTTATTCCCCAGCGCTGATCTCTGAAATTAGCTCCACTCTCAAAGATCTGCACATGTAGCCCCAGCATATAAAATAAAAGTTGACATTTAAAAAAAAATCATTCCAGGTTGGATGTGGTGGCTCATGCCTGTAATCCCAGCACTTTGGGAGGCCGAGGCAGGCGCATGACTTGAGGTCAGGAGTTCAAGACCAGCCTGACTAACATGGTGAAACCCCGTCTCTAGTAAAAATACAAAAAAGTTCACTGGGTGTGGTGGCAGACGCCTGTAATCCCAGCTACTTGGGAGGCTGAGGAAGGAGAATCACTTGAACCTGCGATGCGGAGTGTGCAATGAGCTAAGATCATGCCATTGCAACCTGCCTGGGCAACAAGAGTGAAATTCCATCTCAAAAAAAAAAAATTAAATTTATTATTATATCTGACTACAAGAGTAATACCAACTTGTAAAAATGAAAAATTTTTAATCCATTTATAAACTAGAAGGAAAGTCTCCAGGAATCTCCCTCCCTATGGATGGCCTCCAGAGCAGTGGTTTTCTGACCAGGAACACTCTTTTAAAAAAAGAAATCATGTGAGCTTAATATGTAAAACAGAGTAAAAAAAAAAAAAAAGCAAAGCTCATCCTTCTGGGTTCTCCCTTGGAGTTTACCTGCCTTCGATTTATCCACTGGGTGCTTTAGTAATCCAAACCCTGTAATACATACGCCACATTTTTTTCCTGATTTTCAGATAGTTAATAGTATTGGTTTATTTTTGTAATTGGATTCCTACGCATCTTAGTCAAGCCAATTACATCCTTTAAGGAAAGGCAGACCTTGTGCAATTTGGGATTATGGTGTCTATTACAGCAGCACACCGTAATGAGGGATTTGGTTTCATCAGTTGCACAGTCCCCTTGTTTTTAGATTTTCTGATACTGGGTGATGTAGTAAGTCTCAAAGAAAATCAGAAAACTTGAGCCTCTTTTAAAAAATTTTTCAACTGTGGTTAAAAAAGCACACATAAAATGTACCATCTCTATAATTTATAAGTGTAGAGTTCCTTAGTGTTAAGTGTCTGCACATTGTTTGCAATAGATTTCCAGAACTTTTCCATCTTGCAGAACTGAAACTCTGTACCCATTAAAGAACTTTCCATTTTCTCCTCTTCCCAGCCCCAGGAACCCCTGCATGGGCATAGGAGACAATGTCTTACTTGTGGGGCCAAATGGGCACTCACTGCCACAAATCATATCCAAGCAACTGCCATATTGAGAAGGGAGTTGGCTGTTTCTTATGTCTCTTTTGGGGAAGCCATTTTGAGCTCTTCTCTTCCTCCATCCTTACTCCCATCCTCCATGTCTCCTCCTTGCTCAGCTGTTAGGATGGTGGCTGTGACAGATAAAGTCCCTTATAGGTCCAAAAATGGATTGCACCAGCAGCTGAGCAGAGACATCATTGGGATGAAGCAAGGATGACTTCAGGAAGGAAGAAAACTGCATCGGTGATTGTCACTGGCCTTCTTTCTTTATAATCTTCAACATAAATGCCACTTTCCTGAGTACTCAATCTAAATTGTGTCCTTTTATCCACTTTCATGGATGAATTCTATACCTTTGCCAA
Organism: Papio anubis; assembly: GCF_008728515.1. Taxonomy (NCBI): domain Eukaryota; kingdom Metazoa; phylum Chordata; class Mammalia; order Primates; family Cercopithecidae; genus Papio; species Papio anubis. The sequence continues at coordinate 35,867,515 of NC_044982.1, forward strand.
ATAATAGCAATCAAAATTTGACAGTTTATCTACCACTCTTTTTTGATACACTTTCTTCTCTTGGCCTCCAAGAAACCACACTAACTGGTTATCTTGCTGCTATTCTGGCTGATCCTTTTCAGTTCTTTTAGCTGGTTTCTTCTCATATCCCTGACCTCTAAATATTGGAGTCCCCAGAACTGGATCTCTTCCCTCCATGCTCAATGCCTTGGTGGTCTCATCCAGATTCATGGCATTAAATACCATCTCTATTCTCATATCTTTCTAATGTATATCTCCTCTGAATTTCAGACTCATTTATACCCTATAGGACATCTCTATTAGGATGTCTCAAATAGGCAACTCACACTCAATTAAGGCCCAGACTAGTTCACCCCTCCCTCTGAAACAAGCTCCTTCTCTGTGTAAGTTAATGGCAATTATATCTTTCCAATTGCTCAGGGCAAAGACCTGGGTACTATCCTTGCTTCTTTTCTTTTTCTCCATAACCACTTTCAGTTTGCCAGCAAATCCTGTCTGCTCTACCTTCAAAATATATCTAAAATTCAACCACTTTTTACCACCCCTATTTGTCTAAGCCCCCATGGTATTTTGCCTAAATAATTGCAATGGTCTCCTCATCAGATTCTTTACCTCTGCCCTTGGCTCTCTGCGGCCTATTTTCATCACAGATCAGAACGTTTCTCTTAGTATATATGACAGATCATGTTGCTCCTCTGCTCAAAATCCCTCAATGGTCTCCTTTGACACATCCAGGAGAAGCCAGTCCTTACTCTGATTTACTAAGCCTTGCATCATCTGGTCTGTTACATTTTCCTTTCTTTTGAGATGGAGTCTCCCCCTTGTCGCCCAGGCTGGAGTGCAGTGGCGCAATCTTGGCTCACTGCAACCTCTACCTCCCAGGTTCAAGTGATTCTCCTGCCTCAGCCTCCTGAGTAGCTGGGACTACAGGTGCCTGCCACCACGCCTGGCTAATTTTTTGTATTTTTAGTAGAGATGGGGTTGGCCAAGCTGGTCTTGAACTCCCGGTCTCAAGTGATCCACCCATCTTGGCCTCCCAAAGTGCTGGGATTACAGGTGTGAACCACTGGGCCTGGCCTCCTCCCCAGTTTAAAATCCCCCTTTCTTGCTTTTTTTTTTTTTTTCCTTGTCAGGTTTTATAAAGAACTTCCATACCATAGAGTTTACATAGTTATCTTGTTTATTTTCTATCTTCCATAATAGAATGTAACCTTCCTACAAGAGAGGTTTTGATCTCTCTCATTTTATTTGTTTTATTGAGAGTATCAGCTCCAATGCTTAGTACAATGCCTGGCACATAGTTAGCTCTTAATAAATATTTGTTGAAAAACTTCCTAAACATCATAAATTTGTGTGATTAATTGATCAATGTATCTGATAATTCTCCTAGAATGTGAGCTCCTTGAGACCAAAGACCAAGCCTGTTTTATTCACTCCTATATCCCTAGAACCGAGCACAAGGCCTAGTGGATTAGTAGACACTCAGTAAATAAGTATGTTTTAAAATAAATAATTCAAGATGTCAACAATGCCAGTATTGACAGAAGGAATTTATTCAAGGGAACATGGTAATGCAGCTGTTGCAGCTAGGAGGCTGCCTAAACAGTCCCCAAATTAGTCTTGGAGTAGTATGGATTTTGTTAGGAGTCATTTTTCATATATGCTTAGGGCCTGACAACTTGAAATAACACACAATAGTGTGTAGCAGTGGTGTTGCATGTGCTTGGAGTTTGAGTTCTAAAGTCAACATGTGTGACAAAACTCATGTATGGAAAAAAATTACCATTAAAAGTCCCTTTCATCACCCACATACAACAGATAACAGAGTTTTATGTATTCTGCACCATCTCTCAGTAAATTCAACATAGTCAGTTTTCTCTCTAGAGTTGGAACAGATGGCCATGGCTGTTTCTTTGGTTGAGTACCAGATGAAGTAGTTGGCTTGAATTTAAGAGCCATATTGTAGGGGGGAAAATTACATATCTATGTATATATTCATCTGTATTATTTCCTTTTGCTAAGCATATACTTGAATTCCAGCAACTTAAATGTTTGTGTACTGTAACTCCATTGTACCATTTGATCTTCAGCGCTGTCAAATCCTTTTCTTTGCTTATTATGGATCCAAGGCCTGGTAAGCGGAACGGGGTCTAAAATAACCCTGTGGGGTCACTGCATAGTTGGCATGACCAATTAGAAGAATGTCAACCATAATGATTTTCCAAATTAGAAAAATTCCTTTCAGCTGGGTGCAGTGGCTCACGCCTGTAATCCCAACACTTTGGGAGGCTGAGGTGGGCAGATCACTCGAGGCCAGGAGTTTGAGACCAGCCTGACCAACATGGTGAAACCCCATCTCTACTAAAAATACAAAAATTAGGCAGGTGTTGTGGCAGGCACCTATAATCCCAGCTGCTCGGGAGGCAGAGGCATGAGAATCACTTGAACCCGGGAGGCTGAGGTTGCGGTTAGTCAAGATTATGCCACTGCACTCCAGCCTGGGCAACAGAGAGAGACCCTGTCTCAAAAAAAAAAAAAAAATCCCTTTAACTAAATTGAATACAGACTCTAAACCCCTACAAAAAGAATAAAAGGCATGTATGGAGTGGCCACTATATGCTGACTACTTGCTGTCTCATTGAGCAGCCTCGTAGCAACCCGTTGAAGAAGGTACTCTAATCCCCGTGACCCAGCTGTGATTCTCCACAGCAATCAGGCAGGCATGCAGGCTTGGCTATTGCCTGAAAGAACACACTCAGCCATAGCCATTGACAGAGACACTCTGAGCCCAGCACTGCATGGTGCTAACATTCCTGTCCTCTTCCCATAGGTTGTCTTTTAGTCCACACCAGCTCTGCCTTGCAGGGGTGCTTAGAGACCTCTTTCCCCACCCCACAAAGGTAACTGGAGTATTTATCTATAAAGAAAATGTTAAGAGCAAATCACCTTGTTCCATGAGTTCTGCATAATGGTACTCACTTTATTGGTAGAGTTGGAAAATTTTAAATTCCATTTTGGTGTGAATTTATGAATTACTTACAAATGACCTCATTTAAGTGGTGGAAGGAATCATGATCATTTACTATGTTTCTTTTATTTTTTTCTTTTATTTACTTATTTATCTATTTTGAGACAGAGACTCACTCTGTTGCCCAGGCTAGAGTGCAGCGGCATAATCTTGCCCACTGCAACCTCTGCCTCTTGGGTTCAACTGATTCTCTCACCTCTGCCTCCGAAGTAGCTGGGATTACAGGTGCACACCACCATGCCTAGCTAATTTTTGTATTTTTAGTAGAGATGGGGTTTCACCATGTTGGCCAGGCTGGTGTTGAACTCCTGGCCTCAAGTGGTACACCTGACTTAGCCTCCTACAGTGCTGGGATTACAGGCCTGAGCAACTGCACCCAGCCTACTACCTTTCTCTTTTGAACATGTTCTCTACTTAGTGTCCTAGTTTCTACATTGGACAAATTCTTTGTTTCAGCCAGCTCTCAATGAAAGAACTACGACTGCAGCCCCATTGCTTCAGACAAGCAGTACCGGAATAGTCCAGCTTGTTCATTTTTTTTTAAGAGACAGAATTTCACTCTGTTACCCATGCTGGAATGCAGTGGTGTAATCATGGCTCACTCTCCCAGGTTCAAGTGATCCTCCTCCTCAGCTTCACAAGTAGCTGGAACCACATGTGCACCTGAGCACGTCTGGTTAATATTTCCTTTTTTTGTAGCACAAGATCCCTATGTTGCCCAGGCTGGTCTATAACTCCTGGCCTCAAGCGATTCTCCTGCCTCAGCCTCTCAAAGTGCTGGGATTACAGGTGTGAGCCACTGTGCTGGTCTCTTGCTCATTTTTTTACACTTCCTCATGTGTTTCCTCATCGGCTTCTTTAAGTATCATAATTTCTTTCATGTCTCCAAAAATCATATTTAAATATTGATCATAGGCCTGGTCCATGCTGCCAATGTCTAAACCTTCTAACATTTTCCTTTCCTTTCTTTTCTATCCCCTCTTCCTCAGGAATCTGGCTTCATTGTACCACTGGTCACTGGATTTAAATTAAGGACTAAAGACTCAAGTTGGCCACTCTGGTAAAGATGAGGAAGAAGCAAGAGGGAGAAGGAGGCAGAGATGTGATAATTCTGCATCTTACATTTATATATAATGACAGTAGTTCTTGGGAACTTTAAGCAGCTTTTCCTGTTACCCAACTAGAAGGTAGCAGAGCTAGAAGTTGAGCTTGGGTCAGTGAGGCTCCAAATCCCCTACTGTTTCCATTACATCACACTACTTTCCATAAGCAGCAAAATCCCATTAAATGCAGGTATTGGGTAACAATGATGGGCTGACTGTGCATGAATAGATGGAATCATAAGGAGTTCACTAAATAGGCCTGTATGTGTGACTTTGGAAAGAAGGCAGACTAAATGAAGGACTTTCTTCAGATCATCAACACTGTGAATGACAAAGCTTTGCTCTGTATCATGCTGGACATTGTGGGACCATGCTAGATGTTTTGAAGAACACACAAAGCATCCTGTAAGACTGCACTCAAGGGACTTAGAGTCTAGGTGAAGGAAAAAATCAGGCAGAGAGCACACTCAAACTAGATAATTAAGGTGAGTTTAAGGGACTAATTTACTTATAAAGATGTGGGTGGGCTGGGCACAGTGGCTCACGCCTATAATCGCAGCACTTCGGGAGGCTGAGGTGGGTGGATCACAAGGTCAGGAGTTTGAGACAAGCCTGGCCAATATGGTGAAACCCCCTCTCTACTAAAAATACAAAAATTAGCCAGGCATGGTGGCTGGCGCCTGTACTCCCAGCTACTCGGAAGACTGAGGCAGGAGAATTGCTTGAACCCAGGAGGTGGAGGTTGCAGTGAGCCAAGATCGTGCCACTGCACTCCAGCCTGGGTGACAGAACAAGACTCCGTCTCACACACACACACACACAAAAAAGGATGTGGGTGAGGTTTAGGGAATCGGAAAAGAAAAATGCAGTACCCTGGGTTCTAGCAACAGTAGGGTTTGGTTACCCATGCCTCCAAAACATGCAGGGGAAAGGGGAAGGAACAGAGCACAGCTGCATGAAGAGGGAGGGACACACTCCTCTTTCAGGGGCTGTGATCTTCAGTAAAGGGAAGCAACCAACCCATGGTGACACATCAAGGAGGGAGCCATAGTAATAAATACCTCAATCTCACCGTCTCCACTCTTCAGTCTCCTGGTGATGCTTCCCGTTAGCTAACCCCAACCAGAAGCTAGAGGGAAGCATTGATTCTACCTGAAAAGACCAGCCCCCTAGTTACAGCAAAAAATGAGAAAAAGTAAAAATGAATCTGAAAGGGCAATTTTATAAACTTTAATTTATAGAATAAATTAAAAGGTAGCTTTATAAATTGATACACCATTTAAGTGTATTGTGAAGGTTGCAAATTACAAGAGTATTCCTGTAAATCATTTTGTGAAATATACCTTCATGCATTTTCAATTCACGGTATCCTTTATTTTGTTTTATTTTTTATTTTTTTAAGAGATGGAGCCTCGCTCTGTTGCTCAGAGTAGAGTACAGTGTCTATTCACAGGTGTAATTACAGTTCACTGCATACTTAAACTCCTGGGTCCAAGGAATCCTCCTGCCTCAGTCTTCCAAGTAGCTAGGACTACAGGGATGTGCCACTATGCCTGGCCACAGCATCATTTTAATATATCCTGATGTTGTCTTATGGGTTAGTTTCATGTAAAATTTGCCCAAATTAAATGTTGAGATAGACTGGCTTCCTGGCTTACCCAGAGTGAGAGATGAAGTGAGCTAAAATCTTCTGAATTGAGCACATTTCAGTTGCATTGTACAAGCAACGTTTTTGCTCATTTTTTTTTCCATTGCGTAACTTTATTCCTCTCCCTCAGATTTTTCTCCACGCCTTTTTCCATCATGTTTTCATATCTCCCTTTCTTCCATTTTTACTCTCTCCTTCTTTCCTCCAATAAAAAGGGCTTTTTGGCTCACACCTCCATCAACAGACGCTTGGAAATAATGCACTATGGCAGGTTTTCAAATATTTTTTCTTTCCTCCCTCCAGAGAGAAAAACAAAAGGGTAAAGATGGCTTAAGGGATTGGATCAGAACATTGTTTTACTGGAATTTGCAGCTGTTTCTGGATTGCAGAAGTCACTGGAGGGAAACAATGTGCTCAGGGACTGAAGGAAATGGTTTGGCTCCAATCTGTCCAAGTCATCTGGGGAGGAATTTTTTCATTGTTACAAAGGTTGCTACTCCACCAAGATTTTGCATCTCTCCACAGAGAGTGTGTGTCTGAGGAGAGGCTTGGGAAATTCACATAGGGTGGGAGCAAAAAAAGGCCAACGTAAAATGCTGGTGAAAGGTAAAGTCAGAAAAATAACTGACCTTTGGTCAGGACACAGACCATTTTCTGGGTTCTGGCCTAGACGTGCAGTTCATGAAAGATTCAACCTTTATTTCTTATAGTCTAAGGGCTAGGTGAGCCAATGAGATTTTCCTTTTTTACCAAGCAGGCAAAATGAAGATAGGCTTTATATAGACAGGTGGATCCAGTAATAAATGAATGAGAGACTCATTTGGCTTCTCATTGATGAAAAGCTGGATTTATGTGCCTGAGTACTGCTGGCTCCATATCTACATGGAACAAATAAATCTGTACACACCTTTGCACTCCTATGTATGCATTAATGATACTGTTTGAAGAGGCCTCTGGAACTGTGTGTTTTCTTTCCAGGGTGCTCTTCCTGCCATGCATCCTGTCATCCCTATGGAAGGAGCCTGTAGAACACCTGCAGTTAGGCAGAGATCAGGCTAGGTGGGTAACTGTGGTCTCCTACACACCTACCAATGCTCATTCCAGCTCCTCTTGGTAGGTGTTCCTCTTTACTTTTAGGTTCACATATATTCTTCCTTATTTTTTTTTTTTAAGAAAGTTAGTGTATGGATTGAAAGCTGTCCCTACCAAAAGATGTTGACATACCAACCCCCAGTACCTGTGAAGGTGACTTTATTTGAAAATGGGGTCTTTGCAGATGATGAAGTTAAGATGGGGTCACTAGGTCAGGCTCTAACTCAGTGTGACTGATGCCCTGATAAAAAGAGGACATTTAGACACAGACAGACATGCACGGAGAGAGTACAACGTGAAAACATAGGGAAAAGACGCCATCTACAAACCAAGGAATACCTGAGGCTACAGCAGCAAGGAGAGAGACGAGGAACAGCTTCTCCCTCACAGTCCTCAGAAGAGACCAACCCTACCAACACTTTGATTTCAGACTTTCAGCCTCCAGAACTGTGAAGCACATTTCTGTTGTTTAAGCCACCAGTTTTTGGTACTGTGTTTTGGCAGTCTCAGGAAACAAATACAGTTACGTTTGATAAAAATCTTCTGGTACAATCTTATTTCTCTAACCACGAAACTGAAGTTCAACAAATAAAATGACTTATGCAGTTGTGGAGAAAGTTGGTGGACAGGACTCGAAATTCCCAAGTCATTCCTCTATCTATTGCTATAACTGGTGTGATTTGGATAAATCACAACATCAGGCTTCTACCATTAGATCAAGAGGATGGAGCAGCTTCGTTCCTATCTTTTTTTTTTTTTTTGAGATGGAGTCTTTCTCTGTCACCCAGGTTGGAGTGCAGTGGCCGGATCTCAGCTCACTGCAAGCTCCACCTCTCCGGTTTACGCCATTCTCCTGCCTCAGCCTCCCGAGTAGCTGGGACTACAGGCGCCTGCCACGTTCCTATCTTGAAATATACACACTACTAGACTTTAACGGTTTAAGGCAAGACTTTGGCATTATTAACGTTAAGTGGGTATGCTTCTCCTGTACTTTCAGTGTCAATGGGCTTTGCTTACACTCTCTGGCTCATCTTTTTGCTTTGTTTTGTTTTTGTTTTTTCAGAGGGAGTTTAGCTGTGTTACCCAGGCTGGAGTGCAGTGATGCTATCTCAACTCACTGCAACCTCCGCCTCCCAGGTTCAAGCAATTCTCTGTCTCAGCCTCCCGAGTAGCTGGGACTACAGGCACATGCCACCATGCCTGGTTAATTTTTGTATTTTTAGTAGAGACAGGGTTTTGCCATGTTGGCCAGACTGGTCTTGAACCCCTGACCTAAGGTGATCCACCCCACTTCGGCCTCCCAAAGTACTGGGATTACAAACTTGAGCCACTGCGCCCAGCCTCACTGGCTTATCTTTTAAAAAGCCATAGGAGCTTGAAGAGATTGCTAGTCAGGTTACGTAGCCAAATTACACCTTGTATGTAAAAAGAGCTGGGGCGCTTATTGGGAAAGTCAAGGAAAATTTCATCTACATTGGTCATTTCTCTTACAAAAATCTAAAGTTCTGGTGAAGCTATTGGAGCTCCCTGGGCCAGGCAAAGTTGTGACAGGTGAGAGGTACAGAGTATGTGTCCTATTTGCAAGCTGTTGGTGACAGAGAACTTCTCTGCTCCTGTGTCTTCACAGCTATAAAATAACTGGTTGTTATCTTTGGAGAAGGAAAGAACTCAGCCTGCCTGCCTGCTATGGTTTGAATGTTTGTCCTCTCCAAAACTCATGTGGAAATTCAATTGCCAATGTAATGATATTGGGAAGTGGGGCCTCTAAGAGGTAATCAGGCCATGGGTGGGTTTAATGCCTTTCTAAAAGGGTTTTGGGAGTGGGTTCTCTCTCTTTTTGCTCTAGTGCTCTTCTGCCAACAACAAGTCCCCCACCCCATTCCCCAGAGAATGCAGCATTCAAGGTGCCATCTTGGAACCAGAGACTGGGTCTTCACCAGACAACAGACCTGCTGGTGCCTTGACCTTGGACGTCCCAGCCTCCAGAATTGTAAGAAACAAATTTCTCTTCTTTATAAATTACCCAGTCTTAGGTATTCTGTCATAGCAACACAAAACAGACTAAAATATTGCCTCATTTTTCTCCGGCTTCTCCTGGGGCCGAACACACTGCCTGGCACTGCCCTTTCAGTGCGGTGGACATGTTAGGGCCTGCTAAGCTCTCCACACCCGACTCCCTTTCGATCCTTAGCTGGCGTTTTCAAGGGTCAGTCTCCAAGCTTCCATCTGATATGGCGGGGGAGGCAGGGCTGGGAAGTCAGTCCTTTTGCTTCCTCTCTTTCTTTGGATGCTAGCAGAGCTCACACTTCACACACATTTCCTATAGGCTTCTCTGCTCACTGCTGCCAAGTAGCTGCTCCATGCTACTTGGAGGAGTGATTAGTACAGTCATTCCTCAGTATTCATGGGGGATTGGTTCCAGGACCCCCTGTGAATACCAAAATTCACAGATGCTCAAGTCCCTGATCTAAAGTGGCAAGTCCTTGCATATAACCTATGCACATCCTCCTTATACTTTGTTTTTTGTCTTTTGTTTTGAGAGCTCACTGCAACCTCCATCTTCCAGGTTCAAGTGATTCTCGTGCCTCAGCCTCCCAAGTAGCTGGGACTATAGGCATGTGCCATCACGCCCAGCTAATTTTTTGTATTTTTAGTAGAGATGGGGTTTCACCATGTTGGCCAGGCTGGTCTCAAACTCCCAACCTCAGGTGATCCACCCATCTCAGCCTCCCAAAATGCTAGGATTACAGGTGTGAGCAACCACCCCTAACCATTCCTGCATACCTTAAATCATCTCTAGAATACTTGTAATAGCTTATACAATGTAAGTGCTATGTAAATTGTTGTACTGTATTGTTTAGAGAATAACGAAAAGGAAAAAGTCTGCACATGTCGATATGAACACAACCATCCATTTAAAAAATTCTCTAGGGCTGGGCATGGTGGTTCACATCTGTAATCCCTGCACTTTGGGGGAACCAAGACAGATGGATCATGAGATCAAGAGATCAAGACCATCCTGGCCAACATGGTAAAACCTTGTCTCTACTAAAAATACAAAAATTGGCTGGGTGTGGTGGCAGGTGCCTGTAGTCCCAGCTACCGGGGAGGCTGAGGCAGGAGAATTGCTTGAACCCGGGAGGTGGAGGTTGCAGTGAGCCGAGATCACACCACTGTACTCCAGCCTGGCGACAGAGCAAGACTCCGTCTCAAAATAATAATAATAATAATAATAAATAAAAATAATAAATTCTCTAATATGTTTGATCTACAGTTGGTTGAATCCATGGATGTGGAACCCTTGTATACGGAAGGCCTACTGTAATTGGATTTGAACTGGGAGAGAAAGGTTTCAGGAATTAACCTTTATGCCATCATTATCTGATTTTGAGAATTATTGGGAAACACCACACATTAAAATGTTCAATTTATGTACAAGACTTTGGGCCAAAAGGACATAAATTACCAACATAATAACTGAAAGAAACAAGTTCCTAGAGAAGATTGGAATTTGTTTGCTCTCCTAGTTTTGGTCTTGTAACTTGAGAAGTGTAGAGAAATTTTAGTGAAGCAGGGAGTTAGAAAAGTAGGGAAGCAGAGAAAAGAGCTGTGTGATCTCCATCTGATCCAATCTGAACTCCTATGGCTAAATAAACATCAGCAAAAAGCTGACCCAACTGTTTAAGAGAGGTTTGGTGAGATTCTGGCAACACACAGAACTTCTTCACAAAGGGCTGCATTGTGACTTTCAAAGGCCCTATGTACTTTTACCTTCTTGGGCCCTTTTTTCCATTAAAAAAAAAATAATAAAATGGTATTTTACAATACTACATTGGTATAAAGGTGAATATACTAATATTATATATTAAAACATTCTTTGACCCTAAAGTTCATTTGCTCTTCTGATTTTAAAATAAATTAAAACTATTTCATGAGATCCTAATAGTATTGTGGGTCCTAGGTGCTGTGCCTACTGTGCCAATGGTTAAGTCAGCCCTTGTGACCCTGGCAACAAAGTGTGGCATAGAGTGAGTCAGAGAGGAGGCCCTGCTTTCAGCTTCTGCATGAAATTCAGGTTTACTCTGATATCCTCATGATAAAAAGCCTCAGGAAGCTCCAGAGATAGCACCTGTGGCACGGACTTTGGCATTCATGTGATGGATGGTGGCACAGATAAGGCTGCCCTAAGTGGTTCTAAGACCAACACACATGATCGAGTGGGAACTAAAGCAGAAGAGGACAATCAGGATGGAGAATTCATGATGACTGTGGTGACACGCTGCGGTTTTCTTATTTTGAGATATTATTCAAGGCATTTTCCTCCTGCAAGTCCTTTTATCTTCACCCTTCTCTGATGTTAACTAGCATTTATTGCTTCAGAGGACAAACGTTATGATAGAGATGTATAGAGTTTCAAAAGCCAATACTCCCCCCTTTATTTTTATTAAAGTATAATTTGACAGCAAAATTTATTGAATTTAGCATGCAGTTCTGTGAATTTTAACAAAAGTATATAGCAATGGAACCAGCACCACAATCAAGTTCCACCATTCCCCGCAAAGTCTCCAGTATCTCTTTGTAGTTGGCCCTTTCCCTGACCTCAGCCCCAACAACTGCAGATGTTTTCTGCTGCCATTGTTTTGCCTTTGCAAGAATATCACACTTATGGAATCCCACTGTATGTAGCCTTTTGGCTCTGTCTTCTTTCACTTAGCATAACCCATTTGAGATTTCATCCATGTTGTGTGTATCAGTAGTTTGGTTCTTTTTAAAAATTGTGTAAAAAATATATAACACAAAATTTACAATTTTAACCATTTTAAGTGTACAATTCAGTGACATTAACTACATGCACATTGTTGGCAACCATTACCACCATCCATCTCCAGAACTTTTTCCTAAAATGAAACTCTGTATCCATTAAATAAACCACCCCCCCCCCCCCCCCACCATTCTTCCCTCTCCCACCCCGGGTAAACTGGATTCTACTTTTTGGCTCCATCAATTTGTCTATGTTAATTATCTCACATAAGGGAATTGTGCAATATTTGTCCTTTTGTCTCTAGCTTATCTCACTTAACATAGTGTTTTTAAGGTTGATCCATGCTGTAGCATGTATCAGAATTTCATTCTTTCTTAAGGCTGGATAATATTCCATTGTATGCATATGCCACGTTTTGTGAATCATTCATCTGTTGATGGACATTTGCATTGCTTCTGCCTTTGGGCTATTGTCAATAATGCTGCTATACATACTGGTATGTTTTTTCCTTTTTATTGCTGAGAAGTACTGTATCGCATTTTATGGATGTACCCCAATTTGCTTATTTACTGACCTGTTGAGGGACATTGGGTTGTTTCCTGTATTGGGTGAGTGTGAATAAAGCCACTGTAAATGTTTGTGTTTATAAATGTTTACATTTATAAATACCAAGGAGTGGGATTTCTGGGTCATATGGTACAGATATGTTCAACTTTATAAGTGCCAAAGCAGTTTTCCAAAGTAGCTATATTATTTTGCATGCCTACCAGCAAAATATGAGCACTCCAGTTGCTCCACACCCCTGTTAGCACTTGATATTCTCAGTAATTTTATCAGTTATTACCCATTTTAGTTGGTGTGGAGTGGCATCTCATTGTAGTTTTAATTTGCATTTCGCTAATGACTAATGATGTTGTGTGTCTTTTCATGTGATTATTTGTTATCTGTACATTTTCTTTGGTGAAGGCTATGTTCAGCTCCCTTGCTCTCTTTTTAAGTCAGGTAAGCCAATACTTTTGATTTTCGAGCCTGGAGTTTTGTGTGTCAAAAGCCTGCATCCCATTCCAGCACAACCTCCTGACAGTGATTGTAGGGACTTCTTCACCTGAAGCCAGAGCCAGCACTGCTTGTTACCATCATTCTCCAAGTGAACAAGCTAATCATTGCAGGTCAAATGATTCATTGTAGACTGAATAAATACTTTTTATTCCAAATGACAGAGAACCTGGTAGCAAATCTATCAGACTAACCCAGAGATCCCATCTCTTCCCAGAGTGGTGGAAAGAATGTAGGTTTTGGAATTAGACAAATATGCTTTGAAACCTGGTATTACCCATCAAGAGCTGTGTGTCTCTGAGCACAGTACTTCAGCACTTTGAGCGTTATTTTCCTTATCTGTTAAATGGGGATAAGAATCACTACCTCTGGTGCAATTCTGATGCTAGCTACCCAGAGTGAAGACAAATTTCACAGGTTGAAGGCACAGTCCTCTATAATACTTCCCTCATTTCAGACACCCACCACAAGCTCTGGGACCCCCAGGCCACCTGCACTTTTGACCAACTGGCTACAAATTTAGGGGTTCTTACTACTGCTTCAGGTTTGATAATTCACTAGAAAAACTTACAGAACTCAGGAAAGCACTATATTAATGATTGCAGCTTTATTCTAAAGGATACAAATCAGGACCAGCTAAATGAAGAGATTCCCAAATGCAGGAGCTCTCATGTCCTCTGGACACATACCCTTCCCAGCATGTCAGTGTGTGTCTTAGTTCTGGCTGCTATAAAAAAATTACCATAGATTGAGTGGTTTAAACAACAGAAATTTGTTTCTTACAGTTCTAGAGGCTGGTGAGTCCAGGTTCTAGTGAGGGCCTTCTTCCCGGTTTGTAGACACACACCTTCTTGCTGTATCCTCACATGGCAGAGAAAGAGATCATCTCTCTGCATCTCTTCTTATAAGGGCACTAATCTCATTCATGCAGGTAGAGCCAGAGCCAGCATTGCTTTTTATCCCTCTTAATACCTCCCCTCTTAATACAGTTACATTGTATTACATGTATTACAAGGCCTCCCCTCTTAATACCATTACATTGGAGACCTGGGATTCAACATAGGAATTTTGGGAAGATATATTCAGTCCATAGCAATGTTTGTAGTCAACCAGGAACTTTGATTGAGCTTCAGTGTCCAGGGTTTTTACTGGGATTTCATTAAATAGCCATGATTGATAGAATCACTGGCCCTATGATTAAGCTCGATTTCCCGCCCTTCTCCTTTTCCTTCCATGGAGGTTATGTGATATCACGTGGCTCAAAGCCCCAACCCTGTAATCATATGGTTGGTCTTTCTGGTGTGAACAAACCCTATCCTGTGCCACCTCATTAGCATGAACTCAAGCGTGGTTCAAGGGACCCACCGTGAATAACAAGGCACTCTTATTACTCAGGGAATTCCAAGAATTTAGTCTCTTTCCCAGGAACCAGGAAAAAGACCAGACAAATTCTTTATTACATAACACTATCTAGCAGATTTGTCACAATACTAAAAATTTATACACATAATGCATTTAAAACAGTATGATACAATGATACATAGCAGGTACTTAATAAATGATCATTATTAGCTATTAATATGTGATAGCTCATATTACAAACTATTAAGGAAAGGTTTTTCTTTGTGTAACACCTACAGAGTATTGCATGTAAAAGGACACTTAATAAGGCATTTTGATGATGAAGGAATAACTCTGTTGTATTATAAAATCTCTTTTTACTAAGGATGCCATTTCCATGTGAAATTAGTACCAGGCACTCTTTTCAAAATAAAAACCCATTAGCAGATCTTTTAGTTGTGAGACAGAAGGGATTAAATGGAAAGAGGCCTGTAGTCCCAGCTACTCGGGAGGCTGAGGCAGGAGAATGGCGTAAACCCGGAAGGCGGAGTTTGCAGTGAGCTGAGATCCGGCCACTGCACTCCAGCCTGGGCGACAGAGCGAGACTCTGTCTCATAAATAAATAAATAAAATAGAAAGAGGCCAACATTATTGATTATGTTGATACTGATACATATTAATTTTTTATTTTTAACTCACAGAGTTCAAAGGGGGTTGAAATATATATGTGCATACAAATGGCCTTTTGTGCCATTGGAGATAACTCCAAAAATGTTTGCCCTATTTGCCCTATTATAGGCGTAAGCTCCTACTTTAATATACAGTAATTTCAGTGAACTTAAGAGCTCCCAGTTCTGAATTCTTATTTGAGGAAGCCCATGACCACATTCTTAGTATTTTGAATGCTTAGCTATATCACTAGTGATATTTAATGACATGCAAATTTGTATTAGGGTTCTCCAGAGAAACAGAAGCAATAGGATGGATGTGTGTGTGTGTGCATATGCACGTGTGTGTGGGTGCATGTGTGTGTGTGTATGTGTGTGTGTGTGTGTGTAGAAAGAGATTTATTCTAAAGGAATTGCCTTACCCAATTGTGGAAGCCTGGTAAGTCCAAAATCTGACAGGGGAGGCTAGCTGGCTAGAGACATAGGAAAGGGTTTCAATTCAAGTCCAAAGACAGTCTGCTAGTGAACCAGGAAGAGCTGATGTTTCAGAGGAAGTTTGAAGGCAGTCTGCTGGCAGAGTTCCCTCTTGCTCAGGGGAGGTGAGCCTTTTGTGCTATTCAGGGCTTCAACTGATTCGGCGTGGCCCACCACACCATTTGGAGCAGCCAGCTTTACTCAGAGTCTATTGATTTAAAAAGCAAATCTCATCCAAAACACTCCCACAAAAACATCCCAAATAACTTCTGGCCAAATATCTGGGCACTGTGGTGCAGTCAAGTTGACACAGAAAATAAATCATCACAGAATGATTATCTCTGATCTATGCGCTGAGGTGATATGACATGACTCGAGTGCTTTCAACGGATATAAACAATGATCAGACGAAGCACTCCAAAATACTCTGTGCAACTGTGTTAAGACAGTCAAAGCAGAATCATTTGTTATTTTTTCCTGAGCTCCTGGCTTGAGGAAAGGCCTAGTTCGAAGAGGAATTAGGCATATTAGGATAAACCTCAGCCTAGGACAACTGGGTGTAGCCCGAGGAATACAGATATAACCATGGATGGTGAACCCATGGACAGGACCCAACCAGAAAGATTCCTTGAAAAGGTAAAGAAAGAAGAACGCTCAGAGCCGGAGTTTCATTTTAGGTATTATTTATTCATTTACTTATTTCTTTATTTAGAGACAGAGTCTTGCTCTGGTACCCAGGCTGGAGTGCAGTGCATGATCTCGGCTCACTGCAACCTCCACCTCCCTGATTCAGGCAATTCTTGTGCCTCAGCCTCCCGAGTAGCTGGGACTCCAGGCATGCGCCACCACACCTGGCTAATTTTTATATTTTTAGTAGGGACAGGGTTTCACCATATTGGCCAGGCTGGTCCCAAACTCCTGATAAGTGATCCACCTGCCTCAGCCTCCCAAAGTGCTGGGATTACAGGTGTGAGCCACTGCACCTGGCTTGGAGTTTTACCTATAATTATAACATTCACCAAGCAAAAAAGGAAGAGGGAAGGAATGAGGAGAAATGTGGAAGAGAATGAGAAAATGTCAACAACAGGCTTGTCACGACACAGAGAAACAAGTTTAGATCAAGAACTGGCTTGCTTCATGCAGAAATTATGCTCATTTTACTTAATGGGTTTGCTAGACAAGCTGACTCGTACATTTGCTATTTTCCTCATCTTTTATACGTGCACTTCCATTGTCTTTCAGGTTCAGATGGAAATTTTGCTTCTGTTACATTTTGTTAAATGAACAGGCTTCGGTGAGTTCTATTAAATCAGCTTCATAAATCAGCTTCTCTGTTCCTTAATCATTTATCCTGCTCTTTCCTGGACTCTCTCCCACTTATCTCTTTGCGGCGTGGAGTTATCCATGGCTGAACACAGTGTCCTTGATCAGAGCACGACTGTTCCCTCACATCCTCTCTCCTATCTCTCCTCAGTCCTTTCGCTCCATCCTTCCTTTCCAAAGTCCTCCTGTTAGTGAAACGCATTTGACATCGCTTTCTTCTCAGCTCTGCCCCCAGACAAGACTCTGGGCCAAATCTTATCTAAGCACTTCTAGTGGGTGTCTCTGTATTTGTCGACAAACTTGGCAAACTTCTTCAGGCCAGAGTGACATATGGTGGTGCACTCCTGAACCAGGAAACTCCCACAGAAAGCGTGGTGAAATTGGGGCTCTCAGAGCATCTGGGGGCTGGAATTCAGTGCTAATGGTGAGAAAACTGTTAGGGGGGCCTCAGGCTAAACTTAGACAAACTGTGAAGCTGGCAGAATTTATTTTCAGGCTGACCATTTTTCCTTCTGCCCTTACGAGCCCTCCTGTCCAAGTTTTCAATGTCCACAGAAGCCTCTGGATGTTCTGGTCTCCTTTCCCAGACCTGCCCAATCTGGACAGCCAGTAAGATTCTGTGTCTAGCTCTCTATGTTTACACTTATTCGAATGTACATTTAATTAGTTCTCAGCCAATAACAAAAGGGCAAAATGATTTGAAACAACCCTTCACCAAAGAAGATATAGAGATGGCAAATAAGTACATGAAAAGATGACCAACAACATTAGCCAATAGATGCAGTGGTTCACACCTGTAATCCCAACATTTTGGGAGGCTGAGGTGAGTGGATTG